>NC_073247.2:19684318-19987348 GCF_029281585.2 Gorilla gorilla gorilla | reverse complement strand
AGATGGGTCAGCACACTTCATATGTGTGTTAAGCTAGCATTGCACAGAAGGCACTAGAATGTAGCTAAGCACCAGGGGAGCAGAAGGCTGTCCATGTAAAATCCCAGCTCCACCACCTCCTACCCATGGGCCCTGCCTTACACGTCAGCATGGACAGTCTGCGTGTGTGGCCACCACTCTGGTTCTATGATAACGGGGTAAGAAGGGTCTTCAGGCTAAGTGGCTCTCCGAAGCTAACACCAATTCCCAAAAGATTGTCACCAACGATCCCAATTTCTGGGTGACTGAGGAGGATACAGAAAAAGGCCATGAACAAAGGTCATCTTTCAGATGACCCAGCCTCCTCTTTTCTCATGCCCTGCACAGAGGTGACCCACACCTCCCTCATTTCATGCAACAGCCCTTAGGCTCTGTCCTCTGGTCGCAGCTGTTACAGGACAAAGCCAGCAACAATCCCTTCCAATCCTGAGGTATAAATAAGTGATAAGGTTTAATGTATTACCTCTCCCAGGACTATTGGCACTTTAACTGGGACAAGACTTCACATGAAGTAAGTGACTCTCGAATTGTGAAATACCAGGCTTCTGCAAGCAAGGCAAGATGAGAATAGGGTGGAAATGAAGAAGGGATCAGGAGAGGTGAAAGTCCAAGTCACACCACCAAGATGGTACGTGCCTTCAAGCACTCAGAACTACACGCTAGTTCTGCAGAGGACCAGAGAGCAAATATCTCAGGCTTCGCAAGACAGACAGTGTCTGTTGCCATGGTTGCAACACCCCTTGTAGTGAAAAAGCAACCATAGAAAATATGTCCATGAATGGGCATGGCAGAGCTCCAGTAAAACTTTATCTGAATGTCACATCATTTCCATGCATCAACAAGGTACTGTTTTTTTCTTTCTTTCTTTTTTTTTTTTTTTTTTTTTTTTTTTTTTGAGAGAGGATCTGGCTCTGTTGCCCAGGCTGGAGTGCAGTGGCATGAACATGGCTCACTGCAGCCTCGAACTCCTGGGCTCAAACAATCCTCCCGCATAGCTGGGGCTACAGGAGCACTGCCACCATGCCTGGCTTTTATTTTATTTTATTTATTTTTAGAGACGAGGTCTTGCTATGTTGCCTAGGCTGGTCTTGAACTCCTTGGGCTCAAGTAATCCTCCCACTTCAGCCTCCCAAAGTGTTGGGATTACAGGCATGAGCCGCCGCTCCCAGTCTCTTTACTCTTTAAACATGTAAAACTATCTTCAGCTCGTGGCTTCTACCCACAGAACCACCCACTCATGCACTCCCCAGGGCACTGTCCTGCAGAATCCTGACTGAGTAGTGCTATGAATTTTCAAGGAAACCCTTCCGGCATTTGGAGAAGCACGAGGGTGCCCTGAAAAGCACACGGCTTTAAAATCCCACTGGCCCACCTGCCACCATTCAGCTCGCAGATCTGCAGTTCAGAGTTTGGGGACCTGGCATTTGTCACTGCCTTGGCCTTAGTTTCCCAAGTTATAAAACGGAAAGAGTCTTTCTAGTGATGTGGATTTGCTATGCTGGCTTGAATGCACCTAGGGCACTGCCCCGCAGAAGGCAGATTCCTGAAAAAGGTCCCTGCTATAATACTGATTCTTTCTGTCTTTATCTCCCCTTGGGGCTGGGTTACGCTCCTGCCTGGGCCTCGGAGGTTGGGGTTTGGTGTCTGTTTGGGGATCTGACCACGGCACTGAGAACGCACAGGTGTATGGGAAGGAATCCACAGTTCAAAGAGCAGAGGGTCAAAGGCAGGGCAGGCTACTCGGATTTCCTCAAAGAACACACACAGATGTTGGCCTTACCCTCTTGGCAGGTCCAGCTCTCAAACGTGCAAGAAACTCGTTCCTGCAGGCTCTTCCTCTCGCCTTTCCTGGCCTTGTCTCCGGCCCTATGTGACTATCTCTACTCTGTCATTACCCACCCTGGGTGGTTCCTTCCTACCACGTTTCTTCTGCTCTCCCAGAGACTGTATAGTACTTAGTTTATAACGAAGATGTTTTACAATTCCTACTTTGTGCTGTAACAAAATAGCAAGACAGATGTTTAGATAACAAGTCTCAGGACCCAAAAACCTGATTTTTTTTTAACTTAATGTGCAATTTCAGTAATTCCTCTCTTATTTGAACTAAGCACCAAAACAACTCTACAAAGCTCACAGCAAAATTGCTGAATATCAGGAAATATGAAATGACCTCCTCAATGTGGTAAGCTTTTTTTGAAAAACACTTTTAACCAGAAGTATGCTTTTCCTTTTGCTACATCATGCTTTATGAAGGGGACAGTCGTTCCAATGACTTAAAACGATGGGCTTCCAATCATTTCCAAGCAAGAGTCACTGGAGGGGGCAACACAAAGACTGGTTACCCAATTGCACCAAGTGTGTTGTCAATTTCCCTTGCATTCTCCCTAAATGCTCCGAAAGGAAATCACCTATGTCAGTTTTCATCAGCGATGATAAAGAGGACTTGAGGTATCAAGTATTTCCCCACCCTGAATAGTGAGATGGATGCTTGAGGAGCTGATGTTTGGCCAGTGTGCCTGTGGCTCTCTCTTTATCTCTATCTGTGCTGGCCCTTGAGAAAGGCTGTATTTTCGCTTATCTTCCCTCTGGTATGTGTACTCCCCTCTTCTAAAGGGCTGGAGCACATTCAGCTCAGCCACTTATCTCTTGCTTTCTCTCTTTTGTTTTATTTTGGAGAAGGAAGCGGGCAAAGGCAGTGGGGGAGAGAAAAGAGAAAAATACAAAAGAGATGACACCACCCCACTTCCTCTGATATCAACCATGGTTTCACTGCTTGTTATGGACCCTTGGTTCTTAATTGTGGCAACACGGAGATAACAGGCAGAGACACATTTTCTGGAACCAGTGAATCTGAAACTGCTATCTCCACAATGACACTGACACTATGTCCGTGCACATGAACCAGCTGTGACCACACTAGATTACAGGAAGTATTTTGAGGACATGTACAAAAACAGTGGTCCTGAACCCTTTTTTGACAGGTTTATTGAGATATAAAACACATGCCATACAATGGACCCATTTCGAGTACAACTCAACAACTTTTAGTACCTGCAGAGTTGTGCAGCCACCATCAGCACAATTTCAAGAATTTCCATTAACCCTGTACCCTTTAGCAGTGACAACCTCTTGCCCGCCTAAAGCCCCAGTCCTAGGCAACCACTCATCTACTTTCTGTCTCCACAGACAGATCAAACCCTTTTTCGTTTAGCCCAAAAGCCTCTACAAATGTTGGACAGGCTCCTTGGCATCGACGACACTCACAAATAAATTCTGTCTTATCATATCTCCCTTGTGAAAGGCAGTAAACGAGCCTGGCTTCGGTTTCTACAAGTCACGCAGGCTTCTGCAATTTCACTCCATGCCTCACTCACAAAAAGAGCTTCCCAATCCCCAGACCAAAGGAAACTGTGCTGAATTCTTGACCAGTGCATGTCCAGATTCCTGGACGGGGATGTTCGATGATCTGGCTCCACTACTGAGGTCAAGGGCTGCCACCTCCTCCTCCACACTCAGAGTTACAGAACTCTGGGGTGTTTGCCATTTCCAATCTCATTGCCTTCTCAGCAAGAGGTGGGAAAAAAAAATCATTCTGCCACATCCTGTGCTGATGATGTTGGGTTCCTGTCTATTATGAGTTTACATTTTGATTCTCCTAGTAAGACGACTAACTGGCAAACAGGCCAAGCAGATCAGAAGAAGGAATTCCAAAGGGAGGTGTATATGGGCTTAATTATTGTAAAACACAAGATGATCATCACTTGAGAGAGAAAAGTTGTTTTATCAGTTTATAAAATAAGGACTATAGGAACTTAGTAAGTGGATCCAAGGCAAAGGATTTCAGGTGCAGTAAGTTGGGTGTTATTTTTCCCCCCTCCATCAGTCTGCCTGGAGCTTAAAAGGGAAATGATTTGTCTCATTTCAGCATCAAAAACAAAAGGAGCACACCCCATACGCACATGAGCGGTACACACATCACATTTTAACTCCTGATAACACCTGCCTTCCCGGGGGTTGTCACCAACGCTCCCACCTCGGCCTCCAAGAAAGTCAAGGAGCTCCTTGCCAGGTTGTTCACCCTGGCTCGCTATGAGCTCTTCTGCTCAATCCTCCATCACATTATAAACTCTTCTGCTCAATTTATGTTCTGTTGACATTTGGAAATATATTACTGACTCTCATCTTTAACACGCAACTCACAAATGAGTACACGCAAAAAGGGTGAAATCCAAGTAAGGGCTCCAAGGCTAGGTAACTGTGTTGCACCAACATGGATTTCCTGGGTTTTCCTGCTCTATGATCCTGTGAGAAGCCACTCCCCTTGGGGAAAGCCGGTAAAGGACACAGCACTGGGATCTGACAGCACTATGTTTGCAACGCAGTGTGAGTGTGTAATTAATCAAAAGAAATCATTTAAAACAAAAAGTAAAAGAAAATGTTAAAAATCTAACACAGTCTCTGTTACTGGGGAACCCTCCTGGGGCTTTGGAGAACAAAACACGGCAAACCCAAGGGACACACATGAACCCTAGAAAGGTCAATAAAAACTAACTGCAACAAACACAGGCAACGAAACAGGAAAAACCTCTCTGTAACTAGCAAGGAAATAAAGGTCTTCAACTGGATTAAGACTCAATCTCCTGCAAATTAAAAAAAAAAAAGTCACAGTGTCATGTGGGGTTTTTTTGTTTTGGGTTTGAGGGGGTTTTGTTGTTGTTGTTATTGCCAGGTAACTGGCCTCTGGTCTTCCTACACACAATAAGCAAGTGAACTACAGTGTAGCCTAACTTCAACACTACTGACACTCTGGTGCCAGGTAACCCTGTTATGGGGGCTGCTCTGTGCACGGTAGGATGCTTAGCAGCATCTTTGGTGACATAGTTTGGATGTCTTCCCTTTCCAAATCTCACAGTGAAATGTAGTGGGGTAATCCTCACTGCTGGAGGTGGGGCCTGGTGGGAGGTGTTTGGTTCATGGAGGAACCATGGCTTAGTGCCCTCCCCATGGTACTGAGTGAGTTCCCTCAGTTCATGCAAGAGCCGGTTGTTTAAAAGAGCCTAGCCTTCCCTCTGTCTCTTGCTCCCTCTCTTGCCATGTGAGACACATGCTCTCCCTTTGCCTTCTGCTATGAGCAAAAGCTCTGAGGCCTCCCAAGAAACCAAGCAGATGCCGGCACCATGCCTGTACAGCTTGTAGAACTATGTGCCAAATAAACCTCTAAATTACCCAGTCTCAGGTATTCCTTTACAGCGACAGAAAACTAATACACCTGGTTACTATTCACTGGATGCCAGTAACACTCCCTCCCCAAGTTGTGACAACCCAAAATGTCTCCAGACTTTGTCAAATGTCCCCTAGGTGCAGATCACCCCCCGGTGAGAAACACTAGTCCAGGGAACAAACATCTGTTGAATCCAACTGGCAAAAATAACAGGAGTCTAAAATTTACTGGGTAGCTCCTACATGCCAGGCAGCCTTCCATGTGGATTCCAAGTGGACGAATTCAGTGAATCCTCCTAAGGATCTGATAAGCAGGTGCTCTTAGGACGTGCAAAGAGGTAACTAAGGCAGAAAGAGGTTAATTTGCCCCAGTCGGGAAGCAGATCCCTCCAAATCTTCTGCACCCCCCACTGGAGTACACCATCAGGCCACCTCGTGAGGGGAATTTCTGCTTGACTATACTCGTCAGTAGAGTCTAAGTTCAATGAAAACTCAAGCAACAACCTGGGTTAGTTTAATATGACTTGCTACCTTGTCCAGTCTAACAAAACCCAAAGCATTGACTCCTTTTAACTTAAAAAATAAAAAAGCAGAGAGTCATCATAGGAATTAAAGAGGGATCTTCCTGCACATGTAGCATGCTTCGTTTGTTTCCTCAACTGTGCTGAGACTCTGGGGGCTTCCTCCAGGCGCCTTCATTTGTATTCAAAACACAGTCCCAAGGCTTGGTTCTCGGAATAAGCAGAGCAAAGGAGCCGCATAAGTCCTGGAAATACATGAACAGGCACCCTGTGGTTGTAGGCTCAAGGGAAAAGTGAAGACCACGCTGGTTTTTCAAATAAAGGGGGCTAGGAAGCCGTATAGTCGCTTGATCAGCAACTCCAACCTGACACAGAACTCAATCTTCCCCTGAAAGACTCACGGGAAAGGCACTAGGTGTCTGTGTTTCAAAAGACTTACACTGGCCGGGTGCGGTGGCTCATGCCTGTAATCCCAGCACTTTGGGAGGCTGAGGCGGGAGGATCACCTGAGGTCAGGAGTTCAAGACCAGCCTGGCCATCGTGGTGAAACCCCATCTCTACCAAAACTACAAAAAATTAGCCAGGCGTGGTGGCGCATGCCTGTAGTCCCAGCTACTAGGGATGCTGAGGCAGGAGAAACACTTGAACCCGGGAGGCGGAGGTTGCAGTGGATCATGCCACTGCACTCCAGCCTGGACAACAGAGACTCCATCTCCCAAAACAACAACAACAACAACAAAAACGTACATAGAGAAAGCCTGAAAGCCCACAAGAGCAATTAGCAAAAGGAACCCTGACATAACAAATACAGTGATGTCCAAAGACATTAGCAACCAGGTAGTTAAGCTCAGGGGGTGCCACGTGTCATAAACTTGAAAGCTACATTGGTCATGAGTAACACAAATGTAGGTGCTACCACAGACAGCTGTTGGGCATTTCAAACTTTCTCTTCATATCTATGATGAATTCATGGATACCCAAAACAGTGAGCTTCCATTTAGAAAAAGGAACCCCCTTGGCACACATCAACGATTTCAGTGTCATCAAGATAAATGTTAAGGCCAGGCGTGGTGGCTCATGCCTGTAATCCAAGGTGGCTCATGTCTGTAATCCCAACACTTTGGGAGGCTGAGGCAGGAGGATCACTTGAGACCAGGAGTTAAAGACAAGCCTGGGCAACATAGGGAGACCCCATCTCTACAGAAAAATAAAACTAGCTGGGAGTGGTGGCATGTGTCTGTAATCCCAACTACTTGGGAGGCTGAGGTGGGAGAATCACTTGAGCCCCAGAGGTTGAGGCTGCAGTGACCTGAGATCGCGCCACCACACACCAACCCAGGCAACAGAGCAAGACCCTCTCAAAAAAGAAAAAAAAAACAGATAAATGTTAAGAAGTAGACAACCTGCCCTCATTTTCTTCCCAAATGTCTATTTCATCTCAAAAGCATCCATCGGTTTTGGCCTTTCAAATAGTCTTCATTATTAAACTTGGACCAAAACTTTAATTGCCAACGTCATTTCCAAAGTATGATGCTGCAAACAATTTCACTACACAATTCACTGAGAATTGAGAAGTACCAACTGTAATTGTGAGCTGGAAAATGATTAAAATATGTACAAAACGGACAGAAATAAAACGTATTTAACCTATGTTTGGAAGACAAACGCCAACCCATCCTCCAGGGGTAGGATTTTTAAAATCTCCTATTTGGAATCACAGAATACTGGTGTCTTTTCTTCACCCACAGCACATCCCACAGGGGTTCAGGTTGTCTTTCTGATAAACCCTAATTAACTTGCGTCTCAGGTGGTTACATGGCTTCCATTTCTTGTCATCAGGTGAGCTGATATTGCAGGAGCCACATCTGAGGAGAGAACATTTCAACCCACAAGCCAGGCAAGCCATTCCCTAAAACACATTCTGGATTAGAGAGATTAAATCTCCTGCATGCCAGCGGGTCAAATGTGCACAGGAGAAAAGAATGAAAGACCGTGATTATCACCATCCTGAGCCCTCTTGGCTTTTACAGTTTCTCTGTTTTAACTCCCATGAGTACTGACTCAGCTCTTCTCAGTTCCATGCAAGGACTTCATGGAAGGACTTTACTTACCAAATCCAATGCTTGGCCTTTTTTCTGTAAAGGGCCAGAGAGTAAATATTTTCTACTTTGTGGGCCACACAATCCCTGTACTTACAAGCACGTATTCAACTTGGCTGCTGTGGCAAGAAAGCAGTGATGTTAGTCAGGGCTGTCCAGAGAAACAGTGCCGATAGGGTTTGTTTATGTGTGCGTGCGTGGGTGGATGGATGGACGGACAGATGGACAGATTCTAAGGAACTGGTTCACACAATTGTGGAGGCCGGCAAGCCCAAACTTTCCAGAGCAGGCCAGAGACCCAGGAAAGCGCAGATGTCACAGTCTCAAATCCAAAGGCAGGATACTGGTAGAATTCCCTCCTCTTTGGCGGACCTCAGTCTTTTTTCTTAAGGCCTTCAACTGATTGGATGAGGTCCACCCACATTATGGAAGTCATCTGCCTTACTCGAAGTCTACTGATGTGTTTATTTCATCTAAAAAATACCTTCACAACAACATCCCTAAGTACCTGACCAAACATCTGAATACTGTGGCCTAGCCAAGTTGACACATAAAGTTAACCATCACAGCAGCCAGAGACAACCCATGAATGAATGGGCGTGGTTGTGTGCCAAGTCTGGACACGGCCCCGTGGGCCACAGTCTGCTGGTGCCTGTTGTAATCCATCCTTCAGACAGATGCCAGTTTTGTCTTTCTAAAGCACCTGTTCAAAGGTTTTTAATGGTTTCCAGGACCTAAAGAAAAAGCCCCCTCCTCCCCACCCAACTTCTTGGATTAGTCCAGTGTCCAAGGCGTTCCACACACACAAGCTCTGCACTAACTGCAATCCAAATCCCACTTACCCCAGGATACAATTTCTCCACTCCAGTCAAATCTGTCTACCCTACGGTCCAGGATTTCTTACCTGTGGCACTGTAGACATTTAGGGCTGGATAATTTGTGGGGGGCTGTCCTGGGCAGTGTAGGATGCCCAGCAGCATCCTTGGCCTCTACCCACCCAATGCCAGTAGCACCCCCACCCCATCAGCTGTGACAACCAAACTCTAGATGTTGCCAAAGGTAAAACAGGAGAATGTTAGGGTGTGGTGATTATACCGCAACTAAAGCTAGAGGGAACGCTGTCAGTTCCTGGGCCTTCATTTGCTGACACAGAAGTGAGGTGTAGCTCTCTAGAAGCAACTCACAGTGTCCATATCATTAATAACACAAGTTACAGCAAGGACGGCACTTTCCTGCCCTCCACACACACAGCCAACAGTACAGTCAATACAGACTCGCAGCATGCAGGGCCATCTCTGATAACTCAGAAAATGCACGCCATTAACAGTGACAGCAAAAAATCATCCACTAAAAGCAATTCTAGACCAGGCACAGTGGCTCATACCTGTAAACCTAGCATTTTGAAAGGCCGAGGTGGGCCGATCGTGTGAGCCCAGGAGTTCGAGACCAGCCTGGGCAACATGGTAAAACCCCATCTCTACAAAAAATACAAAAATTAGCCAGGCGTGGTGACATGTGCCTGTAATCCCAGCTACTTGGGAGGCTGAGGCAAGAGGATCACTTGAGCCCAGGAGATCAAGGCTCCAGTGAGCCATGACCACATAACTACACTGCAGCCTGGGTGACAGAGTGAGACCCTGACTCAAAAAAAAAAAAAAAAGCGATTCTATACATACAAAATGATGCTATCTGGGGTCTCATACTACCCATGTGTCTGACTTCATCCAAGGGTTCTTTTAGGCAATGTACTAGAAATCTTTTTTTTTTTTTTTTTTTTTTTTTTTTTTTTTTTTTTTTTTGAGACAGAGTCTCGCTTTGTCGCCTCAGCTCACTGCAACCTCTGCCTCCTGGGTTCACGCCATTCTCCTGCCTCAGCCTCCCGAGTAGCTGGGACTACAGGCGCCCGCCACCACGCCCGGCTAATTTTTTGTATTTTTTTTTTAGTAGAGACGGGGTTTCACCATGTTAGCCAGGATGATTTCGATCTCCTGACCTTGTGATCCATCCGCCTTGGCCTCCCAAAGTGCTGGGATTACAGGTGTGAGCCACCGCACCCGGCTTTTTCTAAAAAAAAAAAAAAAAAAAAAAAACAGGATACATGTGCAGAATGTGCAGGTTAGTTACATAGGTATATGTGTGTCATGGTGGTTTGCTGCAGCACCCTACTACCTAATTAGTAGCACCATCCCTACTGACCCTCATAGTTCCCTCCCCTCATCCCCACTCCCCAACAGGCCCTGGTGTGTGTTGTTCCCCTCTCTGTGTCTATGTGTTCTCAATGTTCAACTCCCCCTTATGAGTGAGAATATGCGGTGTTTGGTTTTGTTTCTGTGCTAGTTTGCTGAGGATGATGGCTTCTAGCTTCATCCATGTCCCTGCAAAGGACATGATCTCATTCCTTTTTATGGCTGCATAGTATTCCACGATGTATATGTGCCACATTTTCTTTATCCAGTCTATCACTGATGGCCATTTGGGTTGGTTCCATGTCTTTGCTATTGTAAATAGTGCTATAAGAAACATACACGTGCATGCATCTTTATAGCAGAATGATTTACATTCCTTTGGGTATATATCCAGAAATGGGATTACTGGGTCAAATGGTATTTCTGGTTCTAGATCCTTGAGGAATCGCCATACTGTCTTCCACAATGGTTGAACTAATTTACATTCCCACCAACAGTGTAAAAGCGTTCCTATTTCCCCACAGCCTTGCCAGCATCTATTGTTTCCTGACCTTTCAATAATCGCCATGTGACTGACATGAGATGGTATCTCATTGAGGTTTTGATTTGCATTTCTCTGATGATCAGTGATGTTGAGCTTTTTACCATGCTTGTTGGCTGTGTAAATGTCTTCTTTTGAGAAGTGTCTGTTCATATCCTTTGCCCACTTTTTGATGGGGTTGTTTTTTTCTTGTAAATATGTTTAAGTTCCTTGCAAATTCTGGATATTAGACCTTTGTCAGATGGGTAGATTGCAGAAGTTTTCTCCCACTCTGTAGGTTGCCTGTTCACTCTGATCATAGTTTCTTTTACTGAGCAGAAGCTCTCTTTAGTTGAATTAGATCCCATTTGTCAATTTTGGCTTTTGTTGCAATTGCTTTTGGTGTTTTAGTCATGAACTCTTAGCCCATGCCTATGTCATGAATGGTATTGCTTAGGTTATCTTCTAGGGTTTTTATGGTTTTGGGTTTTACATTTAAGTCTTTAATCTATCTTGAGTTAATTTTTGTATAAGGTGTAAGGAAGGGGTCCAGTTTCAGTTTTCAGCATATGGCTAGCCAGTTTTCCCAGCACCATTTACTGAATAAGGAGATCCTTTCCCCATTGCTTGTTTTCGGCAGATTTGTCGAAGATCAGATGGTTACAGATGTATGGTGTTATTTCTGAGGTCTCTGTTCTGGTCCACTGGTCTATATGTCTGTTTTGGTACCCATACCATGCTGTTTTTGTTACTGTAACCTTGTAGTATAGTTCGAAGTCAGGTAGCATGATGCCTCCAGCTTTGTTTTTTTTGCTTAGGATTGTCTTGGCTACGTGGGATCTTCTTTGATTCCATATGAAATTTAAAATAGGTTTTCCTAATTCTGTGAAGAATGTCAATGGTAGTTTGACGGGAACAACATTGAATCTATAAATTACTTTGGGCAATATGGCCCTTTTCATGATACTGATTCTTCCTATCCATGAGCATGGAATGTTTTTCCATTTGTTTGTGTCCTCTCTTATTTCCTTGAGCAGTGACTTGTAGTTATCCTTGAAGAGGTCCTTCACATCCCTTGTTACTTGTATTCCTAGGTATTTTATTCTCTTTGTGGCAATTGTGAATGGGAGTTCACTCATGATTTGTCTCTCTGCTTGCCTACTGTTGGTGTAAAGGAATGCTTGTGATTTTTGCACATTGATTTTGTATCCTGAGACTTCACTGAAGCTGCTTGTCAGTTCAAGAAGTTTTTGGGCTGAGATGATAGGGTTTTCTAAATACAAAATCACGTCATCTGCAAACAGAGACAACTTGACTTCCTCTCTTCCTATTTGAATACCCTTTCTTTCTTTCTCTTGCCTGACTGCCCTGGCCAGAACTTCCAATACTATGTTGAACAGGAGTGGTGAGAGAGGGCATCCTTGTTTTGTACCAGTTTTCAAAGGGAATGCTTCCAGCTTTTGCCCATTCAGTATGATATTGGCTGTGTCTCTTCCAGGTTTTGGTATTGGGATGATGCTGGCTTCACAAAATGAGTTAGGGAGGAGTCCTTCCTTTTCAAATGTTTGGAATAATTTCTGAAGGAGTGGTACCAGCTCCTCTGTATTTCTGGTAGAATTCAGCTGTGAATCCATTTGGTCCTGGGCTTTTTTTGGTTGCTAGGCTATTAATTACTGCCTCAATTTCAGAGCTTATTGGTCTATTCAGAGATTCAACTTCTTCCTGGTTTAGTCTTGGTAGGGTGTATGTGTGCAGGAATTTATTCATTTCTTCTAGATTTTCTAGTTTATTTGCATAGAGGTGTTTATAGTATTCTCTGATAGTAGTTTGTATTTCTGTAGGGTCAGTGGTAATATCCCCTTTATCATTTTTTATTGTCTATTTGATTCTTCTCTATTAGTCTAGCTAGCAGTCTATCTATTTTGTTAATTTTTTCAAAAAACCAGCTCCTGGATTCAATGATTTTTTGGAGGGCTTTTTTGCGTCTCTATCGCCTTCGATTCTTCTCTGATCTTAGTTATTTCTTACCTTCCGCCAGCTTTTGGATTAGTTTGCTCTTGCCTCTCTAGCTCTTTTAATTGTGATGTTAGGGTGTTGATTTGAGATCTTTTTAGCTTTCTGATGTGGGCATTTAGTGCAAAATTTCCCTATTAACACTGCTTTAGCTGTGTCCCAGAAATTCTGGTACATTATCTCTTTGTTCTCATTGGTTTCAAAGAATTACTAGATTTCTGCCTTAATGTCATTATTTACCCAGGAGTCATCCAGGAGCAAGTTGTTCAATTTCCATGAAATTATGTGGTTTTGAATGAGTTTCTTAATCCTGAGTTCTAATGTGATTGCACTGTGGTCTGAGAGACTGTCTGTCATGATTTCAGTCCTTTTGCATTTGCTGAGGAGTGTTTTACTTCCAATTGTGTGGTTGATTTTAGAGTAAGTGCCATGTGGCACTGAGAAGAATGTATATTCTGTTGATTTGCGGTAGAGAGTTCTGTAGACTTCTACTAAGTCCACTTGATCCAGATCTATCTGAGTTCGAGTCCTGAATATCCTTGTTAATTTTCTGTCTCACTGACCTAATACTGACAGTGGGGTGTTAAAGTCTCCCCCTATTATTGTGTGGGAGTCTAAGTCTCTTTGCAGGTCTCTAAGAACTTATTTTATGAATCTGGGTGCTCCTGTTTTGGGTGCATATATATATATTTAGAATAGTTAGTTCTTCTTGTTGAATTGTTCCCTTTACCATTATGTAATGCCCTTCTTTGTCTGTTTTTATTTTTGTTGGTTTAAAGTCTGTTTTGTCAGAGACTAGGATTGCAACTCCTGCTTTTTTTTTTTTCTTTGCTTTCCATTTGCTTGGCAAATTTTCCTCCATCCCTTTATTTTGAGCCTGTGTGTGTCTTTGCATGTAAGATGGGTCTCCTGAATACAGCACACCAATGAGTCTTGACTCCTTATCCAATTTGCTAGTCTGTGTCTTTTAATTGGGGCATTTAGCCCATTTACATTTAAGGTTAATATTGTTATGTGTGAATTTGATCCTGTCATCATGATGCTATTTGGTTATTTTGTACATTAGTTGATGCAGTTTCTTTGTAGTGTCATTGGTCTTTATATTTTCATGTGTTTTTGCAGTGGCTAGTACCAGTTTTTCCTTACCATATTTAGTGCTTCTTTCAGGAGACATTGCAGGGCAGGCCTAGTGGTAACAAAATCCCTCAGCATTTGCTTGTCTGGAAAGGATTTTATAGAAAGCTTAGTTTGGCTAGATATAAAATTCTGGATTGAAAATTCTTTCCTTTAAGAATGTTGAATATTGGCCCCCAATCTCTTCTGGCTTGTAGAGTTTCTGCTGAGAAGTCCATTGTCAGTCTGATGGGCTTCCCTTTGTAGGTGACCTAGCCTTTCTCTCTGGCTGCCCTTAGTTTTATCCTTCATTTCGACCTTGGAAAATCTGATGATTATGTGTCTTGGGGTTGATCGTCTCATAGAGTATCTTAATGGTGTTCCCAGTATTTCCTGAATTTGCAGGCTGGCCTGTCTTGGTAGTTTGGGGAAGTTCTCCTGGATAATATCCTGAAGTGTGTTTTCCAGCTTGTTTCCATTCTCCCCACCTCCTTCTGGTACTCCACTCAATCGTAGGTTCAGTCTTTTTATGAGGTCCCATATTTCTGGTAGGCTTTGTTCATTCTTTTTTCTCTATTCTTGTCTGCATGTCTTATTTCAGTAAGGTGGTCTTCAAACTCTGATATCCTTTCTCCCACTTGGTCGATTCAGCTGTTGATACTTGTTTATGCTTCACGATACTTGTGTGTGCTTCACAAAGTTCTTGTGCTGTGTTTTTCAGCTCCATCAGGTTGCTTATGTTCCTCTCTAAACTGGTTATTCTAGTTAGCAATTCCTCTAACCTTTTATCAAGGTTCTTAGCTTCTTTGAATTAGGTTAGAACATGCTCCTTTAGCTCATTGTAGTTTTTTATAACCCATCTTCTGAAGCCTACTTCTGTCAATTCATCCATCTGATCCTCCGTCCAGTTCTGTGCCCTTGATGGAGAGACGCTGTAATCATTTGGAGGAGAAGCGGTACTCTGGCCTTTTGGGTTTTCAGCATTTTTTCATTGATTCTTTCTCATCTTCGTGAGTTTGTCTAGTTTCAGTCTTTGAGGCTGCTACCCTTGGATGAGATTTTTGTGGGGACCTTTTATTTGATTGTTGTTGTTGTCACTTTCTGCTTGTTTTTCTTTCAGTAGTCCAGTCTCTCTTCTGTAGGGCTGCTGCAGTTTGCTGGTGGTTCACCTTCAGGCTTTATTCATCTGATTCGCTCCCATGCCTGGAGATGTCATTAAGGATGCTGGAGAGCAGCAAAGATGGGTGCCTACTCCTTCTTCTGGGACCTCTGACCTCAAGGGGCACCAACCTGATGCCAGTAGGATCGCTCCTGTAGAGGGTATCTGACAAGCCCTGTTGAAGGGTCTCACCCAGTTGGGTGGCACAGGGAGCAGGACCCGTTTAATGGAGCACTCTGTCCCTTGGTGGAGAGGGTGTGTTTTGCTTGGGGGAAACCCACTCGTCTGGACTGTCCAGATTCCTTGGAACTACCAGGAGGAAAAGCTAAATCTGCTGGTCAGCAGAGACTGCGGCCACCCCTCCCCTATGGGCTGAGGCCCAGGAGATCCGAATTCTGTCCCTTAGCCTCTGGCTGGAGTTATTGGAGATCCAGCAGGGAAGCGCCCCCCCGACACACACCCCAACTAAGAAAGGATGGGTTGGGATTGGGCCTGAAGAGGCACTCTAGCCGCAGACTGCCACAGCCATTGTGTTGGGCTGTGGGGACAAGTCTTGGGACCAAGCTGTCCAGCCTCCCTGGCTCTAGCAGGGGAAAAGCGTAGCCTGTGGCTACAGAAATGGGTGCCACCCTTCCCCCTGTCCAGGGAGCTTAGCATGTTAGGCAGTTGCCAGTGCCAGTGCTGGCTGCTGCCCCTCCCTGCAGGAGTTCAAAGGGCTTAGACAGCAGGCAGCTGCAGCTGGTACTGGTCACCCCTCCCCGAGGAGTTTGGTAAGCTTAAGCAGATTCCAGCTGAGAGGCTGTAAGAATCTGTGTGTTCCGGGGCTAGGACGCGAGGCCCCGGTGGCGTGGGTTCACGAGTGAGATCTTCCAATCCATGGGTTTCACAGTTCTGTGGAAAAGCAGTTTCCCCGGCTGGGTAGCGTGCTCACTCACCGCCTGCCTTATCTGGGGTGAGGGGGTTCCCTTCCCCATGTGACTCTCAGGTGGGCCGCCACACCACACTGTTCTTCCTTCTCTCTGTGGGTCACGCCAGCCTTCTAGTCAATTTTGATGAGAGAACCCGGATACCTTGGTTGCTGATGAAGGATTCACACGCTTATTATGGTCTTTTCTGATAGCAGCCTCCCAACACCGTGGCTTCTAGTTGGCCATCTTGGCCCCGCCCTCCGTAAAATGTTTTTAAATTCACTGATTTGAGTTCTGGAGGCTTGGAAGTCCAAGATCAATCAGCCTACATGGTGATGACCTTCGTGAGTTCTGCAGGCTGAGAAGTTCACAATTAAGGCACCAGCAGGATTGATTATTTGGTGAGGGATATTCTCTGCTTCCTTCCAACATGGCACCTTGTTGCTGTAGCATCCAGAGGGCAGAGGGCAGGAACACTGTGTCTTCACATAGCAGAAAGTGGAAGGGCAAGAGACTAGAAATCTTAATTCTTTCAAAAAAGCTTTAGAAAGGTCTTGAACAGCAGAGATGAAAGAAATAAAAATGGTCCCTGCTCTCTAGGAACTTACTATGTGTTTACATCCACAAAGCAATTGGAGAGAGTAGTCTATTAGGGACATGGATTTGGAGCAAGACAGAAATGAATGTGAACCCCAGCTCTGCTCCTTGCCAGCTGGTAAGTACCCCATGTTTCTGGAGGAGAGGTTCTACATGTATGGGAAGAAAGGTGAGAAGCTCAGCAGCCTGCACTCAAGACTAGCATCATAAGCAAAGCTGGGCGGGAGGAGCAGGAACACCAGCTGCCTGCACAGGCACTGAGCAGAGAAGATGAGATGGACACATAATGGGTGGCCCCGTGATGGACAGCTTAAACTGGAGGAGGCATTTGACTGAGCAGCCAGTGAGGAAGCAGGGCTGGTCTTGAGCAAGACAAGTGTGTAAGTGTGAAGGAAATCCACCTGTCTATCAATTTTCTGGGTCCACAAAAAAATGTCAAAAGAAAACAGGTGAAGTTACATTTAATAATACGTTCTATTTTACCCCACGTATCCAAGTGATCATTTCAACATGTAAACTGTATTACATTATCAATAAGATACCTTGCTTTCTTTCTTTTTGAACTAAGTCTTTGAAATCCAGTGTGTATTTTATACTTCTACAAGGCATCTCAATCTAGACTGGCCACATTTCAAGCACTCCACAGCCACATGTGGCCCATGGCTACCATACTGGAAATTGCAAAGGTATAAGGCAACAAAATTATCCAAGAACTCCCAGAGGAGGCTATAGGCTATGGCAGAAGGCGCGGAGGGCGGAGGGGAGGAAATCTCACAGGAAAGAATTTCCAACGAGGCAAGAAGAGGGAAGTAAAATTTGCTGTACCTTTCACGGTGGGCCTGGTGCTCTGCGAGGCATCTGATATGGTATGATTTTCTTCCACCCTCACGGAAATCTGGAAGAAACAGTAAAATAGCAGCAGTGTCACATACCTGAAAACAGCATAATAGTATGTCAATAATAAAGTCAGTATTATCCCATTTTGTTGTGCTAAAAACAAGGCATGATGAGGTTCACAAACCTGCAGGTGGCAAGACTCAGCCCAGGGCATTCCAAAGCTCAAAGTCCCTTCCTTGTCACCAGGGGGACCCCAGAGTCCACCATTGCAGTAGCCTTTGGCCTTAGCTCCCTGAACTGCAACAGTGGAGAAGGCAGCCCCCAGGGGTCCTCACAGGTCACCATGGTCCAAGGAGCAAGAGAAGCATAGCTTTGCCATCTCGCTGAGGCCCAAACTCAATCATAAAGCTGTCTGAGTCCCTCACCACAGCCCAGTGCCACAAGGTGCTAAGCTCACCCATGTTCACAGTGACTCTTATGACGATGGATGCCAACAATAGTATGTTTTGCACACTCACTCTGAGTGACATGGGAATAGAGAACTTTGCATGTATTGCCTGTCAAACTCCAAAGTCAATCAAGACAGATGTCACTATGCCCAACTTGCTCTCGGTCACACCACTAGGATGGGTGGGGACTGAAACCCACGTCAGTCTGACTGCAAAGTCCTTGTACTTGACCCTTATGCTATGAGGTCTCCTCTCATGACCCCTTGAAAGAGTCCTGTGTACTGTCCAGCTAAACTGTCCTACGTGGTGAGAAGAAAATGAAAGAGGATTGGGGCATCCAGGGCTTCCCACAGACTCGCAGAGCTTCTGGATGTTAGCCCTACTGACATTTGAGGCCAGGTGGTCTTGGTTGTTGTGAGGCCGCCCTGTGCACTGTGGGATGTTCAGCAGTATCCCTGCTCTCCATCCATTAGATGACAGTAGCACTCCTTAACCCAGTGTGACAACCAAAACTGTCTCCAGACATTGCCGAGTGTCCCCTGGGGAACAAAAATTACCTTTCTGGTTGAAAAGCAATGCACAGAAATCCCCCACCTTCCCCGGCAGACGTTAGGATGGGTTGTGCATGCTCTGGGCACATGGCCCTGCCACACTCAGTGTCTCAGCTCCCTCATAGCACTTGCAAGATTCTCAATTCCCACACCACCGCTACTGCAGGAGCCCCAGGAGGGGCACCCACCACAGTTGGGTAGGTGCAGGTTCTGTTTGGAGAGTAGTTTTTTTTGTTTGAGACGGAGTCTTGCTCTTGTTGCTCAGGCTAGAGTGCAATGGCGCAGTCTCGGCTCACTGCAACCTCCACCTCCTGGGTTTGAGCGATTCTCCTGCCTCAGCCTCCCGAGTAGCTGGGATTACAGGCACCCGCCACCACACCCAGCTAATATTTTGTATTTTTAGTAGAGACGGGGTTTCACCATGTTGGCCAGGCTGGGCTCGAACTCCTGACCTCAGGGGATCTGCCTGCCTCGGCCTCCCAAAGTGCTGGAATTACAGGTGTGAGCCACCACACCTGGATGCTTTTTTTTTTTTCTTTTTTTTTTTTGAGACAGGGTCTTCCTTTGCTGTCCAGGCTGTAGTGCAGTGGTGCCATCATGGCTCGCTGCAGCCTCCAACTCCTGAGCTCAAGTGATCCTCCTGCTTCAGCCTCCCATGTTGCTGGGACCACAGGCATACACCACCATGCCTGGCTAATTTTTTAAAGAGATGGGGTCTTGTTATGCTGCCCATGCTAATCTCGAACTCCTGGGCTCAAGCTATCCTCCCGTCTCAGCCTCCCAAAGCACTGGGATCACAGGTGTGAGCCACCGCACCCAGCCAAGAGCAGTTCTTTTTTTTTTTTTTTTTTGGAGACAGGATTTTGCTCTTGTTGCCCAGGCTGGAGTGCAATGGCCTGATCTCAGCTCACTGCAACCTCCACCTCCCAGGTTCAAATGAGAGTCTCCTGCCTCAGCTTCCCAAGTAGCTGGGGTTACAGGTGCCTGCCACCACGTCCGGCTAATTTTTGTATTTTTAGTAGAGACAGGGTTTCACCATGTTGGCCAAGCTGGTCTCGAACTCCTGACCTCAGGTGATCCACCCGCCTCAGCCTCCCAAAGTGCTGGGATTACAGGCATGAGCCACTGCACCTAGCCAGAGCAGCTCTTAAGAATTCTGACATCAAATGAGACAGCCTTGACTCAAGATGACCATGCGTTCTTTCTGGGGCCAACGTTTGTCCCTTTATGTGATGATCTTGGCCAGCTTGTGGCTGAAACAGGATGTGAACATTTTAAGTGGATGGCCCCCTTGACCAGCAGTAATAGTTCTGTTCCTCTCTCGGCCTCACAAACATCAGCGTTTTTTATTCACTCTTTCCCCTTTCTCTTCCGACCTATCCCTATGTGGCTGCCCACTGGTACAATGATGAGTAACTTCCATTACCAGGGACAGCACTCTCTTTCATCTTTTTATTGTCTTTCCCCTCCCTGTAATGACTAGCGGGTGAGGTCCTCAGGTCGCATCAAGGGCGAGCTCGTCTCTAGCATGTACGTGACTCTGCAATGGACAGGGGTGGTGACAGACATCTCAATCTATGACCCTCTTTCAGGGGTTCTGGGAAGGACACTGATCACGTTGGCATAGTCTAGCCACAGACAATCAGGACACCCGACCATGAAAGGGCAGTGGGAACCAAGGAACACATAAGAAGGCTCTATTGCACCATGTTAATGTCAGTGACCAGGGCTGTCCACTATTCAGCCACAGCCTGTCACCCATGAGCGCCTCCACAGGGGCTGCTCCTCAACAAAGCCACTGCACTGCTCTCTGAATCAAGGGAGCCAAGGAGGCAGAGCCTGCTGGAGGGGAGACATTCCAGAACCCCTACCCAAGCCCAAGACCCCAAGCAAGGGGGGCGTCTCCCTGGGCAAAGCAGCCTGATAGATATGGAACACAGCAAAGCCTCCTGTCTCATCATTAATGTCCCAACTGCCTTGGGCTCAGATCTCAGCACTGTGCAACCCAAAGAGGAAACCAAGCTCGCGGACAGCGCACAAACCCTAACTGCAAATAGGGAAACTCCCTCCTCCATGTCCCCAATGGGCACTAGAGTGGGGGGGCATGTGATTCCCCCACAGGCTTGCTCCAAGACAGTGAACTCAAGGAGTAGCCAGGCTCCTGCGGTCTCTGCAGACTTGTCAGATACTCGCGAAGAAGGCAAGAGCTGGATCAGCACCTGCTGTGGCTCTCAGTGCTCCTGAACAAACTACTGGGAGCCCTGGCCCAGCTCAGCCCTCTAGGGCTCAGCCACAGAGCTGCCAGGCCTTTGCTCAGGGCTGCATGCTGCACATCCATCATTTCGTTTATCAAGGAGCTGTCAGGGAAAGCAGATTCCTCATTAATGTTCTCCAGGGCCTATAGGTTTCCAGCCTTATTCATTCAGGGCAAGCTCAAACGCAGGCCTAAAAACCCTCTTTCCAGCTAGAATTCAATGCATGCTGCTCACCGTCACTCTGACTCACTTCAATAGCCATCTGAAAACAGGGGACGCTGTCCCCTTCCTTCTTTGACTTATAAAATGAGTAACGGAGCAGCTTAAATGAGGGCCTATCTTTGTTCTCACAACACACTGATTATGTCAATGACCTTTACTGATAAAACTAGGTGTAGGTATCCATGTTATTGAAGCGACCCAGACAGAGAACAGAAATCAAATCATTATTTGAACAAAAGACAAAAAAAGAAAAATTAATTTGTATCAAATTTTAAAAGTGCGTTAGCTGGGAGGAAATAGCAGGAAAGGGAAGATAGGCCTGGCACAGTGGCTCATGCATGCTTGTAATCCCAGCACTTTGGGAGGCTGGGGCAGGAGGATCACTTGAGCCCAGGAGTTCCAGACCAGCCTGGTAAACTTAGCGAGACCCCACCTCAAAAGAAAGAAAGAGAGGAGGAGGAAGGAGGGGAGGGAGGGAGGGAGGGAGCGGGAGAGGGAGAGAGAGGGAGGGAGGGAGGGAGACAGAGAGAGAGAAAAAGAAGAGAAAAAAGAAAGAAAGGAGAGAGAGGGAGGGAGGAAGAGAGGGAGAGAGGGAGAGAGGGAGGAAGGGAGGAAGTGAGGGAGGAAGGGAGGAAGTGAGGGAGGGAGGGAGGGAGGGAGGAACACGCTAATCTCGATCTCCTGGACTCAAGCAATCCTCCTGTCTCAGCCTCCCAATGGAAGCCTTCTAAATGGAAGCACACTGTTTTGGGTATCCATAGATATGAAGAGAAAGTTTGAAACGCCCACCAACTATCTGTGATTAGCACCTACATTTGTGTTACTCGTGGCCAATGTAGCTTTCAAGTTTATGACACATAGCAACCCCTGAGCTTAACTACCTGGTTGCTAATGACATCACCATATTTGTTGTCAGGGTTCCTTTTGCTAATTGCTCTTGTGGGCTTCAGGCTTTCTCTGTGTAAGTCTTGTTTTTTTTTTGAGATGGAGTCTGGCTGTGTCTCCCAGGCTGGAGTGCAATCGCAGGATGTTGCCTGACTAAAACCTCCACCTCCTGGGTTCAGGTGATTCTCCTGCCTCAGCCTCCCTAGTAGCTGGGACTACAGGCACACAACACCACACCCAGCTAATTTTTGTATTTTTTGTAGAGACAAGGTTTCACCATGTTGCCCAGGCTGGTCTCAAACCCCTGGGCTCGAGTTAACCCCTCGCCTCGGCTTTCCAAAGTGTTAGGATTACAGGCGTGAGCCACTGTGCCAGGCCATGGATATCTTTAACGACAAGAACTGTGTGTGTTTGGTTTTAAGACCATGTGGAGCCCTGATGGTTACATGTCCAACCAAAGGTTATTTAATATTCCCATCACTTCAGATGCTATAATCATAAGTGTGTCATCTGTCCTTGAAACATGTTTTCAACGATGGAATTTTTAAATACAGGACTTGAGTTTTCAGCACTCTCAAAAATCAGAAGGAAAAGGAAAGAGTTATCCAGAAAAAGCTCATTCTCATGGTCATGAGTTTAAACAACCTTAACTATAGACAGACAACCACCGTCCTCTCATAAACCCAACAATCCACTTCATCTCTTGGTTCCCTTTCCACCCTCATTCGGGGTAGGAACGTCTGATCCAATCAACCAGGTGAGAATCATCTCCATGATTCCTCATGCCACTGACTGGCTTCCACTATGGGTCTAATCATCTTCTGGATGAGAGATAGTGGATTTCTCTCAGCAAGCAAAACACAGGTGTTCTCCTCATTTCAAACAGCATTATTGCACCTTTAAAAGATTCCATTGAATTGAACCCTAAGAGGCTGCCAGCATTTGACCACTTTTAATTTAAAAGAGCCAGTGTCATTTGGTTCAATCTAATGTGGGTGCAAAATAATTGATATGTACAACTGAAGTCAGAAGTTTGGTTTACAACTGTGTCAGCCCTGGGGGAGAGGGCAAGACTCTCATATCCTTTCCAGAAAGACAGAGTTGCAAATCCACGATGCTCCTTTGGAGATGCCTCCCCACTCCTAGCCCCCTATATTCACTGAGCAAGGCCCTCTGGCTGTAAGCAAGGGGCACTCTTTGCTCTAGGGTTCTCTGGCTTGTTGGCCAAAACCTTATCAGTTATGCATTGTGGTGTGGAGCTTTCCCTACTCAGTCCCCACCTCTCTTTCATCTCCTCAGGCCATGTCCCCAATTTAAACACTTGTACCCCGACTCCTCCTCACCGCACGCTTTCCAGAGGGCCAAACGGACACACTGGCTTTCATGGTGACTTCTTCAAAATCTCTCCCAAAATATCAATGTGTATTGTGTATACACACTATCAACACTACACTATGTATACACACACAGCCAAGCCTTGTTATTTACGGATTCCGTGTCTGTGAATTTGCCTGTTGGTTAACATTTATTTGTAGCTCCAAAATCAGTACCTGCAGCGCTTTCATGGTCATTCTCAAACATGCAGCGTGTGGCTGTGTCACCAAATGCACATGTTCCCAGCTGAGGGTGAACAAGGCTCTCACTCCGTAAACAAGTGTCCTTTTCGCAGTCTATTCACAGTGCCAGTTTTTTGAAATGTTGTAGTTTCTGGGTGACTTTGCTGCTTAAAATGGCCCCCAGATGCTGCAGTGCTGTCTCATGTCCTGAAGCACAAGGCTGGGATGCGTCTTATGGGGAAAATACGTGCGTTAGATGAGGTTCAGCCAGGCGTGAGTCACAGTGCTGTTGGCGTGAGTGCAATGTAAAGGAACCAACAAAAACACACAATAGAAATACATACAACAAAGTTATGCACTGACTGCTTGACAACAACATTGTGACCAGAGGTTCGCAGAAGCCTCACTGTGTATTTTCCCTGGGGTGATGCTTTCTATAAAGTCTCAGCGACTTTACAGAACATAGCTCCAGTGAATAATGGGAATCAAGTGTATGCGTGTACAACATGAAGATGCAGCTATCCCAGTAATCTCTGTCGGACCTAAAAAAAAAGAAACCGAAACCCATCTTGCCGCATTTTCACATTCCGTAGACATCCCTGAATGACCTGTCATTATCCCCTCTCCCTTGTGCACCATTTCTCCTGCTCCTCCGCCCTCGACAGTTCCTGCCTCTTCTCTACTAAATCAGGGCTACATACTTGTAGGATAGCTGCGCTCCATCACAGAGAAGCCTCTCTGCCCATAGCCCTTTTATGCAGGTGAAATTTGATTAAAATGAACGTCGAGGGCAGCTGTGAACGGAAAAAGCCAGGGCCAAAGAGAAACTGCAGGCAATGAGGGACAGAGACGAACCTTTCCCTCTGTAGACTGATAGCTCTTGAGCCCATCCCACACACGAGGGCCCAACAGCCCCCTTCAATTCCTATGACTCAGCACCTCTCAGGAGCAGCTCTGGTGTTTGTCTCCATGTTTTATGTGGGAAATGGATGGAAAAAATGTAGTATCCAGGGCGAGAAGCAAGCGTTGGTTATGAAACAGCATGTCAACTCCTCCTTCCTGTTTTACAACTCCTCTAAGACCTGATGTGGAAACATTTCCAAGAAAGCAAATAAGCAAAAACAAAAACTCAAGACCGAAATTTCTCTTGTAATGTGAGTGATCCTAACAATGAACCAAATAGATTTTAACACGTCCACCTTCATGGAGAATTGTTCTAGCCCGAATTCTAAAAGGACCAAATGTATCAGGCAGGAAGGAATCCTTTAAAAAGAGATCAAAGCCTACTTAAGCAAATTCACGAAAGATGACCAATTTTCAATGAAGATCCTCAAGTTAAATATTTTTAAAATTTTTTTTAAAAAACTTTTTTTTTGAAGTTGAAGAAGTCTATGAGTTGATTCGCCAAGGACTTTAACGGAAAACACCTGTCACCATGTTTAAAGGCAACACTTGTCACCATGGTTCAAGCTTATATATCTTCCAAAGAGAACTAAGATAATGAGATAAAGGTAATCGTATTCCTTACTTCCACTTAGACTAAGTGTCTGAACTTGATTTTCTCTGATAGGGTCTAAGTCGGCCTTTAATTATGTCAGACGCACATGAGTAGATAACCAAGAAGTACCCTCAGACCCTATAAGACAACCCTAGAGTATGGAATATGCTGGAATGTTCTGGCAAATTCTCTTCTGGAATTTGGTTCCCCTCTTTCTTGGTTCCTGTTCAAGGCAGTTGAGTCACTCTAAGTTCCAGTCAACATAATAATTATACAAATCCGCTGTGGTGCCAAGTGAAGATCCCAAAGACAACGCTGTAGCCACTGGACCGCACCACATGCAGCTCTCAGCACTGGCAGTGGCGGTATGATCCCCCACAGCTCCATCAATTCAGATCAAGGGCTGTGAACAGTCTCGAAGATGAATCACAGTGTGGTGCTAAAACAACCTCAGAGAACGTTTGTCTCAAGCTCTGAGATGACAGAAAAAAAGAAACAATTCCTATATTTTCCTGGGACCAGTGTCACAGGGTGGTTAGGGACAGCATCAGGACTAAATTCAACATTTCTGTTCCCACGAGAGGGTTCTTTCCAGGAAAAGAGACGGTATATCAAACAACAAAAATCTACAATTACGCGGGTTGTTTTTTGTTTTTTTTTTTTTTTTTTTTTTGAGACAAGGTCTCATTCCAGTTGCCCAGGCTGAAGTGCAGTGGCATGATCTCAGGATATCAGCTCACTGCAGCCTCGACTTCCCAGGTTCAAGTGATCCTCCCACCCCAGCCTCCCAAGTAGCTGGGACCAGGCACATACCACCACGCCTGGCTAATTTTCTGTATTTTTAGTAGAGATGGAATGTCACCATCTTGCCCAGGCTGGTCTCCAACTCATGGGTCCAAGCAATCTGCCCGCCTCAGCTTCCCAAAGTGCTTGGGTTATAGGCATGAGCCATCACGCCCAGCCTACATGGGTGTCCTTTGATTTAATCCAGGCAATCATAGATGAGTCCTGGAACTCAAATTGGGTTTACATAACCCCAAAACAAGTGAATCAACAAATCCCCAAAAGTCTTCATTTCCTTTTATACATGCTGTACAAGTGGGCCGAGAGAACAGGTCCCCTGCAAGAAGTTAGACTTCCTGGAGGAGCCAGGCAGGAAAATCAGAATCCTCTCCCTCTTGATGAATGAGACAATCTTCCAAGGGACTTAGAGATTGCTTATGTGATAATACCAGTTCCTGTTCCCTAAGGCACAGCATAGCAAGTGGGAAAACATCACCTCCATTGAGCATAAAGAGTTCCTAGAAAGCATTCTGGCAAGTGGAATTGAGACTCTGCCCTATGGCACTGATAAGAAGCAGGCGGAGGGAAACGACCAGCGGAATATCTCTCTATCACACTCCCAGTCACATAGCAATGCACCACATTTATCACTGGCTCAGAAACCCAGCCAATGCCAAAATCGCATTGCTTGTCCTCAAAAGCATGTCTTCTAGCACATTCCCAAATGGTTTCATCCTTCCATTCCTTCCTCCCCTACACCTACACACACACACACACACACACACACACACACACACACACACACACACACACACCCTCTAGCCCCAATCTCAACAATATTCCACTCCCTGCATCTGATACCATGCACCTTGTATCACCGTGCCATGAATCAATCAACAAAACGTCTTGGTACAGAGGCATACCGAACAGAAAGGGAAGTTTGATTCCTTCTTATGTTGCCTCTAGCTCAAGGCCTCTGGCACAAGTCACAAACACCGCAGACCTCCACAAAACGCTCACACCAGCTGAGGTAAGGGCTCCCTTTCCAAAAACGGACATTGGTTTTCTCACTACTAAAATTTGACTTTAAAGAGGCTGGCTCATTTTAATGTAAATATTCTTTAGACAAAACATGATTAGAAATTACCAAGACTGGTAGCATAATGACATCTGAAACTGTTAGTCCTGCACTTGGAAAAGTGGCAGTTAAAAAAAGCACAACATGGCTTTCTCATTTTTTTAATGAAGCCAAGTCCTCCTCCTAATTTAGTTCATATACTTCTATTTTCATCTTCCCTTTTACTACGCGTGAATTTTTAGGTCATCTGCTTGTCAGACACACCAGCTTAGTGTCTTAACAGCCAAGGGGATGAGAGGCAAGTTAATAAATTAGTAAAAAGAGCAACTGAAGGATGGACTCTGTTCCTCTCCCTGCATCCCACAAACCACTAAGCGTCCTTCCCACATGGGGAGCCAGGAAGAACAGAAGCCTTCATCTCACAACTACTCCATGTACACAAGGAGAACCACTTCAGTGAATCAATACTAACACCCCCTTAAAGAAGTATTTCATAACAAAGTTATTTCTATAACTTGCTGGTAGCCCCCAGAGGCAATACTTGGCTGATCTGAGCATAGCAAATTTCAGGTGACACAGCATCCTCCATAGAAATGCTGCTCGCATGCTTTCTAAAACGAAATCTGTCCATGCTTGCTGTGTACAATTGAGGTGGGGAATGGAGAAGCTTTAACTCCCTGAACTGTACTTCTGTTGTCCTATCAGCAAGCAATTCTTGATTTTTTTTTAATAACTGAAACATTTCAATCACCAAAACAACTTGAGGGTAGGAGAAGAAAGGAGGCTGTCAGCTTGCCAGTGACAAGGACCTTTTCTCCTAATTGCCACACAGAAACCGAGCATCAATATGCCAACCATTCAGCCCCAAAAGCCTAGAAACAGGATTTATAGCAAGGTATAAAAGGCTGTTCCACAGATACTTGATAAATGAGTCTTTAACCACAGAGCGCAACTCACATTGCAATTGATACCATTAGCAACTGACTGATCATTATCGTATGCTGAGTACTGTGCAGAGTAGAAACAAAATATAAAGCGTGATCACTGCTATTAAGAACTTACTGGCCACTAGCTGGGTGTGGTGGTATGCACCTGTAGTCTCAGCTACTCGGGTGGCTGAGGCGGGAGAATCACTTGAGCCTGGGAGGTCGAGGCTGCAGTGAGCCGAGATCACGCCACTACACTCCAGCCTGCATGACACAGTGAGACTCTGTCTCAAAGAAAAAAAAAAAAAATATATATATATATATATATATATATATATATATACTGGCCAAGTGCAGTGATGCGGTGGTGCAGTGGCACACATCTGTAATCCCAGTACTTTGGAAGGCCTAGGCAGGAGGATTGCTTGAGACCCAGAGTTCAAGACCAGCCTGCGCAACAACAGTGAGACCCCATCTCTACAAAAACAATTTAAAAACTAGCACAGCATGGTGGCATGCACCTATAGTCCCAAGCTACTCAAGAGGCTGAGGCAGGAGGATTGCTTTAGCCCAGAAGTTCAAGGCTGCAATGAGCTATGATTGAGCCACTGCACTCCAGTCTGGGTGATAGAGTGAGATCCCCTCTCAAAAAAAAAATTAAGAACAAATTTTTTAAGAATTTATAATCTTGCTGGTGAGCAGGAATAACAGGACAGAAGAAACAGCTGGCAAAAGGCCACTTAGAAAAAAAAAATAAGCTCATAATAGAAATCTAATAAAACATTTTTTCCCACACCAAATAAACGGTCCATTTATTAAGCTACTAATAAACAGCAAGAGTAAATACTTAATACAACAAAGAATTAATACAATACGAGCAGAAGATATTTTTTAATTACAGAAGTAACAGATCTAACTAAGACCCTTGGGTTTGAATTCGCCTCTCCACACAACTATCTGCGAGACATTAAACCTTCCTTCCTAGATGTGTCCGTGTCTACTTATATGGAAAGAATCACCAATTCCCCTTCCCAGTTGGGACAGTCTTGCAAGACATGGTTCTCAAACTACAAAGTGCATGAAAATCACCTGAAAATTGCCTGTTTGTGCAGGGTTTCTTGGCCTCAGCACAACTGACATTTGTTGGGCCAGATAATTCTTTGAGGGGGGCTGTCCTGTGCACATTACAGTGCTTAGTGGAACCCCTGGTGTCTGCCCACAAGATGCCAGGAGCAACCCCCACCCAGCTGTGAAAGGCAAAAATGTTTCCAGACATTGTCAAATGTTCCCCAAGGGGCACAATCCCCTCTCCTCAGGTGAGAACAGGGCTCTAAGATGGAATCAAGGAAGCTGCAGGTTTAACAAGCACCCTGGCTAGGTGCAGTGGCTCACATCTGTAATCCCTGCACTTTGGGAGGCCGAGGTGGGAGGATTGCTTAAGCCCAGGAGTTCAAGACTAGTCTGGACAACATGATGAGACTCTGTCTCTACAAAAAAAATGTTTAAAAAGTAGCTGAATGTGGTTGAGTGTGCACCTGTATTCCCAGCTACTTGGGAGGCTGGTGTGTACCTGTATTCCCAGCTACTTGGGAGGCTGAGGCGGGAGGAGACTTGAGCCCAGAAGAAAGAAGCTCCAGTGAGCCAGGATCTCACCATTGCACTCAAGTTTGGGTGACAGTGAGATCCTGTCTCAAAAATAAAGTAATAATAAAAAGATAACAAGCACACAGTGCTTCAAAAATCCACCTATAGAGCTCATTTTCTAGGGTATGACTGGATGTATCCACAGTCTCTTCCACAGGGATCACCTTCCCTTCCACCCACAAACATGGCAGAGGCACTGCAATGCTAACTCTTCCATCCTCCCATAATGGAAGTCTATGGCTGCTCCCTTTGCCATGTGACTTTTCAGGGCTTTCAGACTAGAATAGCCCTCCCCAACCCGTGGAGGCTGGACCTCACCATGGGACTTGTTTTGGTCAATGGGATGTTAGGGGTAGTGACAAACAGAGACTTTAAATGTGCTGCATGATTTATCTTGGCTTCCTATACCTGATGGGAGAGGCACAAACAACATGCCCCAGGGTCCCCTGATGAGGAGACACATCATTTCAACCCTAAGCCTAGCCCAGAACCTGACCAGGCCTTCCTATTCCCATATAAGCCCAGGAGAGACACAGCTAACCATGACTAGTGAGCAAGAAAGAAATGATTTAAGCCTCTGAATTTGGGGGCTGTTTGTTATGCAACATTAGCATGGCAGAAAGCTGACCAGTATACTCCCAAACTATTTTTGAGCCAAAATGCTGATTAACAAGCTAATTATTGTTGAGTCTTCTGTCCCTAACTCCACCAGTCTTCCTCCACCATTTTGTGAAGCCACAAACCCAGGGGCTCTTGATTCAGGCCCCAGAAATCCACACACAGCATCTGCAAAGTCCTGGAAGCCAGGCCCCACCTGCTACCTCTGCTTGCTTCATGGTGGTCTCATTCCTTACCCACAGCTGACACAGACTCTGAGACTCCAAGTCCAGAAAAGTAGCTCTGGCAGAGTCCCTGATAAAGTCCGAAACCGAGAGTGGCAGGAAAGAGGACCTCAACACACAAGTGTGTCTCTGAGCTGTTCAGCAATCTAGCGGCTCTCCAAAATGGAAAGCAAATCCTGGCTCATTCAGAGGTAATCAATACTGAGGGCAAGCATGGTGGCTCAAACCTGCAATCCCAGCACTTTGGGAGGCCAAGGAGGGAGGATCGCTTGAGACCAGGAGTTTGAGACCAGCCTGGGCAACAAAGTGAGACTGTCTCTATTAATCACTCAATCAACCAACCAATCAATCAAGACTCAGTGAGTGAGCAATACAAACCAAATGGCTCAACAGTACCAGATTTCTCAATTATTCGAGAGACAAAACACAAATGTTAAATAAGCCTATGAATCTTGCAGGCTTCAGAGGAGCAAATTAAGAGACAGAAACAAAGGAAGTAAGTCTGTCCTTGAAGACTGACAATGTAGTAGGCAGAATAATGGCCCCCAAAGATGCTCATGCCTGAATCCCTGGGACCTGAGAATATGTTTCCTTATATGGTAAAAGGGACTTTACAAATGTGATTAAATTAAGTCTCTTGAGATGTGGGGATTATTCTGGATCTTCCGGATGGGCCCAATGTAATCACAGGAGCCCGGAAAAGTGGACAGCCTTTCCCAGCTATGGTCTCAGAGAGATACGCCTATGGAAGGACAGTCAGAGAGGTGCTACGCTGCTCCTCTGCAGATGGAGGAAGGGACCACAAGCTCAGGAATGCGGCCAGTCTCCAGGAGCTGGAAAAGGCAAGGAAGCCAATTCTCCCCTAGAGCTTCCAGGAGAGTTGTGGCTCTGCTAAACCTTGATTTTAGCACAGTGAGACCCATTTCAGACTTCTGGCCTTCAGAACCGTAAGAGAATAGTTTTTGTTTAAGCCAGTAAATGTGCAGTCACTTGTCACGGCAGGACAAGAAATGAGTATGATCAATTATAACACCAACCAGTAAAGTACAATGGCCTTCAGTCTTATCAGTAAGCCCTTCATTGCAGGTACAGATGCTCCAGAAAATCATGTCCCATGAATGGTTTCAGAAAATCACCCTCCGTATTCTCCAACCCAACCCGGGAAAAGTAATTTTGGTCAAACACAGACAAAAGGTTTGATAAATTCAGAAAAGTAAACAACCTTATGATTCTGTTCCTGCATCAGTCAGGGTTGTGACTTTGGGGACGCCGTAGAAAACAGCCTAAGTCTTGCTGCTTGGAATCCCACAACCTCAGCTCTGGAAGGAACATCACACAACCCCTTTGGGAAATGCAAGCTTCCTAACTCTTATACCAAGAAAGGACCTTCTGACTCCACCCAAAAGATGCAACACAAGAGAGACCTGCAGGCCCAGCTCTAGCTGACGAAAATTGTTTTCTACGTTGACCTTTAGGTACAGGAAAGTGGGAGAAATTTGGAGGAACTACAGCAAATGCGAACGGAGAAAATTACAGTTCATGCTAGAATAGAAGCTGAACTATAAACAATTTTATGAACAATGTTCCATTTGTGAACGATTTTCCATTTTAAATGTAATTGGAGGGAGGAGCAGCCTGTGTCTCTGGCTGACTTATCTCAGAACATTGTTCCACCTTCCTTACTCACCTGTGGTTTTGACAGAACATTTACAAGAAACTAGAACAACACATACTACAACATGGATGAAACTCAGAAATATGAAGTAAGAATCCAGGCGCAAAAGGTCACACATCACATGATTCTGTATCTATGAAATGTCCAGAATAGACAAATCCATACAGGCAGAAACCAGATTCAAGGTTGCCAGGGGGGCTGGGGAGAAGGGGAAGGGGCAGTGATGTCTTAACAGGTACAGGGTCTCCTTTGGGAGTGATGAAAATGTTCAAAAATTAGACAGTGGTGATGGTTGTGCAACTTTGTAAAAATACTAGGAAATTCCTGAATTACACACTTTAGAGGAATGAGTTGTGTGTATGCTCAGTAACGTTGTCATTAAAAAAGAGAAGAAGAAACTAGGATATTAGCCAATGATTACAAGTCACTGCAAATCCAAAATTTAACCATCCTAAGGAGATAAGCCTCCTTACAGAGCCTGGAATCCTCCAGGAATCTGTTCCACGACTTCTCCTGAGTGAAGAATCTGAAAGGAATGAACTGAGGTCAACAGCAAAGATAAGAAGCGGTGACCAGAGGTACCTGCAGAATGCGCTCAGGGACAAACTGGAAGAGTAGGGCTTTATTATCAAATTCAAGAAGATGCTTTTGCAACAAAGAGTCCACAGTAATTTAAAGCTGCTCTCTGTCAATGAAAAAAGTCAAACTGCAAAACATTTGAAGAGATTTATTCTGAGCTGAATATGAGTGACCGTGGCCCGTGACATGGCCCTCAGGAGATCCTGAGAACATGTACCCAAGGCGGTTGGGGCATAGCTTGGTTTTATACATTTTAGGGAGACATGAGATATCAAAATACATTTAAGATATAGATTGGTTTGGTCCAGAAAGGTGGGCAGACTTGAGGCGGCGGGGGCGTGGGGGGGGGGTGTGTTCTGGGATAAAATTCTTCTGATTGGCAACTGGTTGAAAGAGTTATTATCGGCAAGGCCTGGTAGCTCATGCCTATAATCGCTGTACTCTGAGAGGCCAAGGCAGGCAGATTGCTTGAGTCCAGGAGCTCGAGACCAGCCTAGGCAACATGGCAAAACACCGTCTTTACAAAAAATACAAAAATTAACCAGGTGTGGTGGCATACACCTGTAGTCCTAGCTGCTAGAGAGGTGGAGGTGGGAGGATCGCTTGAGCCCAGGAGGTCAAGCCTACAGTGAGCTGTGATCATGCCATCACACTCCAACCTGGGCAACAGCACTTGTCTCAATAATAAAAAAAAAAAAAGCTATTATCAATAGAAAAAAATGTCCAGGTACCATAAGGGGTTGTAGAGACCTAGGTTTTATCACGCAGATGATGCCTCCAGGTAGCAGGCTTCAGAGAAAATAGATTGTAACTGTTTCTTATCAGACTTAAGGTCTGTGTTAAATGCTGTCGGCTGTTCATGAATTCCAAAAGGGAGGAGGGCATAATGAAGCATGTTCAAACCCCCTTCCTGTCATGGCCTGAACCAGTTTTTCAGGTTAACTATGGAGTGCCCTGGCCTAGAGGAGGGAGTCCATTCAGATGGTTGACCAAAAGTATTACCTTTCCCCAAACTTAAAAAAATAAAATAAAATAAATAACAAATACATTGATCATACACCTCTTCTGGTAGCTTCCTAGCTGCTCCAAGGCTTGTTAGATCAGACACCCGAAAGGCAAATTGGCCCCCTTTCGTGAATTGATTTGAGACTGGTTGATTTTGGCAGGGCAGGGGGATGAAGAAAGGATGGATTTTGTTTGCCTGTGAAAGGCAAGCTTGATGACTAGCTATGCTTTGCCCAAAGGTTCCAGGGGGCATAGTAGCACCTCAGAGCTCTTGGCACCAGGCACAGCTACAAACTCGTCTCATGTGGGCGGGTGCTGACAACACAGCCCGGCCATCCCATCAGAAGGCCATCCCAGCATCTGCAGCAGAGGGCACAATTAGGCCCAATGAGGGCAGACTCCCATTTGGGGGAGTGTCATGGTTTGAGTTTTGCTAACATCAAAACCTGCCTCACCTACTCCAAGTTATTCTTGGTATCTGCCCCTTGCTGGAAGGAAGCCATGCCCAGAAGCCCAAAGAAAAGAGTGACACGTTCGACTACACAAAAATGGGAGCTTGATGCTTCAAACCATAAGCAACATTACATGGCAAGGAATGGTCTAGAAGAGAAATACCTGGAACAACTAACAAACGATTAACTATCATAATTTACAAAGACTTCCTTTAAGGCAGCAGCCCTCGAAGTCTATGTGGTCCTTGAACCATTGGCACCAGCATCAGCTGAGAGCCCATTAGAAAGGCAGAGTCTTAACCCAGCCCCTAATTCAATGAATCACAAACTCTGGGGATGGGGCCTGCCACTCTGTGTGTTGGTTTTTCTGGGGTTTTGGGGGGAGTATTTATGCAACAGGGTCTTGTGCTCTATCACCCAGGCTGGAGTGCAGTGGCACAATCACAGCTCACTGCAGCCTCAAACTCCTGGACTCAAGTGATTGTCCCACTGCAGCCTCTCGAGAAGCTGGGACTACAAGTGCACACAATATCTGGCTATTTTTTTTTTTTTTTTTTTTTTTAGTGCCAGGGTCTCTCTACATTGCCCAGGCTGGTCTCCAACTTCTCGGTTCAAGCTATCCTCCTGCCTCAGCCTTCCAAAGTGCTGGAATTCCAGGCATGAGCCACCATGCCTGGATGCTCTGTGTTTTAACAAGCTCTGCAGGTGGTTCTGATGCATGATGAAGTTTGAGAACCACTGTACAGCCATGTAAACATTTACAGCAGCATTATTCATAATTGTCACAATAAAAAACAAACAACCCAAACATTCAACAACTGGTGAATGGATACACAAACCATAGTGCATCCATATAGGAAGGAATCCTACGCAGCAATAGAGGAATGAGTTAGTGACATGTGCAACAACATGAAGCCCCAAAATCATGATGCTGAGGGAGAGACGCCAGGCAAAATAATGAGTACATACCATATGATTTCAGTAATATAAATTGCTAGAAAATGTAATAGTCACAGACTGCCCACCAATGGCTGCCTGGGAAAGGGGTAGAGGGAGGGGGAGAGACATTACAAAAAAGCACAAGTAAACTTTGGAGAGTGATGGAAATATTCTTTATTTTGATTGTGGTGCTGGTTTCACAAATATGGATGGGTGTGTGTGTGTGTGTGTGTGTGTGTGTATGAAAAAACGAGCCAGGCACGGTGGCTCACACCCGTAGTAATCCTAGCACTTTGGAAGGCCAAGGCAGGAGGATCACTTGAGCCCAGGAGTTTGAGACCAGCCTGGGCAACATAGGGAGCCCTCATCTCTACAAAAAATAAAAAATTAACCGGGTGTGGTGGCATGCACCTATAGTCCCAACTACTCAGGAGGCTGAGGCAGGAGGATTGCTTGAGCCCAGGAGATTGAGACCAGCCTGGGCAACATAGTGAGACCTTGTCTCTAAAAAATGTATGTAAATAAACAAAGAAATAAAAAAGAAAAAACAGATTAAAACTGCACACTTCATACAAGTCTAGCTTACCGTACTTCAATATACCTCAGTAAAGATACAAAAATAAGGAAAGCAGATGGTGTGAAACAAATATAATAGGACTCCATTCGGATAAAGACCCAAGACTACATATTAGCATATGGACAGCTGAAAAGTGCTAGAAAACATCTATAATGTTGTACTCTAGACTGAATCCTGGTGATTCTGCCAGAGGGGAAGGAAGGGAGAACTCCACAAATTCGCATAGATTCAGTATCACCTGGGTGGGGGTGGGAGGGATGCACTTAGGGGCAGGCAAAGAGACCCGCATAGGAGTTTGTTCAGAGCACAGATCAGGGCTTGTCGGAGGGTGGAAAGCAGAGGCAGGCAGGCTTCAGGGGGAGGGAGGAAAAAGACCAACCAGGCGAGAAGATGGGAGGAGGGTCAGCTCCTGTTGGGGGGAGTTAGGTAAAGAAGGCAGGCAAATGTGGGCACTGGTTCTTCAGGGAACAGACACGGATGAACGTGACCACCAGATCAAAGCCAAGGGGCACTCAGGGTTTCTCCATCTACACAGTCATTTCATTGTTCATTTGTAAATGAATACTTCTGAAGGGTTTGAAAGTCACTTTTTTCTTCTAAACTGAGCTCCAAAGTCTTGTTGGTCTTTTTGCTTTAGAAAAAAATCCCTACTTCCATGGAATGTATGAAAACTAAAAGATGCTTGCATTGCTTTCAAAGCCTCATGAGATTTTTATTCCTTCAACTTCCTTACGTCTTCATGGAGGATGTAAATACCTCATTTACAGCTACCACGAGGTGCAAAGCTTCTAAGTCAGGGTTTCTTAATTTCTGCAATGCTGACCTTTTGGGGCTGGATAACTCTCTTGAAAGAGGAGGGGACCCTCCTCTGCACTTCAGGAGGCCATCCCTGGCCTCTAGCCGCTAGATGCCAAGAGCACACCTTCCTCATTTATAACAACCAAAACTGTCCCCTGGGAGCAAAACTGTAACCGCCTGAGGGGTTCTTCCTGCCGGCTGCATAAAGACCATGGGCATTTTAGTAGAGAAAGAGTTTAACAGACACAAGGCCAGCCACACCACATGGGAGATGGAGTAACTAAGGGAAATGCAATAATTAAGGGAAATGAATAATTAAGAGAAAGGCAAGATGGGGGGGTGGGTTAGCTCAGATCTCTTTCACTGTCATCATTCTCTCACTGATATAACTTTTGCAAAGGTGGTTTCAATACCCCCTTTGGCTTTCATACACCTTATTCTTAAGGTGCTGGCTATAGAGATAGAAAAAGGGTAACCATCACTCTGGCTTCTTCCTGCTGACAGGGGGCATAGTTGCAGGGGTTGGTCCCAGGGGAATAGGAGTGAACTCACCACTGTGCAGCTACCTGCATGTACTCACGGGTGTATGACAAAGATGTTAATATTCTTACTCACAGTTCTAGTACAACACTTAAGTCAACAGTAGACTATAGGTTGTTAGAAAGAGAGACTGGGATAAACAGGAAAGAGTGAATTTAAATATACTGTCCCATATCTTTTTAGTCAGTGTCCAAGTCCTAAGACTAGATCAGTTAAACAGCTGTTTCCCAGATCAGGAGGTGGCACTGCAGATGGGCTAAGCTTCTGTAAGAGGCATTTCCATAGACATGGAAAAAAAACAAAGATTAACACTGGGCACAATTTATCCAGACATTAGACTCAAAACATCTTTAGTTACAGACGAGGAAGGTGGTGGCAATCTGACATGTTTTTCTCTCATAATAAGCTTCAGCTTATAGAACCTCAGGAAAGAGGTAGTAGCAATTTTATTGAGGCCAAGTTAGAAATGAAAGAAAAATTTGAAAGCATTAGTTTGGGGACTTGTAGTCCAGAAAGAATTCAGGATTCAGTCCAAATGACAGAAAATAATAAAAATTCAAAAATAGTGAACAAGACTAGATTCTAACAACAGGTGTTCTATAGTTTTTTTCTGAAACATAATTTCTCTCTCCAGTCCCTATTTTTACTAAAGACAAATCACATTAGGACTAATTTATGTGCAAAATAAGTTTTATTCTTACTATACCTGGCCCGAGTGTTTGCATAAGGTCAGCTAGAACAATTATTTGCCATATATGCTCCTTTTTAAAATTGGCTTTGCTGCAACTTTATTCCCTAAGAAATCTCACATTAGACTTCAAAGCATTTAGCCCGGCCACGGATTTATCTGTGCCTGCAAATACTTGTATTAATTGGGTGAATTCCTCACCTCAAGGGCTCAGGATAACTTGGAGCTCCTGGACCTGTCAGAAAGTGACATTCTTTACTTAGGAACCTGTCCAGGGACTGTGTAGACAAGGTATGAGGCCAGCTTACCCAAGGGGCTTTTATTGGCTCTGTAAGTCAACTTTGATTCCTTAAAGCAATCTGAAAGTATGCCATTCCAATCAAAGCTTTGGTAAAATAACCAGTGTCTCCAATTGTGTCCTGCTACAAAAGAAAACAGATTTGTATTTAACAAACAACTATAACATCATAAATTAAGTATACTTGCAAACAGTTTTCAAATTCTAGAGAAATCGGGTAGAGAGAGAAATGTGCTTCAGATTTTGTTCACAAGAGCATACTTTATCCAATTGTTAAAAGCTATAAATAGCTCAAAAGAAAAAAAGGTTTTCTGGACTCTGAAAAACAAAAGAATTAGCAATGTTTCAAACGAAAAGCCAGAAAAAGATTATTTCGGTCTTCCATTACTTCAGTCCATGTAATTAACTCCTGTTCTGCTCGATATCCATGAATACATTAGCTCTTAATGGGAGCCTTGGAAGCTCTTTCCTCTATTTTAATGTCACAATCTCCAAAGTTATCAGAAAACTGTCACAGTCCTATAGCTGATTATAAAACCACCTTGAAAATAACCAAAGTAAAACAATTGTGGATGACAAAAGTTTCAGAACAGCCACAGTTAAGGTCTGATAATCTCTGTGGCATACAATAACTTAACATAACAATCATAATTATTACTGATAACATATACTAAAACATATCAGAATTACAAGAAATCTTATACAATTCTGAAACACATACTAACAACACATTCATACAAATACAGTCCAAAGAAAGCCAAACACTATTGCATACCTGACAATGCTTACTGTTATAGTTTTAATATATCAAATAAGCCAAATATGTCTCTTTTGGACTTTAGAGTATTTAATATCTGGAAAGTTAACCAGATTAAAATAAGGGCGGGGGGGAGTGGCTTAATTTAGATTTTGACTTTGGAAAGTTTTGTCAAATTATCAAATGTTTAAACCCTTGATATTACAAAATAAAATCCCAAGTCACTAGAAGTCATTTGTTTAGCCATAATAACTCAAGAATTTTTAAAAGGCAAAAATCTTCACTCACTGATAGAGGGGAAACTCAACTTTCCAAACAGGACAAAATAAAGACAGTATGAGGCTCCTCTCTCCTCGTTTTTCTGTTATTCATTCAAAAGTCAAACAAAAAATATTCAACCTACAGAAAAACTAAATAACCCCCTTCACGTCTTAGCCAACTTGCTCATACCCACAGAACTTCCTTTACAAGATTAACCCTTTACAAACCTTTTCCAACTTGCTTCAACTTTCAGTTTTGTCCCATTACTCTTTTAAGATGATCCTTAAAATCCTCCGAACCAGACAAAATTATATTCCCTTTTACAAAAACCATATTCCCATGCCTTCTTATAGCCTCCCACAAAACACATTCTACTTTCCCGCCAGGTGCAGTGGCTCACGCCTATGATCCCAGCACTTTGGGAGGCCGAGGCGGGTGGATCACCTGAGGTCAGGAGTTCGAGACCAGCTTGACCAACATGGAGAAACCCTGTCTCTACTAAAAATACAAAATTAGCCGGAGGTGGTGGCGCATGCCCGTAATCTCAGCTACGCCGTGGGGAGGCTGAAGCAGAAGAATCGCTTGAACCCGGGAGGCGGAGGTTGCGGTGAGCCGAGATCATGCCATTGCACTCCAGCCTGGGCAACAAGAGCAAAACTCCATGTCAAACACACACACACACACACACACACACATACTACTTTCCTTCTACGCCTTGCATGTAAAACTGTTTCTCCAGTAGTCTCAATTATACATGTTACAATCTTAACTTTCAGCAACTTTTATTTTTGGTGAAAAACCTGGTAAATAAGCAATTTTAACCATGTATAAAACTGCAGAACCCATGATTCTTCCCAGCCTAGCCAGGGGACCCGGCTAACTCCATGTGTCCCCAGACCTTACCTAGAATCTAATGGCTGTAAGACAGACAAGTCAATCAATTATTAAAAGTCACAGAAGCAGTTTATGACCTTAAAACATCCAGCAAAGAGTATCTGACCCGCCTAATTTAGACAAAGTGTGTGAACTTTGAAGACATTTTTATTTTACTTTACAAATAATCTTTAAACTGTCTTTATTTTTGAAAGATCAGAGTCATGTGACGTAAAAGCCATTAAAGTTTCCATTTTTCTGACAATGTTTAAGTGCTTATTTTTCTTTAAGCCAATTTTATTTTATTTTATTTTTGAGACAGAGTCTCACTCAGTTGCCCAGACTGGAGTGCAGTGGCGTGATCTCAGCTCAGTGCAACCTCCGCCTCCCAGGTTCAAGCGATTCTCTTGCCTCAGCCTCCTGAGTAGCTGGGATTACAGGCGCATGCTACCACACCCGTCTAATTTTTGTATTTTTAGTAGAGATGGGGTTTCACCATGTTGGTCAGGCTGGTCTCGAACTCCTGACCTCGCCTTGGCCTCCCAAAGTGCTGGGATTATAGGCATGAGCCACTGCGCCTGGCCTACGCCAATTATTTAGAGCTGTTTTATATAAACACTACATAACAGAGAAGAATACACAGAAAGACAGGAATGAAGAATCAAGACAGAAGTCCACTGACAGAAGCTTTTAGAGGGAGAACAGGGGCTTTAAAACAGTATCTGTACACATATCAGCTTTAATTAAGTCGATTTCTAACTACAGAGCTCTCAAAAGAAAAATCATTTTAAAATCTCTTTTTACCAGATTTCAGCCAGGACATTTCTAGCTTTTGAACCTTTTACTAAAGGGAACTTCCTATGTGCAATCAATAAGCCTTAACTAAGGGGATGGATTAACCATGAACGCAGGAGGTATCTCCAAAGAGTTGGTAAGGAATTTTTAAAAGATCTAGAATCTCCCCAAAGGTAGTTCAGAGAAAAGAAAATTTTAAAAACCTGAAAAGATATCTCAAAAGGCCAATCTTAGGTTCTACAACAGTGATGTTATCTGCAGGAGTAATTGGGAATCTGCGTATTTGACAATCTGGCAATGGTTCATGTCTTTGCCTTAGCAGCAATCAGGCTCCTCTCCTCCCCCATCCTGATGGCCTCCCATTAGCGTTACAGTTTGGGGCAAGTTTTGAGTTTGGGACAAGGCCTATTATCATTTAAAACGTAGCCTAAAAGTCCTCCAAAGTTCACCTGGCCCAATAGCCCAAGAATATTAAGGGAAAGGCAAGATGGGGGATGGGTTAGCTTAACATACTGTTATAATTTTCTCATTGATAAAATTTTTGCAAAGGCGGTTTCAAAACTACCTTGGATTGAGGACCATAGAGCAGAGGTAGATCCTGGGAAAACATCCAGCTTCCCTCCAAGCCTGAGGTTCACAGGCAGGTGCTTTCAAGATGAAAGACAGGGGAAGCATAAGGGGGTGTGTGCCCTGGGGTCCTGTGCTCAGCTCTCCAGGGACTTAGGCCACCTTTCTACAGGTAGCTCTTTTCCCACCTCCTTATTTCCCACTGTTAACACGCAAGCAATGAGCTCCTCCTCTATGCCAGATTCCCAGCTAATTACTTCCTACAGAGTTTCACATTTAGAGCCTGCAACTAGTCCATGGTTATCCTGATTTTACAGATGAGGAAACTGAGGCACGATGCCTGTTATACTACTATACTTGCCGTCTTTCCCCTTTCCCCACCTTCCTCTCCTGGGGATGAAGGGGTGGAAGGCAAAGTCACTAAATCAGGTCTCACCATCCGGGAAGTTCGACCAAGCACAGAGATACTCATTCTTGGAAGCACAACTCTAAAATATCCACAAAAGGGGAATCTATAGAGACACGAAGGATATTCGTGGTGGCCCGTGGCTGGAGGTGGGAGCAGAAATGGGTGAGAACCGAGTAGGAGCGATCTTATTGGGAATTGAAAATGTTCTAAAACTGCATCGTGGTGATGTCTACACAACCCAGTAAATTTACCAAAAATCACTGAATGGTACACCTCAAAGAGGTGACTTTTATGGCATGTCATTTATACCTCAATAACAATGTTTAAGAAAACTGACTTAATTTTAAGTCAGACTCAAGAGTTCTAAGTTAAATGACATATCTCTTAAAGCTGACGTCTTGGCAAGCCAAGGGCAAACATTTATGGCAAAGCCAAATGGGACAAAGTAATAGAGCTTGCAAAGGGGATGAGTGCCCAACCTGAATACACAATGTATCTAAGTCAACTCCAAGAGATAGAGAAAGCCAAACACCAGTAACTGCCCAACTCAGTGGTGTGGACAGAAAGAATTTCCACTCCAATGAACATCTGGGCCACCAGAAACCCATACAGAAAAATATATTTGTTGTCCAAATATAGAACACTGAATGGAAAAGCAAACAAAACAGGAAATTAGAGAAGGCTGAACATTTACTCTTAGATAGCAAACTACGAATCCAGCCCAAACTTCTCTCACAGCAAACGCCATGCAGAAAAATGGGATTAATGATCCCTGGGCTTGGTCCTCTGTTGTGCCAGACACATATTAGAAAGGAAAGAAAATTCAAAAAGGACAACTTACTCTGTGTTTTTATTATGCTTAAAGATGAACTGGGAGATAATGAAAGCATACAATATCTTGTTTCAACTCACTTTTCTAAAACCATGTCCAGGATATTCAAAAAATTACAAAACGTAACTAGAAACTAACTACTGGGTGGATATGAGCAGTACTGACTGAGATAAAAATGAAATGTTTCCATGAGCTAATCTTATTCTATATTTAGTTTGAGTACACTAATATAATTAACTAAGGTTATATAATTTTGCTAACTTCAAATTTTCAATTATAAAGCTTCACATACAATTATCTGAACTAAAATTGATTTGATTTTTATTTTTGTAGAAAGATGAAAATGGTTAATTTTAATAATCCTGTCTTCCTAATAAGAAGTTACTGTCTTCATTGATATAAATTACGTAGATAGTGTTTCAACAATGCTCTAAAGTTTGTTTTCATAATCTCTTTCAAGGTTAGTGTACTCACAGATTCCACGTCCCAGGGGCTTATACCATTTGGCCTTCCCATTCCCCTACATACCTCTGTGCCTCAAACTCCCAGAAACTAAACCTAGACAGCTGCCCCTTGAAAGCACAGGAAGTGTGCGCTTAAGAAATAAAGTCAATTCTGGTGCAGGCTTCAGAGGTCAGCCGACTTAGGGTCATTCTCTGAGATACACTTCTGAAAGATTATATAGGGTGATTTGGATGGCAAATAAGCAAATGATTAATTAAGAGTGTCATCACTCAACAACAAAGACAGGAGAGGATTCCAGTTCACAGCTGAAGCAATTCAGTGGTTCCAATATGAAGTCAAGACCAGTCTAAGGCTTAAAGCGTCTGGCTAAAAGCAAAATATATTGTGCCATCTCTTTCCTCTTAAAGGGGTTGGGCTGTGGAGTCAGATAAGGTATATTCCCAAATACACTCTGCATCTGCTTTACGGTTCATTACAACTAAATTTCTTACTGGGGCCTAAATGCATTGGTCTCTGGAGAGGGGAGATAGGTGCATCAATCTAGATAGTAAAAAATTCTACTTCCTGTTTCTCCTCTCTTCACAGTGAGTGCCTTCTGAGTATTACCATAAAGAGAAGCAACAGGTTTTTTAAAAAGTAGACACAAATATTTCAGCTTATCAAAGGACAAATGGAGGTCTACATAGATTCTGATGAGCATTAATCATGGTCAGCATTAGGCATCCTGCTGGTACACGGAAATCTACAAGTACTGCTCCTGGCAGGCTTTCTAATGCACTGCGCAAGTGTATGAGCATCATTTCATATAACAAAGTTATGTTGCAAATTCAATATTCACAAAGAAGAAAACAGATGCAAACACCAAAAATTACACACAAAAACTAAAGCTGAAATATCAATTCTCTCAAGTTAGACAAACTAAAAACTGGTCTGGAAACCCAGAACTACTTGAGGTTGGCATTTCATCTCATGAAAACCAAACCTTCAGCCATTCTAAGCAAATGAGCTCAGCCAGAAGACCTTAAATTTAGAGATGATTCCTATTTCTCACCTCCACAGCCCACAATGTGCTCTGAGTTGTGAATATAATTTTTATGTTTATTCACTGTAACACCAGTAGTGTAGCAGCAACTCAGAAAAAAAAAAAAAAAAAAAAAAACCTAATGAGGCCAGGCGTGGTGGCTCACGCCTGTAATTCCAGCACTTTGGGAGGCCGAGGCAGGCAGATCACTTGAGGTCAGGAGTTCGAAACCAGCCTGGCCAACATGGTGAAACCCCATCTCTACTAAAAATAAAACAATTAGCCGGGCGTGGTGGTGGTGGGCACCTGTAATCCCAGCTACTCGGGATGCTGAGGCAGGAGAATTGCTTAAACTTGGGAGGCAGACGTTGCAGTGAGCTGAGCACTCCAGCCTGGGTGACAGAGCCAGACTCCATCTCAAAACAAACAAACAAACAAACAAAAAACACCAATGAGAAATGCAAAAAACCAAAACACTTAATAACCATGATAGATGAAATATGTCTCAAAAACAAAAACAGCAGGTCACAGTGGCTCACGCCGGTAATCCCACCACTTTGGGAGACCAAGGTGGGCGGATCACCTGAGGTCAGGAGTTCGAGACCAGCCTGGCCAACATGGCAAAACCCCGTCTCTACTAAAAATACAAAAATTAGCCGGGTGCAGTGGCAGGCGCCTGTAATCCCAGCAACTTGGGAGGCTGAGGCAGGAGAATCGCTTGAACCCAGGAGGTGGAGGTTGCAGTGAGCTGAGATCACGCCACTACACTCTAGCCTAGGCGACAGAGTGAGACTCTGCCTCAAAAAACAAACAAACAAACAAATAACCAGATTTAAAGATTTAAAGCACCCTAGGACTTTTATCACAACTCAATTCCGGTACAATCTCACGTTGATGTCTTTGAAATTCTGAACCATTTCTGCAGCAAAACGCCTAATTCTCCAGAGCCCTGAGGGCATCCATCAATGAAATCGGCTGATTTATAAACAGAATTCAGTGATTATGAAAACAATGCAGTCATAAAATGCTTAAAAAGCATAGCATTGTTCCAAGGTTTCCTTGCGGACCTGCAAACAGGTACTGTCATCTAGTTCCGAAACAAGCGCATTTTTTCAGCTTTAAAAACAACACGCAAAATACAATAGATCCAGTAAGTGCATGGTTCCCTGCTATTGCATATTCTTTCTTCCCTAAGTCAAATCACTAATATCTGTACCTCTGGAACGATGTCCAATCCTTAAGCTGGTGGATCTCAAAGTTACTTAACGCACATACATGTGCGTGCAAACGCACACATACCTTAGTAGCTGAAGTCAGAGGAAAGGGGAGTACAACTGTGTCCTACCTGCATGCAGGGACGTTAGTATCACCCCCTCTTCCAGCCTTTGGGGACCTACATCATAAATGTTTTTTTCATCATATAACGTTTTCAGCAAAAAAGTTTTCAGAAGGTGCTCCTAACTCATGTAATTTATTTATTAAATATATAAAATACTCAAGTAACATGCATTTCATGGACAAGAAATATATTTTTTACAAGTATTAGAGATTTTCTTAATGGACATTTTCATAATTTCTTCCTGCATCCCAATAAATCTTGCTGTGCACCTGCCAGAGGGCATGAAACTCACTAAGACCCTTTTGTGAATTAAAATCTGAAACAAGTCATTTCTGTCCCGTCCTTCCCCCAAATTTAGAGACTACTGGCTTAAAGGAATTACACTCAGAGTCCCATAAAATTTAACAGAGAATCCCGTGACATGTAATATCAACAAGTATCTCTCCTTGTTCTCATCTGGCCTACAATAATTTCTGTCATGTACTGGACAGGGAAGATTATTCATTCTTATTTTCATGAACTTATGAGCTGAGTGCATCTCAAAGGTTAGGCTTTTTGAAGTATCCTAAGACAGATCCCTGGAAATGGCTGAAGTTGACATAGAACCACTGTGTCTTGAAAATGCAAGCTGAATCTGATATTTTCTTCATAATCAAATTGGGAATTAAACCAAACCCCCTTCAAAGGTGGGGGACAGAACTGTCCCATGAGAACGATTAGTTGGCTGCAACATTCCAGAGCTCAACGTTGAAAACACTGTTCCAATAAGAAAGCATCTTTTCTACCTTCATTTCTAAAGCTTCCCTTTCTCCTGAACCCACCGCCTATCATGCCCCATCTCAATCTCTCTGATCCCATCGGACAAGAACAAACCTAGACAAGAAAAGGAAACAGTACCCGACTTCCTCTGAACAGGTCCTCCAGACTCTCCTGCTACTGTCACAAGTTGGCAATTGCTGTTTTCAAGTTTATAATTTTGAATTCTTGAGTTTTTATCAACATGGAGCTGGCATTACAGTTGTGTAGGATTCAAATGCTTGATAAGATTCTGTTGAAAAAAGAACTGAAGGCAAGGACACAAGTTTATCCTGTTCCCCAAATGAACCAAATGGCAGGGACGTCAATTTCCTATTCAGGGATATCAATTCCCTACGCTTTCGGGAAATACAATCTGAAACTGTGAAGCCACCTGGACTTTTATAGCACCTGGGAATTACCTTTGCATATTGGCACTACCGATTTTTACATGGCAGACTTTGGCGACAGTTCTCCACTCAACTTCATTTCTCATCTTCACATAGATGACAAGGTAACAGTGACAACTAAAGGAGCACAAGCGTCCAGGCTGACACAGAATTACCCAATTACCCACAGTGCACCAGAAACTGAAATCACGACTCAGTCCTGCTGAATTTTCCTCCAGTTCTTAAAATGATTTTTTTTTTTTTTTTTGGAGACGGAGTCTTGCTCTGTCACCCAGGCTGGAGTGCAGTGGCGCAATCTTGGCTCACTGCAAGCTCCACCTCCATGGTTCACGCCATTCTCCTGTCTCAGCCTCCCAGGGAGCTGGGACTATAGGTGCCCACCACCATGCCTGGCTAATTTTTTGTATTTTTAGTAGAGATGGGGTTTCACCGTGTTAGCTAGAATGGTCTTGATCTCCTGACCTCGTGATCTGCCCCCCTCAGCCTCCCAAAGTGCTGGGGGGCATGAGCCACCACACCTGGCCTCTTAAAATTATTTTATATGGTCTTGCCATATTAAAGTATATGTTGGCCAGGAACAGTAGCTCACAACTGTAATCACAGCACTTTGGGAGGCCGATGCAGGAAGACTGCTTGAGTCCAGGTGCTCGAGACCAGCCTGGGCAACACAGCAAGACCCAATCTCTAGAAAAAAATTGAAAATTAAAAAAAGAAAAAGAAAAAAAAAAAAGCTGGACATGCTGACTTGTGCCTGTCGGCCCAGCTACTTGGGAGGTTGAGGCAGAAGGATCACTTGAGCCCAGAAAGCCAAGGCTGCAGTGAGCTATGAGCAGGGCAACAGAGCAAGACCCCATCTCTAAAAATATATAAATAAAGTATTTGTTATTATTGATTTAAGGAATAAAATGGCACCATGTACAATAAGCTTCTTTTTGTCCAAATTCCCTTCTATCAGGAAATTAAGACAAGCAAAAATGCTCGCAGCACTGAACAATACTGCACATTCACATGGACTCTAAAGCCTAACAACAGGCAGGTCCCTAATTGGAATGAGTCAAGCTTCCCTAAAGGGGACACATGCCCTTCTCTTCTTGCTCCGACATGATGGTGCTGGGGATGCAGTTTCAACAGACCCGAAGGAAGGTTTCAGCATCTTGGAGAGCTGGCCGGGAAGGTTACCGGGCAGGAGAGAGCCTCACCTCCTCCCTACTCCCATATTCTAGCCTGGGCAGGTGTTCCAGAAAGGAAAGAGCCCTGTGCAGGCTATCTGGGGTCATAATCGGTTCCAGGCTCAAGGGAAACAAGCAGAGAAAACTCTCATGTTTTCTTTAAAGCATTCCGGCTACATCCACCACGATAGGAAAAATGACAAGAATTCAAGGCAGACACCCAGGTCAAGAATAAACACTGTGAGTTTTGCCGTGAGCATTGTTTGTGCTTCTTTCACAGGGTCTCCTGGGGCTGGAGAACTGCCGCACTCCCAGGAATCACTCAGAGGCGCCCAGCAGCACAAAGCGCCTTCTGACTCGCTGTGGGTTTCTGAACTAAAATGCGCAACTAACTTATCAATGTTTACCAAAATATTGCTTATTTTAATCATGGAAAACTGATACTCTAGGCACGGGACATAAACAACTGTCACTTTATCCCAATGTTTAGTTAACATAAAACCGTCATCCTTAACCAGTCTGAAAAAAACATGGCCTCCCAGACCTTGAAGCAGGGTCCATCTTCCAAACCAAATCTTCACACCTGGGAGGGAGGAAAAGGCTTGAGGCCACTCATCCAGCCCTTTAACTCTACACGGTAGGACATGCACAGGTTCTGTGACTTCACACAACCAGGTAGACCACCTCAGGCAGGACAAAAGTCACCAAAATGCCAGGACAAGGATTATATTAGAAAACATGCCACGTCATGAGATCACAGAAAGCGACATATGGCCCAAAGTAAAACACAGGTTAGCAGCTCCATAGAAGCACAGATGTAGGAATTCATTTTTTTATTTCTACAACAAAGGCAAAAACAACTTGATATTTTTAGCCTATTTTATATTTACGTGATTAACCCATTGGGAAAACGGCAAAGGTTCTTAATGAACATGTATCCTGTTTTTAAACTAAAGCCATGACTATAACCTTCTGATACATTTCACATATGAAGTACCTTTTGGTAGGACTGTGCAATAAAGGTGAGGGTAACATCCTCTAAAAGGACATCAGAGGTCGGGCGTGGTTGCTCACACCTGCAATTCCAGTAGTTTGGGAGGCCGAGGCGAGTGGATCATCTGAAGTCAGGAGTTCTAGACCAGCCTGACCAACATGGTGAAATGCCATCTCTACTAAAAATACAAAATTAGCCGGGCATAGTGGTGCATGCCTGTAATCCCAGCTACTCGGGAGGCTGAGGCAGGAGAATTGCTTGATCCCGGGAAGCGGAGGTTGCAGTGAGGAGAGATCATGCCACTGCACTCCAACCTGGGAAACAAGAATGAAATTCTGTCTCAAAAAAACAAAAACAAAAACACGACATTAGAAAATGTCCCATCTGAAACAATGAGGCATCAAGAACTAACTGGCATAGAACAAAGAGGAAATAAATAGGCCGAGCGTGCTGGCTTACGCCTGTAATCCCAGCACTTTGGGAGGCTAAGCAGGTGGATCACCTGAGGTCAGGAGTTCGAGACCAGCTTGACCAACATGGTGAAACCCATCTCTACTAAAAATACAAAAAAATTAGCCAGGCGTGGTGGCACATGCCTCTAGTCCCAGCTTCTCCAGAGGCTGAGGAGGAGAATCGCTTGCACTTGCGGGCGGAGATCGCGCCACTGCACTCTACCCTGGGCGACACAGTGAGACTCCGTCTCAAAATAAAAGAAAAAAGAGCAAATAACTAAAAGAGTATAATTGGATTGTTTGTAACACAAAGAATAAGTGCTTGAGGGAATGGATACCCCCATTCTCCATGATGTGATTACACATTGCACGACTATATCAAAATATCTAATGCACCCCATAAATATATACACCTACGTATCCAGAAAAATTTTAAAAAAATTTTAAAAAGGAGCAAAGCTTTAGCAGCCTCAACAACACACCTGATTTTTTTCCACTGTGGTTTCTTACATTAAGGAGCAAAGCTGTTTTTTCCTTGCTTGTGATAACATCTACAGTGCAAAATGTGCTGTTCTAAGAAAAGCAGGTTGGCCAAAGCACACAAAGGCATGAAGTTCATGTGTCATCAGAGAGAGGAGGCAAAGGTGGTACTGGAAAAGCGGATGGATTCACCTAAGGCATTCCACCATGTGTTACATTCAGATGGGATCCCCAAGACTTCCAGAGCAGAGCAGATGGGTGGGTGCCCCAGATTCGGGGCTGGGGGGCTGACTGTGGAGGCACTGTGGGAGACAGAGCCACGAACATCTCTGGGCTGAGGAGATTGTTCTCTCTCCTGATTATGATGGTGGTCACACCAATCTATGCATGTGTCAAGACTCATAATGCACCCAAAGAGACAAACTTACCATATGGTAATTTAAATAATAAAATTATATAGATACAGCCCTAAAATGTAAGAGGGAAAAGATAAGGAAAAAAACAAAGCAAACTACTAGACACCATCGTGACTGATGGTGATACCTTTCCAGACCCAATTCCCAACTTCAGAAAACAGGAAACTATAAGTATGTTAGGCTAGCCGGCGCGATGGCTCATGCCCATAAGCCCAGCACTTTGGGAGGCCAAGGCGGGAGGATCGCCTGAGGTCAGAAGTTCGAGACCAGCCTGGCCAACATGGTGAAACCCCACCTCTACTAAAAATACAAAAATCAGCCGGGTGTGGTGGAGCATGCCTGTAATCCCAGCTACTCAGGAGGCCGAGGCAGGAGAATCGCTCGAACCCGGGAGGCAGAATGAGCCGAGATCGCACCACTGCACTCCAGCCTGGCCTGTGAGAGAGACTTCGTCTCAGAAAAAACAAACAAACAAACAAACAAACAAAAAACGCATGTTAGGCTCCAAGCATTATAATAATTCTATCTCGGTCGACTGAGTAAAGTGGCTCACACCTGTAATCTCAACACTTGGGGAGGTCAAGGAGGAAGGATCACTGGAGCCCAGGAGTTTGAGAGCAGCCTGGGCAACACAGTGAGAGCCTGTGTCTACTAAAAATAAAAATAAAAAAATTGCCAGGTATGGTAGTGCGCATTTGGTACTCCCAGCTACTTAGGAGGCTGAGGCAGGAGAATTGCTTAAGCCCAGAAGGTTGAGGCTGCAGCTAGCTATAATAATTGCACTGTCTCAAAATAAACAAATAAACAAAAACTAAATGATAAATATAATAACTCTGTCTCCTTTAATACAAGAAGCCTGGGAAATCTCTCTCTCCCTCTCCCCGACCCCTATATATATAATTACATATATATATATATACCCCTACCCACCTCCTCTCTCAATGAGAAAATTAATGTTAGAGAAGTTCACTGATTTGCCCAAAGCTCCAGTCAGTGCACGGCAAGCTAGCTGCAAACCAGGTTTCCCTCATAGCTGTCCCCAGCGCCCAAGTTCAGCGGGAGCCCAGATTCCCCATAACCAGGCAGGGCTTGGGGCACCTCTGGGGCTCACTTGGACGTGGGGGCCAAGGTCCCGCAGCAGGACCACACTCTGGGAGCCCTTTTACTACTGACACCTGGAAGAGGGCCTCCACGAGGAAAATGCACGTCCACACCCAGCTGGCTCAACCTGTTTGCTAATTTAACAGTTGCAGGAAGGGAAATGTCTCCAGACATTGGCAAATGCCCCCTTCAAAAGTGGGGGACAAAACTGTCCCAAATGAGAACCATTAGTTGGCTGCAACATTCCAGAGCTCAACGTTGAAAATACTGTTCCAATAAGCAAGCATCTTTTCTACCTTCATTTCTAAAGCTTCCCTTTCTCCTGAACCCGCCGCCTATCATGCCCCATCTCAAATCTCTCTTATCCCATCGGACAAGAACAAACCTAGACAAGAAAAGGAAGCAGTACCCGACTTCCTCTGAAAACTCAACATATTCTCTCTTCCATCTTAACTTTAAATTTGTTCCAATTCCATTTGTAACGGTTTCCAATTCACTTCTGCAACCTTCAGGCATGCGGTGGATTCTCCCTAAATACTGGATGGCGATGGCTGTGTGGGAGGGGGCCAGCTTGGGAGGCGCAGGCATCTGAAGTCAGGCTCCCGCTGGCCAGGCAGGCAGCAGCCCGGCGGACTCCTTACGGCTGTCTTTCTCCCCTGGAGATCTGAAACGCCTCTCCTCAGCCTAGGCTCTTTGCCCTTTAGAAACATGTGGACTTCTTCGGCCCCTTCCCATATCTAGCTTTTCTTTTGGTTCTGGTGGGTTTCATGTTTGCCAGTCTGGCCAGCATGGTCCATGGGGTCGAGCCCCACAGAAAGTGAGGGCGGGAGTGGAGGGGGCAAGACCGGAGGTAAAAACTCGAGTCCAGTCTCCGGCTAACTAAAAATAGTTATGGGGGAAAAAAGTTTATCTTTCCAACTAAAAAAAAAAGTGTTTACAATTCGCCTTTAGTGTTGCTTCCTGGGTGGAACTGATTTTTCAATGCATGTGGTAGTGAAAGATTAACAACTTCTCGGATGTAGCATATTAGGTTTTTTTGCTTTTCCTAAGGGAGGAAAAAAAACAAATCCAAGGCATCAGGAAAGCAATGGGAGGATGGTCCTGCCTCGCTGGGCAGAGAAGCTGTGCTGATCAGCTAAGCCAGGAGACCCACAGGGCACTGCTGCGGGGCAGAGCACCGGAATCTGGACGCCCTGCAGAAAACTGGGAGGGGGCCGGACCCAGGTTCTAGCGGAGGTGTGCTCCTATCCAGCAGGAGTAGATCGGATAATCTGAATTCCTGACCCTCGGGACCTGCTGGAGATGGCCTCCCTCTGCAGGGATCATTTTCCCGCCTCTGTTCGTCACCTTAAAAGGTGGGAAAAAAAACTTCTAACTAAGATGATGTTGTACAGAACCAGTGGTACTGATATAACTGATGGGAAAACTCCAGAAATTGAAACATTCACTTCTAAGTATGTCTACAATAAAGTTATTTTTGCAAACTGTTTCCTCTTTAAAACCACTGACAGAGAAGTTCTCTGAGCCCAGTAAAGGGGCAAAATGCCTGAGAGTGGGGGAGCGAGGGTGGCAGCACTACACCACAAATCTCCATATTTGCCCTACAGGTGTGTGTTCTACTAAGGGCTGGAATCGCCTTAAGGGCCCGTGATCCAGTGATGAACAACTTTTGTTGTTTGCATTAGTTACCCAGCTTGGTGGCTTTCCACAAAAATCTGCAGCACATTTGAGACAGGACTACCCTTTAAAATAAACGCGTCATACTCAACGTTCTTCTGTATTTTATTTTTCCTAATTACATCTTTTCTAGGAAGGACTAGTAAACTTTTCATAAAATCGTCAAGTGCCACTTCCAACACCAAAGCCACTGCCTGGAACCTTAGCAGGGAGGTTGCCTTCCTTCCCCCTCGCCTTCCAGGTTAAACCAGGGACTGGGCGATGTTTCAGGAGAGGAAAACATCCAAAAGGCAGGTCAAACCACACATGACAATGCAAAGCAGAAACAGTTGCAAATACAATAGAGGGTAGGTTTTTGTTTCTTTTTAGGTTTTGCTCCAGAACATCACTGACTCGAGAATAAACGTCAGTCCCTACCTTTGTGGAACGTCCAACGCAGCTGGCTGGGGGAACACGAGGCCTTGCAGGGAGCGAGCCCCGGCCCCGGTCTGACGGAACACAGGCGACGCACGTGAAGTCCAGGCCCTATCCCAGCGCAGGCGGGCCTCCAGCGACCCACAGTTGTCACATATCCGGCCAGCGCCGACTCCCGAAGGCGCACTCCCCATACTCCACTCCGAGCACCGGTCCCATCGTTAGGGAAGGTCCCCCTGGATAGCAAGGCCGGGGCCCAGGATCTGCGAGACCCACCCCACCCGCCCCGTCAGAGCCCAGGAGCAGCAACAGGTCTGCGCTCTCCCCGGGCGGCGCTCTGCAGACCCTCGACGGGCCAGGGGTGCCCCCAGCCCAGCGGTGCGCTCAGGCCGGGGAGATGGGCGGAGGACTGGGGCTCCCGACTTCCTTGACAGTTTCTGCGCGTCAGAAACTGAGGAGACACGGGGCCCGCGCCACCTCGCCCGCCGCTTGCCCCACTCCGCGAGGCTGCGCTTCCACCCGGGTCCGGGAGGGCCGGCCCGCGTCCCGGGTATGAATGGGGCTCTTCTCCCCGACAGCGGGGAAATCCCGCCACCGCCCTCCACCCCGGTCCCCCGAGCCCGCGGTGGCGCAGGTTTGCCCAGCAAGCCCCAGGATCGGCAGACAAAGGGGCACCGGAGGAAAAACCGAGCGCTTCCCTAAACTTACCGGCCACTTCCCCCTCCCCAAAACAAAGGAGCCCCCCGCCGACCTCCGTCTCTCCCCGCAAGGCGCGCCGGCACTTCGGGGAGCGGCCACCTCGGGGTATTGTCCAGACTCCTGGGAGCGCGCCGCACCCCAGTCCGAGCACCGCGGGGACAGTTGGCGACCTGCACCTACAGGAGTTCCAGGGGCGGGTGGAGCGTCCGGGCGCCCCGAGCCGCCGGCCGGACCCTGGAGGGTCAGCGCGGGACCCGCCTCCCCGCAGAAGTTTGCGGACCCCGCGACCGGCCCGCCGAGCCCTGCGCACTCACCTCGTCGCGAGCAGCGCAACTTGTGGCGGCGCCGCGCGCCCGGCCGCGCTCCGAACCTCCCTCCGGCCGGCAGCCTCCACGCCCCGGCCGTGCGGCGGCCGAAGAGCGCCCGGCGCCCCGGAGCAGCCGCGCGCCGCCCCCGGGCCGCCCCCGCCCCGCCGCCGCCGAGTCCCGGAGAGAGCGCGGGCGCTGGAAAGTTTCGGTGGCGAATGGCGGCCTGAGGGCGCTGCGGCGGCGGCGGGGCGGGGGCGCCGGCGGCTCCTCGCTCCCAAGCGCGGAGTGGGGGCGCTGAGGCGGGCGCGGCGGCGGCGGCGGCGGCAGCGAGAGAGGGCGGGACAGCGGGAGGGACTGGCACGGGCAGTGACCTCCACGGGGAGCTGCCGCGAGCGCGCGGACCCCAGCCAGGAGGACCGCCAGGGGTCCGCCCCCGCCGCCGGCCCCTCCCTCACGGCCGTGGGAGGGGACCCGGCGTACCACCCGGCCCCGCCCCTGCGCCCCGGGGGAGCCGCGTCCCGAACCAGCCCCTCCCCCACGAGGGTAGGGACTCCGGCCCTGCCCCTCCCCCGCGGCTCCTGGGGGGGCCCCGCGTCCCAACCCAGCCCCTGCCCCACGGTCGGGGGACCAGCGTCCCTACCAAGCCCGCCCCGCTCCCCCACGCCTAGGGTGGGTGAGGGGAACCCGGGCCTCTCCCTAGTTGCTCCGGTCCCGGTCCCTTCCCCGTGGCCTCCGTGGGACTGAGAGGACCCCAGGGCTACCCCCATCACATCCCAAACCCAGCCTTTCCACGACTGCCTCGAGGGGACGGGAACCTCGGCCACCCCCTCAGTTTCTAGGGGGCAGGGGAACCTCGGTCACTGCTAAAGTGTTACCCTCCCCCACCCCAAAAAGGAAGCCACCCGGCTGCCCCAACAGAACCCCCTGCCACCTGCCCGATGGTGAATCTCCCTCAAAATCGGCGTCTTAGAAGACACCCCAGTAGTCTTTACCCCAGCTCAAAAAGTGGGGGTTCCGGCGGAGCCTCGACCTTTGCAAAACACCTCCCAAGAAGAGCCAGAAATGCTTAGGGACAAACTCAGACACACAGGCATAGGCGCCAGGAACTCGGGTGTGGGGGCTGAGGAGGTTGGGGGGACCTGGGCACTCGGGCCTCATCACTCCCACCCCAACCCCCAGGCTTCAGCCCTCTGGCCCTTGCAAAGTGCTTTATGTTGCAATGGCTTACACGGCCTGGCCCCGGTGTACCTAAGTCCCCAGCGCTCCTTCCTCCCCTCCACGTAGGCTACTCCCCACCACTCGCAGCCTTAATTCAGTTAAACAGATCTCCACTCCCCCTCCCCAGTACCTCTGGGGTCAGCCTCGTTGAATATTTTTCTAATATTCTTGCCCCTTCCTTTACTATATAATGAGCTTCGTGCTAAGAGCCCGGTGCACTCAGCAATCTAAACTATAACCTCACTTGCTCTGCCTCGAACTCTAGACCATTTGTTGTTCTGGTTGTAGGGGGAGGGGGACCCAAGGTGAGGTTTTTGTTTTTTTGTTTTTGTTTTTGTTTTTCTGAGAAGGAGTCTCGCTCTGTCGCCCAAGCTGGAGTGCAGTGGCGCGCTGTCGGCTCATTACAACCTCCACCACCCTGGTTCAAGCAATTCCCCTGCCTCAGCCTCCCGAGTAGCTGGGATTACAGGCGCACGCCACCACGCCCAGCTAATTTTTTTTGTATTTTTAGCAGAGACGGGGTTTCACCATATTGGCCAGACTGGTCCAAACTCCTGACCTCAGGCAATCCGCCGGCCTCGGCCTCCCAAAGTGCTGGGATTACAGGCTTGAGCCACCGTGCCCGGCCGGAGGTGAGTTTTTAAGAGGCCGGTCCTCCACCAAAACGGCGGACCTCAAAATTACCCTGCAAAATATTGCTGTAAAACGTCAATGATGCAAAACGACTGTTGCTACACCATCATTAGAGGACATCAATAAAAAAATACACACTTACACAGTCTCCATAATTGTGAATCAGCAGAATAGATTGTGTCTTATTATGTATCAGTTGCCATTCAAGGCCCCCCAGAAGGACATGGTGGGGCCTTCCCTTGAGCCTGCCCTTCGTTGCTCCTGGGCTCCCTGGGCTTGTGCAGACTGATGCTGAGGTATTACATGCAATAGAAAAACGAAGAGTGCAATAGAAAACCCGAGCGAGCTCATGATGCAACCCTGCCCTGGCTACACGTGCTTCCCTTCCCCCACCGCCTGCTGGTGGGAGCGCTGCGTTTTTTCCGCCTGTAGGGTCACATTGTGGTTGATTGATTCTCCTTTCGCCTTGCTCAGTCATTCAGATTTGGAAAGTAAATAACAAGTTGACATCATTACAGCTCTGGGCTTTACGCGGACGCAGCCCTCGGCTACCGCACACTCTGGAGTAGCTGCGCAGCCAACCGGCCTCCTAGCTTGCCAGACCTGCCTGTGGTTAGCAGTTGGAAATTCCAAGCTAAACTTGGTTAAAAGGCCTCTTTGTGTGTTTTGATTACTTGGCAGATGCCAGTCTTTTAAAGTATGGGAAAGTGGTGGAAATCCTCACTCTCAGACTGGAGCCCAGTGTGGCCAGGATTTACAGCTGAGCTCCTGTAATTGACAATGCAAAAGAGCTGAGAATTCATCTTGACTGTTTGATAATACCCCCATAATCCCACCAGCCTTATTACCCGTAAAGGGTCAATATCTTTTATCATAGACTCACAGGACCCCAAAGGACACTGTAAGACCTGAGACAGGAAGAGAGACCGCCTACATTTATCATGAAATCACCAAAATTCCTCTTTTTGAAATACTAGGTGGACTGTAGGTGGGTGATAATTAGACTGTGTTATTTAATCTGTTTCAACGATTTTTCAAATGTGCAGTCCTATAAGGTGGGAGAAAACAAGGAAATAAAGTAGAGCGGGAAGGAGCTAGTGTATTCTGAGAAAGCTAAACAATAACAGGGCGAGGGGTCCACAGTGATTTACACAGAAACCCACTGCACTAGCCATGTGCGTGTGTGCGCGTGTGTGTGTTGCAAACACTTATTTTCAGTTATTGACTGGAGGGAGGGGAAAACAAGAATCTGCTTGCAACAAATACTACCAGCATTCCCCATAAACAGTACCCAAAATTTTAATTAAAAGGCAGTAGGAATTCACACAAATATACTTAACTAATCTTTCACAAAGGAGCAAAGGCAATTCATCCTTTTTAACAAGTGGTGCTGGAACAACTGGACACCCATATGCCAAAAAAAAAATACTAGGCTTTTTATCTTTCACAAAAATTAACTTAAAATAGAACATACCGCCAAACGTACAAGGCAAAACTATAAAAACTCTTAGAAGATAACATAGAAAATCTAGATGACCTTGGGTTTGGCAATGACTGTGTAGCTAGAACACCAAAAGCATGATGCGTAAAAGAAAAAATAAATGGTAAGTTGGGCATCACTAAAATTTGAAAAGTCTACAAAAGACACTGTTAAGAGAATGAGAAGACAAGTCACAGAATGGGAGAAAATATTTGCAAATTCCATATCTGATTAAGGATTGTATTTGAAATATGCAGGCCAGCATAGTGGCTCACACCTGTTGAGGCTGCTGTGAGCTGTGATCTCACCACTGCACTCCAGCCTAGGCGACAGAGAAGACCTTGTCTCTAATTTTTTTTTAGAGAGAGAGTGTGTGTGTGTGTGTGTGTGTGTGTGTGTGCGTGTACAGATATATGTACATATGTGTATATGTATGTGTATATATATACATATTTCTTAAAACTCCACGATGAGAAAATAAACAACTGAATCAAAGAGCAAACGATCAGAAAAAAACTCATCAAAGAGATATACAGATGGCAAATAAGCATATGAAAAGATGCTGAACATCATATATCATTAGGGAATTGCAAATTAAAGTAACAATGAGATACTACTACATACATTAGAATGGCTAAAATCCAGAAAACTGACAATCCCAGATGCTGACAGGATGCAGAACAACAGCAACTCTCATTTGTTGCTAATGGGAATCCACAATTGTACAGCTACTTCAGAAGACAGTTCGGCAATTTCCTACAAAGCCAAACAGAGTCTTACCATACAGTCAGCAGTTGTGCCCCTAGGTATTTACCCAACTAAGTTGAAAACTTACGTGCTGCAAAAACCTGCACACAGAGGTTTATGGCACCTTTACTCGTAATCACCAAACACTGGAAGCAACCAAAGTATCCTTCACTAGGCGAATGGATAAACAAACTGTGGCTCACCCGCATAATGGAATATTACTCAGCACTACAAAGAAATGGGCTATCAAGCCCCCAAAACACACAAAGGAACCTTAAATGCCTATTGCTAAGTGAAAGAAGCCAGTCTGAAAAGGCCATATACTGTATGATTCCAACCATATGACATTCTGGAAAAGACGAAACAGATAAGACAATAATAAGATCAGTGGTTGCCAGGGGTTCAAGGAGGAAGAAGGGATGAATGGGTGGAACACAGTGGATTTTTACAGTGGTGAAATTATTCTGTGTAATACTATGATGGTGGATACACGTTATTATAAGTGTGTGTGTGTATATATATTTGTCAAAATTCACAAAATGTACAACACAAAGAGGAAACCCTCATGTAGCTATGGACTTTAATTAATAATAATATATGAATACTGGCTCCTTAGTTGTTACAAATGTACCACACTAACTTAAGATGTTAATAACACTGGAAGCTGGGGAGAGAAACATGTAACTCTGCACTATTGGCTCAGTTGTTCTGCAAATCTAAAGCTCTTCTAAAAAAAAGCCTATTATTTATTTTTTTAAAAAAAGAAACACTGTGCCAAATGCTGTGGCTCACACCTGTAATCCTAGCATTTTGGAAGGCTGAGGCAGGAGAATCACTTGAGCCCAGGAGTTCAAGACCAGCTTGGACAACATAGTGAGATCCCATCTCTACAAAAAACAAAAATAAAAAAAATTAGCTGGGTATGGTGATCTGAGCCTGTAGTCCCAGCTACTTACTTGGGAGGCTGAGGCAGGAGGAACAGTTGAGCCTAGGAGTTCAAGGCTGCAGTGAGCTATAACCGTGCCACTGCACTCCAGCCTAGGTGACAGAGCAAGACTCTGTCTCTTAAAAAAAAAAGAAAGAAAGAAAGAAAGAAAACAAAAGAAAAAGAAAAAAGACAGGAGGAAGAGATATTAAACTTCTCATGACTTACTGCCTGGTTTTCACTGACTCTAGTGTCTAATTTTCCCCAGGCCCATCTAATTTTCAAAGACTCTTAACACATGGGCCATTACTTGCTTCCATGACTGGCCTAGTCAGAAATCCCTGATCTTCCAAGGATTGACCCAAATTCCTGGGATCCACTTGCCTCACTGTTGGATTACAATCTTCATGCCTGCCCCTTTCCTACTCCATTTTTTTTTTTTTTTTTTAGACGGAGTCTTGCTCTGTGGCCCAGGCTGGAGTGCAATGGCACAATCTCAGCTCACTGCAAACTCCACCTCCTGGTTCAAGCGATTCTCCTGCCTCAGCCTCCCGAGTAGCTGGGATTACAGACGCCCACAACCATGCCCAGCTAATTTTTGCATTTTTAGTAGAGACGGGGTTTCACCATATTGGCCAGGCTGGTCTCTAACTCTTGACCTCAGGTGGTCCACCCTTCTCGGCCTCCCAAAGTGTTAGGATTACAGGCGTGAGCCACCACTCCTGGCCTTCTACTCCATTTTTTTTAACCAAAGTTTAGGTAGATCTTATCATCTGTTTAGAGAGGAGAGAGGCCGAATGATATCCCTAACTTTTCATGTGATATGACTGTTATATGACTCAAAAGAAAGACCAGACAGTGCAAATAGGTCCCTAGGTACAAAGTCAAAGTAAAGTCCAAGTTTGCTTTAAATGACAATGGTATTCACTAGCTGCTATACATAAAGAACCATTCATGATAAAGCAAATTATTCATATCTGTTTTCTGAACTGATCTAGTGTGGGAAGCTCATGGTAGTGTTGTTTGGCAACCTCCAGATATATGTGTAGGCTGCACAAAAGTCCGTTCTTGCTCTCCCAAGATATTGAAATTGAAGGCATGCTGGAAGTGATGATCTTTCCTTGATGTTTATAGATGTGACTTTTCTCTGAATAAGCACCCACCACGAGCTTCCCATATGAGATGAGAAAGGGGGGATGGACTTCTCAACTTCATTTACAAACCTCTGATCTTTCTTTGCTTTTGAATTTTGCTTCTAATTTTCCTCAGAGAGACTAGAACCAAAACTATGAAGGAAGCCACTTGTATAGGTGGCATTATGTGAGGTCCTACTTAGAGAGGTATACAAAGAGGAGTGAAGATAAAAAGGCCTATCACCTGTCATGGAGCTGAGATAAGGTGGATGAAAACCCCTTTTGTATCCCTTGACCTAGGTAGCCACCCAATACTTCTTTTCGTTTTTTGTTTTGTTTTGTTTGTTTTTCCTGATGTTATGGGCCAGGCTGAATAGTGTCCTCCCAAAAATTTGTATGTTGAAGTCCTGATCCCCAGTACCTTAGAATGTGACTGTATTTGGAGATAGGGCCTTTAAGAAGGTAATTAAGGTAAAATGAGGTCATTTGGGTAGGCTGTAATCCAATCTGACTGGAGTCCTTTTAAGAAAAGGAGATTAGGACACAGACACGCACAGGGAGAAATCAGTCATCTATAAGCCAAGGATAGAGGCCTGAGAATAACCCAACCCTGCTAACACCTTGACCTTGGACTTTATCCTCCAGGACTGTGAGAAAATAAATGGGTGGTGTTTAAGCAACCCACTCTATTACAGCAGACTCAGCAGACTAATGCATGTGAACTGTTGCTATTTTTCTTTTTTCATTTCAAATTTTGCATTTAGTTATCATTTGAATCCTGAAAGTACTTTGCATTTGGCATGGAGGTGTTCATGTACAGTATCATGTTTGATTCTTCCAGGTCCTCCCTGAAGGCCCAATATTCAGAGGATAAAATTGAACTCAAAAGGTTAAAGAATTGAGAGAAGGGCCGAGCGCAGTGGCTCACGGCTGTAATCCCAGCACTTCGGGAGGCCAAGGCGGGCGGATCGCTTGAGCCCAGGAGTTCCAGACCCGCCTGGGCAATGTGGCAAAACCCCGTCTCTACAAAAATACAAAAAATAGCCGGATGTGGTGGCGCATGCCTGTAGTCCCAGCTACTCAGGAGGTTGAGGTGAAAGTATCACTTGAGCCTGGGAGGCAGAGGTTGCAGTGAGCTGAGATCATACCACTGCACTCCAGCCTGGATGACAGAACGAGAACCTGTCTCAAAATAAATAAATAAAATAAATAAACTGGAAGTAGAAAATTTTTAAAAAAAAGAATTGAGGGAAAGAATCATAATATGTCTATGCTTCAGGCCTCCTTCAGCAATTTAGTGAATATTGTTTCTAAATGCGTAAAATAATGCATTGATACATCAAATAATGCATAAGATTACAAAGAAACCCAATTGTGTTAAAACATAGTCATCCAATATTTTTTAAAATTCTGATATAGTAATATATGTGCTGCTTTTTCAATACATTCAATTCAGACTGTAGAGGTGATTCTAATAAGTTCCATCATTTCAAAGTAGTCATGAGACCAAACAAAACAAAATCTGCTTCCACAGCAACCTGCTTGGAACACACATCAGATTTCTTTCTTTTCTTTTCTCTTCTTTTTTTTTGAGACACGGTCTCACTCTGTCACCCAAACTGGAGTACAGTGGCACAATCACAGCTCACTGCAGACTCCAACCCCCAACCAGGCTCAAACCATCCTCTTGCCTCAGCCTCCCGAGTAGCTGAGACTACAATCATGCGCTACCATGCCCGGCTAATTATTTATTTATTTATTTATTTATTTATTTATTTATTCATTTTTGAGATGGAGTCTCGCTGTGTCGCCCAGACTGGAGTGCAGTGGCGTGATCTCGACTCACTGCAACCTCCGCCTCCTGGGTTCAAGTGATTCTCCTGCCTCAACCTCCCAAGTAGCTGGGATTGCAGCCACGTGCCACCACGCCTGGCTAATTTTTGTATTTTTAGTAGAGACAGGGTTTCACCCTGTTGCCCAGGCTGGTCTGGAACTCCTGACCCCAGGTGATCTGCCCGCCTCGGTGCTGGGCACAGTGCTGGGATTATAGGTGTGAGCCACTGTGCCAGGCCTAATTTTTTATTTTTTATAGAGATGAGGTTGTCATCTCTAAATGCAGTCATCAAGATAAATAATATTATAATGCCATATTTTAAAACTCAAAAGTGATGCAAAAACTCCATTGTGAACAAAATACCAAAATGTTAGATAAAGCTCATTCTGTTTGGTGATGATGATGGATTCTAAAGAGCAGAAATGGTCAGTGCCTCGGGCCCAGCCCCCCATTTAGAAAAGGTAAAGGTCATTGGAAAGATTGGCCAAATCAAATGTACCCTAGGAGATGCAGAAGCCGGCCAGCAAAGGAAGAGCTGAGTGGGTAGGAAAAGTACTAGATCAAAGGGAGCAGCAGATTTTGTTTTCGATCTGGCAAAGCTTTTATAGTTTCGAAACATTTTCAAACATTCTGTCACTGATTGTCATAGTAACGTATGAAGTGGTTGGGGAAATATTGTCATGATCATATTCATTTTACAAGGGAGAAAAGTTGACTCTCAGAGAGGTTAGTGGCTGGGTTAGTTTCCTGTCACTGCTGTAACAAATTGCCACACACTTAGTGGTTTAAAACAGCACACATGTATTATCTGATGGTTCTGGAGGTCAAAAATCCCAAATGGGTGTCACTGGGGGTGATGGTTAATTCTGCATGTCAACTTGACTAGGCCTCAGGATGTCCACATAACTGATTAAACATTATTTCTGGATGTGTCTTTTAGGGTGTTTCCAGATGAGATTTAGCATTTGAATCGCTGAACTGGGTAAAGCAGATCACCCTCCTCAGTGCGGGTGAGCACCCTCCGAGCCACTGAGGGCCTGAGCAGAACACAAAGGCAGAGCATGGCTGGATTTGCCCTCCCTTTGCCTGACTGTTGAGCTGAGACATTGATGTGCCCTCTATACTTCGGGTGCTCAGGCCTTCAGACCCAAATTGGAGTCTACACCATTGGCCCTCTAGCTCTCAGGCTTTTAAACTATACCGCTAGCCTTGCAGCTAGCAGATAGCAGATCACAGACTTCTCAGCCTCCATAATCTCATGAGCCAATACCTTAATAATAAATCTCTCTCTCTCTCTCTCTCTCTCTCTCTCTCTATATATATATATATATATATATATATATGTATATAATATTGGTTCTGTTTCTCCGGAGAGCCCTGACTAACACATTAGATAATATCAAGGTGTCAGCAAAACTGTGTTCCACAGCTGGGCATGGTGGTTCACGCCTGCAATCCCAGCACTTTGGGAGGCTAAGGCAGGAAGGTCGCTTGAGCCCAGGAGCTTGAGACCACCCTTGTCAACATAAGAAGACCCCATCTTTAAAAAAATGAAAACAATTAGCCAGGCATGGTGGCATGTGCCTGTACTCCCAGGTACGTGGGAGGCTGAGGTGGGAGGATTGCTGGAGTCCAGGAGGTCGAGGGTGCAGTGAGCTGTGATCGTGTCATTGTACTCTAGCATGGGGGACAGAATGAGACTGTATCTCAAAAAAAAAAAAAAAGAAGTAGAAAGAGAAGGAGAAAGGAGGAGGAGGAGAGAAGAAAGAAAGAGAGGGAGGGAGGGAGGGAGAAGGAGGAGAAGGGGAAGAAGAAGGCGAAGAAGAACAAGAAGGAGAAGAAGGAGAAGGAGAGGAGGACGAGGAGGAGGAAGAAGAAGGAGAAGGAGAAGGAGAGGAAGGGGAAGGGGAAGGGGAAGAGGAAGAAATTCTTTCTGTGGCTCTAGGGGAAAATCTGTTTCCTGACTTTGCCCAGTGTCTAGAGACTGCCGGCATTCCTTGGCACGGGACCTCCTTCCTCCATCTTCAAGCCAGCAACAGAAGGTCAAGTCCCTCTTAAACAGCATTATTCTGACCTCCTCTTCTTCTACCTTCCTCTATGTTTAAAGATCCTGTGTAACCCAGGATTTATAGCCTGTATAATCCAGAATAATCTCTCCATTGTAAAGCTCTTCATGTTAGTCACATCTGTAGTCCCTTTTGCAATGGAAGGTGATGTCTTCACAGGTTCCCAGGGATCCCAGCACGGACGATTTCAGGGGACCACATTCTGCCTTCCACAGTGGGCTTGTAGAATGTCTCCCACTAAAAGGGGGCAGAACACATACAAATCCAGCTCCTCTGATTCCAAAACCCACAGCCCACCTCACACCAACCTTGGTGTCTCTCAAGGGGTGAATATGTTCAGAGCCCACTCTTTCACCAACACGGAAAGCAAACCAAAAATCAAATAAATACAAAATGCTGCCTGTGTTTACTCAAAGAGCACATGACAGGCAAGAGTTGCAATTTCCCTCAAATAACACGTGGCTGTTATAGCTACAAAATAAGAGAGATTATCCTTTTCAAGGGTTTCCTCCCCTTCCCGCCTTTCTTTTGGTAACCATATTTCCTTGAAAGAAGTTATGGGCCTGTAATCCCAGCACTTTGGGAGGCCGAGGCAGGCGGATCACTTGAGGTCAGGAGTTCGAGACCAGCCTGGCCAACATGGTGAAACCCCGTCTCTACTAAAAGTACAAAAATTACCCGGTGTGGTGGTGGGCAGCTGTAATCCCAGCTACTCGGGAGGCTGAGACAGGAGAATCGCTTGAACCTGGGAGGCAGAGGTTGCAGTAAGTGCAGTGAGCAGAGATTGTGCCACTACACTCCAGCCTGGGTGACAGAACGGACTCGGTTTAAAAAAAAAAAAAAAGAAGTTATGTACTTCTCCCCCACCCCACCATTTGTTTCCACTTCTGCATTTCTTTTTTTTTTTTTTTTTTTGAGACGGAGTCTCACTCTGTCCCCCAGGCTGGAGTGTAGTGGCACAATCTCGGCTCAATGCACTCACTGCAACCTCTGCCTCCCGGGTTCAAGCGATTCTCCTGTCTCAGCCTCCCGAGTCGCTGGGATTATGGGCGCACGCCACCACACCCGGCTAATTTTTGTATTTTTAGTAGAGATGGGGTTTCATCATGTTGGTCAGGCTGGTCTCGAACTCCTGACCTTGTGATCCCCCCACCTCGGCCTCCCAAAGTGCTGGGATTACAGGCAGGAGCCACCACGCCCGACCACACTTCTGCATTTCATGCTTAACTTTTAACACTGGCTGTAGAGAATAAGCATGGGAGACAGGAGGATTTTATAGACAGTTTCTTCACAAAAATTCATCTCCCACACAGTCAAGCTCCACACCACATTGACAAAGAAAATCCCCGAGGCAGGTGGATCACCTGAGGCCAGGAATTCGAGACCAGCCTGGCCAACATGGTGAAACCCTATCTCTACAAAAAATACAAAAATTAGCCGGGCATGGTGGCACGTGCCTGTAGTCCCAGCTACTCGGGAGACTGAGGCAGGAGAATCGCTTGAACCCGGGAGGCGGAGGTTGCAGTGAGCTGAGATTGCGCCACCACATTCCAGCCTGGGTGACAGAGCGAGACTCCATCTCAAAAAAAAAGAGAAATTTCTTTAAGAAAAGCACAAGTGAAACTCAATGGGAGTGGAACGTGGCATTTTTCTCCAGCGCCTTTGTCACAAGGCCTCTTTGATGTTATTACTTTTACAAAATCAGCAGCCACTTGATAAGATGGGACACACATCATGTGTAATATACCCTGACAGTCCCCTTCCTACATGTATACCCAAGAGAAGTGAAAGCTTAGCTTCCTGCAAAAACTTGTATGCAGAAACCTTTATTCATAGTTGCCAAAACCTGGAAACAATCCAGGTGTCCTTCAACTGGTGAAGGGATAAATAAACTGCAGTATGTCCATACAAGGAGACATGGATATGGATATGGATATATCCCCTTGTATGGATATACACTTTTCAGTGTTGACTCCGTGAACACTGAAAAGGAGGAAGCTATTGATCTGTGCAACAGCATAGATGAATCTCAAATGTAAATGGCTGAGTGAAGGAATTCAGATTCAAAGGTGACATATTCCATGGTTTTGTGTTTTGTTTCTGTTTTGTAGAGATGGGGTCTTGCTATCTTGCCCAAGCTGATCTTGAACTCCTGGGATCAAGCAATCCTTCCACCTCGGCCTCCCAAAGTGCTGGGATTACAGATGTGAGCCACCACACTCTGCCATATTCCATGGTTTCATATGGCATTCTGGAACAGGCAAAACTACTGGGACAGAAAGACCCTCCATTGTTGGGATTGAGAGTAGGTTGGGGAAAAGGTTGACTACAAAGGATCATGGGGGGATATTTTTGAGGGACTGAGCTGTTCTGTATCTTGATGGTAGTGCTGGTTGCAAAACTGTCAATGTTGGTCAAAACTCATAGAACTGTATAGTCGTCTCTCAGTATCCACAGGGGATTGGTTGCAGAACTCTCTGCAGATACGAAAATCCATGGATGCTCATGTCCCTGATATAAAATGGCACAGTATTTGCATATAACCTATGCACATCTTCCTGTATAATTTATTTTTATTTTATTTAGTTAATTAATATATTCTTTTTTTCTTTTCTTTTTTTTTTTTTTGAGACGGAGTCTTGCTCTGTTGTCACCCAGGCTGGAGTGCAGCGGCACGATCTTGGCTCACTGCAGCCTCTGCCTCCTGGGTTGCAGCGATTCTCCTTGCTCAGCCTCCTGGGTAGCTGGGATTACAGGTGCACGCCACCACGCCCAGCTAAGTTTTGTATTTTTAGTAGAGACGGGGATTCCCCATGTTGGCCAGGCTGGTCTTGAACTCCTGACCTCAGGGGATCTGCCCACCTAGGCCTACCAAAGTGCTGGGATTACAGGCGTGAGCCACCGTGCCCGGCCATATTGACATATTATATTTATAGACAGGGTCTTGTTCCATTGCCCAGGCTGAAGTACAATGTTGCAATCATAGGTCACTGTAGCCTTGAACTCCTGGCTCAAGTCATCCTCCCACCTCAGCCTCCTGAGTAGCTGGGACTACAGGTATGTGCCACCACACCCAAGCTAATTTTTGTATTTTCTGTAGAAACAGGGTCTTGCTATGTTGCCTAGGCTGGTCTCAAACTCTTGGCCTCAAGTGATCCTCCTGCCTTGGCCTCCCCTAAAGTGCTGGGATGACAGCATGAGCCACCTCATTCAGCCTCCTGTATAATTTAGATCATCTCTAGATTAGTTATAATACCTAATACAGTGTAAGTGTTGTGCAAATAGTTGTTATAGTGTATTGTTTAGGGAATAATGATAAGAATAAAAGTCTGTACATTCTCAGTGCAGATGCAACCATCCATTTTTTTTCAAATATTTTTGATTTGAAGTTGGCTGAATTCACTCATGTGGAAGCCATGGATACAGAGGGCCAACTGTACACTAAAAGCTTGAATTTTAGCAAATTTGAGAAAGGCACAGTAAAGCTACATGGAATTAGAGCCCAGCCTTTCCCCCAGTACCTGTGTAAGGAGGCCTTTATGGTTTGTTGTTATTTTCACTAGAGCACAGCCATTTGATAAGACCAGATACAGGTCTTATAGAGATTTTGAAATGTCCCTGAGGGAAGGGAGGGAAGGGAAAGAACATTTTAGTATACTTCTGAGATATTAGTGAGAATTGATCACGTTTTTAGAGATAACTATTTATTTATTTGTGTATTTATTTATTTATTTGAGATGGAGTCTGCTCTGTCGCCCAGGCTGGAGTACAGTGACGCAATCTCAGCTCACTGCAACCTCCACCTCCCAGGTTCAAGCAATTCTTGTGCCTCAGCTTCCCAAGTAGCTGGGATTACAGGCGTGCGCCACCATGCCTGGCTAATTTTTGTATTTTCAGTACAGATGGAGTTTCACTGTGTTGGCCAGGTTGGTCTCGAACTCCTGACCTCAAGTGATCCACCCACCTCAGCCTCGCAATGTGCTGAGATGACAAGCATGAGCCACCACGCCCCGCCAGAGATAACTATTTAAAACAAAACTCCCCCCACTCACAAAAGGTTGCAGCAGCACACAGCTATCCAACTGCATGGATGTTGGGCGGATTGACATCAGCAGGTAGAGACGTTTCAAGGAATGGTTTTAGCAATGGTCAGGGCACCAGGCAAGGAATGTTTTTTGGAATGGGAGAAAAATAAGTATGCTTCTGGCCAGGCGCGGTGGCTCACGCCTGTAATCCCAGCACTTTGCAGGGCCAAGGCGGGCAGATCACTTGAGGTCGGGAGTTTGAGACCAGCCTGACCAACATGGAGAAACCCCGTCTCTACTAAAAATACAAAATTAGCCAGGCGTGGTGGTGCATGCCTGTAATCCCAGCTACTTGGGAGGCTGAGGCAGGAGAGAGAATAACTTGAATCCAGGAGGCGGAGGTTGCGGTGAGCCAAGATCGTGCCATTGTACTCCAGCCTGGGCAACAAGAGCGAAACGCCGTCTCAAAAAAAAAAAAAAAAAAAAAAGAAGTATGCTTCTAAAAGAGTAGTTTTCCTTTGCACAGGTCCCTTTAGATGACTAAAATAAACTTTTTCAGTTGACTACATAATTTCAAAGTGGTTTGAATTTTTAATGTTAAAGTTCTTCCCAGAAGTTTAAAATGGAAAGGTTTCACGTATGAGCTAAGAATACGAAATGGTGGCTGCCTCTCTCCTGGTTTTCTGTATTTTTGTATAAAGGGGACAAAGATAGACATTACAATAACTGCATTAAATATGTGATTCTATTTTTAAGATAGATTAATGTTTGTTGAAACATTAGGTATGCAATGAAATGTTGTAAATAAAAACCTAAGAATGTCCAAACATCCACAACCCCAGTCCAATCATGAGAAGGCATCATACAAACCTAAACTGAAGGAGATTCCACAAAATACCCGATCAGCACTGCTCCAAACTATCGAGGGCATCAAAGACAAGGAAGCATGGTGAGCCAGTCACAACCCAGAGGAGCCCAAGGTGATACGATGACTTAATGCAATGTACAATCCTGGATGGGGCCCTAGGACAGAAAAAGGACATACATGGAAAAACTGGGCATTGAGTTATTAGTTATGTACCAAGATCAGTTTCATAGTTGTAACAAAAGTACTATGGAGGCATAAAGCTTTAACAATGGAGAAACTGAATTATACACAGGAACTCTCAATCTTATCTTTCTGTAACTAAAGCTATTCTAACATTTTACAAGTTTGCTTAAAAAATTAGAATGCTGCACTGCAGCTGATTTGAAAGATAATTATTTTGAAACATACAAAATTTCTATACTACACACATGTACAATTGCATTTTTTTTGAGAAAAGGTGTCACTATGCAAATTAAAAACCAACAAGTGGTAGAAGCTGGGTGTGGTGGCTTATGCCTATAATCCAAGCACTTTGGGAGGCTGAGGTGGGAGGATCTATTGAGTCCCGAAGTTCAAGACCATCCTGGGCAACATAGTGAGACTCCATCTCTACAAAAACAATTTTAAAATAATTATCAGGGTGTGGTGGTGCGCCTGTGGTTCCCAGCTACTTGGGAAGCTGAGGTGGGATCACTTGAGACCAGGAGGTCAAGGCTGCAGTGAGCCATGATCGCACCACTGCACTCCAGCTTGGTAACAGACAAGACCCTGTCTCATAAAAACAACAACAAAAATACAGTGGTAGAAGACTCCATCTCCTCCCATTTTCCCTGCTCTTCTTTCTTCCCTGCACACCCACTTCTCAACATGCTTGTGCTGTTCCCTGAATGTTTGCAGCTTCTTGTCACCTGCACCCAGTGCTGCTTCTGTGAGGACGTCTCCTCCAGGAGCGACCCCAGGCTTCTCGGAGCATTTCGGTCTCTGCTCTGATGGGTGCCCTCTCCCTCCCTCTTCACCAGTCTTTCTTTCATGGGCTAACATGTTCATGTTCATTTGCTCATTAGTTTTTTGTTTTTGTTTCTTGAGACAGGGTCTGGCTCTGTCTCCTGGACGGGAGTGCAGTGGTTTGACCATGGCTCACTGCAACCCTGGCCTCCCAGGCTCAAGCCATCTTCCCATCTCAGCCTCCTGAGTAGCTGGGTTTACTAACGAGCACCAACATGGCCAGCTAATTTTTGTATTTTTTGGTAAAGATGGGGTTTGCCATGTTGCCCAGGCTTGTTTCGAACTTCAGGTCTCAAGTGATCTTCCTGCCTCAGCCTCCCAAAGTGCTGGGATTACAGCCATGAGCCACTGCGCCTGGCTTGTTCATTAGTTTTAATTGTCTGTTCCTCCAACCAGAATATGAGCTCAGTGGACATGAAGAGGGTTGAGATGGAGGGAAGGGAAGGGAAAGGAAAGGGAGGGGATGGAAGGGGAGGAGATGGAAGGGAAGGGGATGGAAGGGAAGGGGAAAGGAGGGAAAGGAAGGGAAAGGAGAAGAGAAGGGAATGGAGAGGTGGTGGTCTTTTGATGTGTCCACTTGCCTAGGCCACAATCCTCAGTTATTCCATCAAATACCATTTTCATTCTCTAGGGCCGCTCGAACAGGGAACCACAAACTAGATGGCTTAAAACAACATAAATTTATTCTGTCAGATTTCTGAAGGCCAGAAGTCTGAAGTCAAGATGTTGGCAGGGCTATGTTCCCTCTGAAGGCTCTAGGGGAGGATCCTTCCCTGTCTTTTCCAGCTCCCGATGACAGCTGGCAGTCCTTGGTGTTCCTTGCTTAGTAGCTGCATCACTCCAATCTCTGCCACCATCTTCACATGGCCTTCTCCCTCCCTGTATATGTGTGTGTGTCCAAATCTCCCTCTTCTTTCTCTTATAAAGACACAGGTTATCCAGTTAATGGATTTACCACCTCCCTTAATTCAGTATAGCCTTCATTCAACTTGATCACATCAGCAAAGACCTTATTTCCGAATAAAGCCCCATTCACAGGTACCAGGGGTTAGAACTTGAACTTATCTTTTTAAGGATACACAATCCAACCCACTACAAACACTAATCTAGGTGTTGCTTCCAGGCTGTTTTGAGATGTAAATAAGGTCCATAATCAGTTGACTTTAAGCCGAGGGAGAGATTATCTTGGATAATCAGGTGAAAGGCCTCTATAGCAGGACTGAGGCTTCTCTAAGGAAGAAGAAATTCCTCCTGTGAACAGCCAGTGCCCAAGAGAGTTCCAGTCTGCCTTCTTAACTGTCTTCCCTACAAATTTCAGGCCTGCCTGCCCAGCCCCACCCAATGACATAAGCCAATTCCTTGCAATAAATCTAGCATGTATCTTCTACTGGTTCCAGTTGTCTGGTTGAATCCTGACTGGTCTATCAGGATTGGAGAACTGTCTTGGGTTTCTTAGATACACACAAGTGATACAATTGGTTCTAGCATGACTAAGGGCCATTTGTGTTCTGTGAAGACCATTTGTCAGCAAGGCACTGGGGTTCCTGTTCCAGGGCACCTAAGCAGGAGTTCTTGGCCCACAAAAGTGAAAGTTGAATTTTACTGTGTAAGCTCCAAGGTTTTAATTTTGAACTGAGTTTTCAGGAATTATTTTTCTACTTAAGCATACTCAATAAAGCACTTATAGACTTGTAAGGGATCCAAGTGTAAATGTTTTACACTGGACCAGACCGTGAACGTTGGAATCCAGACACCTGGCTTTGCCACTTAGTAGCTGTGTAGCTGGAGCAAATTATGCAGCTTCGTCCTTCTGAATTCCAAGATTTTCTGTTTGTAAATAAGGAAGGGATACTAATAATAATAGTAATAACAGTACCTTCCCACTTTCGTGAGAAAAGTGCATTAGATATTATATGTAAAACTAATTTAGCTAAAAAATATACAAGGTAAATTTACACAAATCCTCATTAAATTATGTATTTGTGAAAGAAACTGCACATAAGGAGAAGGTAAGGGTTTTTTTTTTCCTCCTTTGGGAGATCCTTCTGCTACAACCTCAGAAATTATTCAGGTTTAAATACTTTCTATTTTTTTAACTGTAAGTTCACTTGGTGTAAGAAAAAAACAACTTTGCCAGAACCTATGGGCAAATTTCAGAAGCTAAATAAATATGACAGAAATGTAGTTATAAGCATAAAGTTTTTTTAGACAGAATTTCGCTCTTGTTGCCCAGGCTAGAATGCAATGGCACAATCTCAGCTCATTGCAACCTCTGCCTCTTGGATTTAAGCGATTCTTCTGCTTCAGCCTCCCGAGTAGCTGGGATTGCAGGTGCCGCCACAACTCCCGGCTAATTTTTGTATTTTTAGTAGAGACGGGGTTTCCCCATGTTGTCCAGGCTGGTCTCGAACTCCTGACCTCAGGTGATCCACCCGCCTCGGCCTCCCAAAGTGCTGGGATTACAGGTATGAGCCACAGTGCCCAGCCCAAAGTTGTATATTTTATTTGCCATGTAAAATACTTTAGAGCGGAAATACCATTGGATAAGTTAATCAAAAAGTAGGTAAAAATTTTTGTTAGGGTTCATTTATACGAAAGTCATTGACAACAGAGACTTGTATAAAATGAATGATCCAACTCTCTTTTCAAATTGCATTAGTTATAATTTCTAATGGATCTGGAAGTTTTTAGGTACTACTTCATTTAATACAATTCTGACTTCCTAAGTCATGATTCAAAGCTATTCTTAAAATAGCAACTCAGTGGCTCCTCTAGGAAAAATAAACAAGCTGAAAACAAAAACCCTTTTAGTAATACAAATTTAATTCTGATCAAACAAACATTCACTGAGTACATTTTATGGATTTCTGGGGGAAAAAAATTAAAAAAAAAAGACACAGCCTTGTCTTCTAGAAACTTATAATCTCTTAGGAGACAAGCTCTTTTTTTAAAATTTGTTATTCTTTTTTCGTTTTCCTTTTATGTTACGGTGCTCTACACATCCAGAGAAACTTCTCTAGTAACAAACTATAGAAATGATCCCTGAGTCTTAGGAGAAACTCTTAACTCTCATAAAAGTTCTGAGTGATAAATAGTAGAAATGAGTGTGTGTGTTTGGGGTGAAGGTTAATCGTCTCACGAGGATTTACATATCTATTTTTCTAAGTTTGGACTTTGTCTAACGGGTGTTCTAAAAGTTTGCTATTCTGTATTCCTTTGTTTTTGAAATTGCCCTATTTATAATTTTATTCAATGAAATGCAGAAATATTAAAATGAAAGGAGAAAACCATCTAATTTTCAAAGGCACATCTAGTTAATTGAAGAAATTGTGTTCACCAACATGTTGAGGCCTGCAAATTCCACAATCTCCATTGCAGTGCGGGTCTGGAAAACTCAAAACAGCACACGCCTGTTCCCTGGCAGGAACTCTTTCTATCGCTTCCTTTCCTTTCACCTGCTTTCATCTGCTGGGAGATTATGGTGGGGAATGTCTGACATGTGCTCACGGTCTACCAGCACTTACTCAGTCCCTGGCCTTCTCCAAGAACCAAAGCAGGTATGAGACCCTTACTGGCCATTGGGTTGGAGAGAGTAGACAGGGAGGACCAAGGACACCAGCGCTCACATCTTTGTTCCCACTGCCACGGCCATTGAGGACGCCGAGAGGCGGTGGCCTTGCTGAGAAGCCATGCAGCTCTGCACACAGGGTGGGTCACTAGAAGCAGGTCACCATTTCCACTGGTGAGAACGATTCGGCTGAAGCTAATGCATCATTTAGCCTGTTTAGAGAAACAGGCAGCATCTTAGGGTGTGTTTTTTTTGCTTTTTCTTTTTTTGAGACAGAGTCTCGCTCTGTCGCCCAGGCTGGAGTGCATTGGTGCGATCTAGGCTCACTGCAACCTCTGCCTCGCGGGTTCAAGTGATTCTCCTGCCTCAGCCTCCCGAGTAGCTGGGACTACAGGCACGTGCCACCACGCCCGGCTAATTTTTTGTATTTTTAGTAGAGACGGGGTTTCACCATGTTAGCCAGGATGTTGTCAATCTCCTGATCTCGTGATCTGCCCGCCTCGGCCTCCCAAAGTGCTGGGATTACAGGCGTGAGCCACTGCACCCGGCCGTTAGGGTGTGTTTTGAGGCAGACACTTTAGTCCCTGGGAACCCCAAAGAGCTAAGTGTTCCATAAACAAATGTGACAGGGGTCCCACGTCATGCCTAGTAGCAGGTTATGATTCTTCTGTGTGTCCTGTTGCTGTCTCCTTTTTCTCTGTGGAAGGAGTGCCACTCCACCCTAGGGGCTTGGGGCTGTATCTGTGGACTCCTAGTGACGATCTGGCCCAGATCTCACCCTTCACCCAAGGAAACTCTGTCCCTGTTACTGAATTTCCAACTTTTGTCAGATAGACAACCTTCTCCAAGTTACCCAAACCTTAGCCTTGAAACCTTCTGTAACTATTCTCCTCCCCACCAATCCCAACAAGTCCCCACAAGCTTCCCATCCAGCTCCTCCTGCCTTTGCCAGCCGTTATCACCTGCCCTTTCCTTCCAGCTCCACTGCCCCTGCTCAGGACCTCTTTCCCCGTAACTGGATTATTCTGACAGTCTCTGAATCGCCTCTGCCTTTAGCCAGCTTTAACCGTGGTGTCTTTGTTCTCTCGGGTCGCTCCTGCAACTGTAACAATCTCCTGCTCCTCCCCACCTACTTCACTTCCCGCCTGCTTTTCCAGCGGCACTCAGCTATTCCTGTCTTTTCTGAGTATCAGGGAGCGCTTGGGGCCTCTACCAACCATGGGGAACTTAGCACATCCTGCCTCGTATCCCAGCTGAGGCTTTCACTTTACACCTCCTTCTGCCTGGCTGAGTTGGAAGGTCCATGATGTCCCCGCATCATTTGTGATGCCCAAGGTATACCTGGGTGGGGAAAAATGTCCTTTCTTTGATTGGTTGAGTAGTTATTCCAAGAGTATGATACACTAAGTGAGGATACAAACGAGGGAGGAGCTCTGCTTCAGAGCTGGAGCCGAGGGTTTTGAAGAGTGGGGAGGGGCCGGGCTCCATGGCTCGCCCTGCAATCCCAGCACTTTGGGAGGCCGAAGTGGGCAGATCACTTGAACCCAGGAGTTCCAGACCAGCCTGGCTGACATAGTGAAACCTTGTCTCTACAAAAACTACAAAAATTAGCCGGGCATGGTGGCATACCCTGTCGTCCCAGCTACTAGGGAGGCTGAGGTGGGAGGATCGCTTGAACTCGGAGATTGAAACTGCAGTGAGCCATATTCTCCCCAATGCACTCTAGCCGGGCGACAGATCAAGACCCTGTCTTAAATAAATAAATAAATAAATAAATAAATAAATGAAGGAAGAGTGGGGAGGGGCAAGGAAGAGAGACATGACGGGAAACTTCTTTGAGAAGGGGGCATGACTGGAAACTGTTTTATTTATTTATTTATTTATTTATTTTTTGAGACGGAGTCTCGCTCTGTCGCCCAGGCTGGAGTGCAGTGGCGCGATCTCGGCTCACTGCAAGCTCCGCCTCCCGGGTTCACGCCATTCTCCTGCCTCAGCTTCCCGAGAAGCTGGGATTACAAGCGTGCACCAACACGCCCAGCTAATTTTATTTATTTATTTATTTATTATTATTATTTTTTTTTAGTAGAGACGGGGTTTCACCGTGTTAGCCAGTATGGTCTCCATCTCCTGACCTCGTGATCCGCCCCCCTCGGCCTCCCAAAGTGTTGGGATTACAGGCGTGAGCCACTGCGCCCGGCCGACTGGAAACTGTTTTGGGACGCGGCCATGGCGGGAAACTCCCTCGGGAGAGGGGCATAATGGAAAACTGCTTTAAGAGAGCGGCCATGACAGGACCTTGGGAGAGGGGCATGATGGGAACCATACTACGGAGAGACAGAAAGCCCAGAGTTAGTCCACCCCTCCCTCCGCCCCGCGCCGCGTGGGACCCGTTGAAGGAACGGCCTGGGTTCCTTTAGGGCTGGCTGGGAAAAAAGATATGATGGAAAGACGCGGGGAGGCGTCTCAGTGGTCTACTATGGTTGCTCCTGGGCTGGAGAAGATCAGGTACAAGGCGGGGGTTGTGGGCGGGGGCTGAAGGAATGTGGGATGTTATTTTCCCGTTTGCTTCCCTTTGAAGTGAACCAACGTTGACATCGCTGCATGTTCGTTTCCAAACAAATCTTTCTAAACAAAATGGTCTGTGTCTCGTCTTTTAAAAAGGCCACGTGTATTCTCGCGGCCAAGTCTTTGTTCGAATCTTCCCTTTGTCCATGAAGGCCATCACCCTGCCTCTCCAAGTCTCCCTCCCGCCCCTTCCTCCAAGTCTCCCTCCCGCCCCTTCGTCCAAGTCTCACTGCTTCGGTGAGGCCTCCGGGACCTTTCACAGCCCTGAGCCTTGGGGGCCACCCTCTGTACTGGAGGAAGCCGCATAGTCTGTGTCATCAGTTACCACTGCTGTCTGCATTTTGCGTTTCTACCCTGCAAGCTGGGCCTCTCCTGAGGGCCGACTCTTCTTTATGACAGTCACAGTGCTATGCTTTCTGTTCATTGACATATCATGAGTTCAAACGACAATTCTAAAACGGCTTGTGTGGTCTTGGGGGAAACGGATCTTGTCTAAGAAGGGGAGAAGGGAGGGTGGAAAAGCCTATGGGTCACAGGGATTTGGCTACTTTGGGAACCAGCCACCTCTAGTAGTTTTATGTTAGAGACTGAGGCATGGGAGTGGGGTGCTGCAGGCAGGAGACTCATACGCTTGTGTCCTACAATTATTTCACAGAGAATGCCAACCTTTACAGCATGCTATGTATAGTACAGTGCCTTGCACACAGGTGATCAATAAATAGTTGAACACAGGAAAATGCCCTTAAATATTATTTTCATTTAAAAATAAATTTAATGAATTACTGACACATGCTACAATGTGGAAGAACCTCAAAAGCATTATGCCGAGTGAAAGAAGCCAGACACAAAAGATCACATATCACATGATTTCATTTATATGAAATGTCCAGAATAGGTAAATCCATAGAGACAGAAAGTAGATTAGTGGTTACCAGGGGCTGGAAGAAGGCGATAGGATGGGGAGTGACTATTGAATGGGTATGGGGCTTTTTGGGAGGCTGGTGAAAATGTTTTGGCTCTAGACAGAAGTGAAAGTTGCACAAGTCTGTAAATGTGCTGAATGCCACTGAATTGAACACATTAAAGTGGCTAATTTAGTTATGTGAATTTCATCACAACTAAAAAAAACACAGGAAAAACTTTCGTAAAACTTTTTTCAAAATAAAATTAATTTAATATATGAAAAAGTAACCAGAAACCATTTCCCCACTGGAATGCAGAAGCACAAAAGACCCTTCTACTTGATGTTTGGCCAAGTTTTTATTTCAGAAGTAGCAAAAAGGAACACCTGAAATCAGAACCTACTGCAAATATACATGTTAGTGTAGGTTCAGTCCCCTCACACATTTCCCAGCACTGATTCCTCAGCCATCTATATTGAAACCAGAATGTTGATTGCTTGTGCTTCATTGGGCAAATAACTGTTTTCTTCCTTCATAGAGGCAGTAAATGATAACAGCTTAGCTCATAGAAAAAGGATAAGCAATACCAGATTTGGAACATATTGAAAGCTGTATCGATCTATGGATTCTACCATTTACAGAAATGGTCAGTGGCTGTTAGCTACAAGAACCTGTCAAGCAAAATCAAAGCGTAGAAATACAATTTGTGTGTCTTTGTCCAACATAGAAGGATGGAATTAGAACACATCAAGAGGGAAATATGAATAATGTAATATTAAACACTTAAGCACTACATTTTTGTGCCAAAGCTGGTTGAAAAAGAATCAAGTAACGTGCAGCAAAAATAACCCTTGGAGGGCAAAGGTGTGGTGGGGTGGGGAAGAGAAGGAAGAGGGTAAAACAGAATATTCCAGCTCATGGGTCTCCTGAATGGTTCTTGTTGAGTTTTAATCACTCATTTTATATTCTGTTGCAGTGTCTACTGCACCAGCCTTGGGCTAGGTTGGATTTTTGTCTTTATTTTATTTATTTATTTATTTTTGAGACGGAGTCTTGCTCTGTCGCCCAAGCTGGAGTGCAGTGGCACAATCTCGGCTCACTGCAACCTCTGCTTCCCGGGTTCAAGTAATACTTCTGCCTCAGCCTCCCTAGTAGCTGAGACTACAGGCTTTTGGTTTCACGTGACTAGATTGTCTCTAGGATCAAATGTTCATCCTAACTACAGCTCAAAGAATTACAAGTGTATTTTCTGTTAGAGTCTTGTAGAGTCATTTTGCTTTCTTCTGAACACATCTTTTTCATTAAAGCCTCTTGAAAATGTTTGCTTAGTGGTTGCAAAAGCCACCTGTAGCACAAAAAATATCAAGTAAAAATAGTGAACAGAATCTGTGGGTGTATTTTCCCTGTGCCGAATTCTCCTTTCTTCCCCCTCCCCCATTCCCTGCGTCAACAGCTCCAGATCAGTAGGAAAAAATCCAATTGCTATATGCCCTACAAAGGGTGGTTTCTCCTCCCTCTTGCCAACGTGATTTAGTTATGTAAAAAACATCAACTCTGAAAAGCATAATGCATTCATTCCCACCAAAAATAGTGCATTTAGGTTTATTAATGTTTGGGAACTTCAAGTAATGGAAAAACTGAGCCACATAAAAAGAGATGCATGATAAGTTGCTCTGAATTTAGCTCCATTTTATGATTAAGAACCCAGCACAACCAGTTGACAAGTCACCCAGGCCTGTTGACCTTGCTTAACTTCCTTCTGAAAGCTCAGATGAAAACAAAAAGTTCCCTAAGCAGATGAAAATAGCTGCAAAAATAAATACGATATCTTGCTACAGGTTAAATAGGCTCTAATGGGGCTTCAGAAGATATTAAATGTTTTAAACAGAAGAGTGGTTAAAAATAGAGAGCAAATGTAAATAATCCAGGGGTTTTTTTTTTCCTCCAAGTTATTTTGGGGCTGAAAATTGCAGGTGGAGGAAGATGAGTAAGTGATACTTAAAACCAATCTTTCCCTTGATCTTGTTTCATTACAGTCTTCATCTAAAGCTCTTGCAAAACAGTGACTGCTCCAGGTTGTTGGGGTGGATGGTCTAAAAGATAACTTTGGGGATTGGGTGAGTGAATGTGGCCCAACCTCAGGCAAACTTGTGAAGGGGCAAAATTTACCCTGTGCTGCTGGCTTTCTATTCCTATTTTTTCTCTCATTTCTCCCACCCCCAAGGTGTGTGGAACAAACTTTGCTTTTGGCGGGGCGGGGGGAGGTGGGGGGGTCTTCATGATCCCTGTTCTTTTGTGGGATTCTGGCCTTCTGGCCTCTTAAGTGTGGGTAGGACGTATGTTTTGCTTCTTTTTTTTTTTTTTTTTTTTTGACAGAGTCTCACTCCGTCTCACCCAGTCTGGAGTGCAGTGGAGTGATCTCTGCTCACTGCAGCCCCTGCCTCCTGGGTTCAAGCAATTCTCCTGCCTCAGCCTCCCAAGTAGCTGGGACTAAAGGCGTGCGCCACCACGCTCGGGTAATTTTTTTGTATTTTTAGTAGAGACAGGGTTTCACCATGTTGGCCAGGCTGGTCTCGAACTCCTGACCTCAAGTGATCCACCCACCTTGGCCTCCCAAAGTGCTGGGATCACAGGCGTGAGCCACTGTGCCCAGCCTGTTTTGCTTCTAACCAGGAGAATATGGCAGAGGAGATGGGATGCCACTCCAATGACGAGGTTCCCTGATGCACAGTCTTGAAGAAGCAAGCAGCCATGGGGCAAGGAACCAAGGGCAGCCCCCGCAGGACCGCCCCCCAGCCAGCAGCCTGCAAGAAGCCAGTGCCCTGAGTCATGAAACCATTTTTTTTTTTTTTTGAGACAGAGTGTTACTCTGTTATCCAAGCAGGACTGCAGTGGTGCAGTTACAGCTTACTGCAGCCTCGACCTCCAGGGCCCAAGTGATCCTCCCACCATAGCCTCCTGAGTAGCTTGGATTACAGGTGTACATCACCATACCTGGCTAATTTTTCAAATTTTTAAATTTTTTCTAGGGATGGGGTCTCACTATGTTGCCCAGGCTGGTCGCAAACTCATGGGCTCAAGGGATCATCCTGCCTCAACCTCCCAAAGTGTTGGGATTACAGGCATGAGTCACCACACCCAGCCTGAGGGATCTTGACGGTGGATTCTTTTCCATCCAAGCCTCTAGATGAGAATGCAATTCTGCTGACACATTGACTACAGCCTTGTGAAACCCTGAGCAAAAGGCACAGTTAAGCTGAGCTCAAATTCCCAACCCATGGAGATTCTGAGATAACAAATGTGTGTTGTTTTAAGCCACTGCATTTGTGGCAGTTTGTTACTCAGCAATGGGCAAGTGTTATGGACTGAATTATGCTCCCCCCACAAATGCATATGTTGAAGCCCTAAGCCCTGGTACTTCAGAATGTGAATGTATTTTGAAATAGGATCTCCAAAGAGGCAATTAAGATAAAATGAAATCACTAGGGTGGGCCCTAAACCAATACGACTAGAATTCTTATAAGAAGAGTAGATGAGGACACAGATGCACATAGAGGGACCACCATGTGAGGACACAGGGGGAAGAGAGCATCTACAGGCCAAGGAGAGGTCCCAGTGGGAACCAGCCGTGCTCACACCTTGATCTTGGACTTCCAGCCTCCAGGACTGTTGGATAATAAATCGATGTTGTTTAAGCCACCCTGTCTATGCTACTTTGTCATAGCAGTCTAAACAGACTTAATACAGTAATTAATACACAAATGCTTGTGTTTTATTTCTACAGGACCTATTCTTACTATCCATCGACTGATTCCATCCATCGCTACCCATCTGCCACCCATCTGTAACCATCTTTCTTGCTCTGAAAAGAATACGGTAAGGATTTATAGCTTTACTTCTCTATTTTATTAGGGGCATTCTGCAAATGGAAATGTTTTAAGGCCCTAAAGGAATCAGCCAGTCCCCAGTGGAGACCTCTGAGGAGGAGGAAGATGCAGTTCTTCCTCTTTCCCTCAGTTTTCATGGTGCTCAGGCATTAGGTGACAATGTCTATCATTGGGGACTAGGAGGCAGGAGGCAGAATGGCCCATGTATGTGTCAGGGTTTGCTTAGGGACCCCCAAACATGATCATGGTGCCACACCCAATGTCAGAGAGATGGTCAATGAGTGCCTGAAATGCTGTGGAGGTTAGAGTGGAAGAGAAGGGGTGGGCTTGGAAGGCTCCGGGGAGGGAGTTCAGGTGGGAGAGGGTGACACGAAGGCAGGCAGAGAAAGCTGATTCCAGGACCAGCTGGATGGAGCAGGGAGCTTGGAGCAGAGTAGAAAGGCCCCGCAGCTTTCACAGGGTGCCAGATTGACACCGATAAGGAAGGCCTTGAAGTGCTTTTGGCATGGTCTGCTCTGTTCCTTAAAGAGGCGTGGGTCTTCCCCCAGAACAAAAGAGTACGCTTTGCAAATAAGCCTGCAGGACAAACACATTTCGTGGTTAAACAATTCAGCAAGAAGAACCCATTTGTTGCTCTTCCAAGCTTGACTGGTGGCACTTCGTGCTAGCTCCATCAAGCTGCTTTTTGTTGCAAAATACTTGGATGCCCTAAAAGATTGGTGCCTATTGTAAGACAGAGTCTAAGGTTCCAAGACTGTTTAGTCTGGGGTCACAAACACCAACTTTGAAGCAAGACACTCCAGCCTGGGTGAGAGAGTGAGATCCTGTCTCAAACAAACAACCCCCCGCAAAATACAAAGGGAATGTGTCCTAACTGTTCTTTCATGCTAGCAATTTTTTGTTGGGGGGCGGGGGGAATGTCACAACTTTATTGAAAAAAAAGTGCAATGAGATTTGTCAACAGCTTAAAAGAAAGAGGAAACTTAGATACCTTCCCTCAAGCACAGGACCAAAGGCAGACTGGACTCTTTCTGGATATTGTAGTCAGACAGGGTGTGTCCATCTTCCACCTCCTAGCAATTTTTAAAAGTTTGTAAAAATATATTAAAATGGTGACAGACTGAGGATGTTTTCCCTTGGTGGACTGGTGTGATGGTTAATGTTATTTATCCACTTGACTAGGTCATGGGGTGCTCAGACATTTGGTCAGACATTCTGGGTTTGTGTGAGGGTGATTTTGAGTTGCAAGTGCAGCATGACCTGCTATGGGAACATACACACGTCACTTAAACAGCTGTGTTCAGATTCTGCCTCTGAGAACTGGGGCTAGCATTACCTCTCTCACAGGGTGGATTTGAGGGCAAGGTAATTTCTGTATTCAATACTAGGCTTGGTATACAGTATTTGCTCAACACATTGAAGCTATGATGATTCACTGAAACATGGATCTCAATTAGTACAAGTGTGAGCAGGCACAATATTACTTAGATGACTTTGCAGAATTCAGTGCAAAATACGAAATAAAACAACTACCAAGAAATTGGGGGGAAGAGACCTGAGAATTATGAAGGGGCTGATTGACCCAAAATACAAACCATTAGGCTAGAGCAGTGACTCTCTGACTTGCACACACATCAGAACCTTCCGGAGGGGTTATGGAACCCAGATGGCTGGGCCCCAGTCATTGAGCTTCTGATTCAGCAGGTGTGAGGGAGGCCCAAGTATCCGCTTTTTTTTTTTTTTTTGAGACAGAGTCTCGCTCTGTCGCCAGGCTGGAGTGCAGTGGCGTGATTCAGCTCACTACAACCTCCGCCTCCCGGGTTCAAGCGATTCTCCTGCCTCAGCCTCCCGAGTAGCTGGGACGACAGGCACATGCCACACCCGGCTAATTTTTGTATTTTTTTGTAGAGATGGGGTTTCACTATGTTGGCCAGGCTGATCTGGAACTCCTGGGCTCAAGTGGTCTGCCTGCCTCGGCCTCCCAAAGTGCTGGGATTACAGGCGTGAACCACTGCGCCTGGCCATATCTGCATTTCTAACAAGTTCCCAGCAGATGTGAATGTTGGTCCGAGGAACACACTTGGAGAATGAATCGCTATGCAATGGAAAGTTGCTATTGGAATGCTTGTTTTTTTTTGTTTTTTGTTTTTTGTTTTTTTAGACAGAGTCTCACTCTGTCGCCCAGAGCTGGACTGCAGTGGCGTGATCTCGGCTCACTGTAACCTCCACCTCCCGGGTTCAAGCGATTCTTGTGCCTCAGCCTTCCGAGTAGCTAATTTTTGTATTTTTAGTAGAGACAGAGTTTCACCATGTTGGTCAGGCTGGTCTTGAACTCCTGACCTCAAGTGATCTGCCTGTCTCGGCCTCCCAAAGTGCTGGGATTACAGGTGTGAGCCACCGCGCCTGGCGTGGAATGCTATTAATAGTGCATGCACTTAACCAACATTGGAGGATTGCAAGTGCCCACTGCTAAGTGCTCAGGAAAACCCAGAACACTGAAGACATGACTCCTGCCCTGGAAAAGCATGAAGCCTATGGAAGGACATAAGCCCACCCTATATGAGACTATAATGAGTGCTGTAACGGGTGGGCAGAGGCGCCTGGGGGCTCTCAGAGCAGGGACCCTGCCCTTCCTTGGAATAAGGAGCTGCTGTGCTTCCCCGATCTCAGGGAGTGCAGGGGGCCCCAGAAGTCTGGGGTTGGAATTCAGGTACCTGAAAACCTTGCAGTGAACTTCATAACTCTTAAAATAAAACAGCCACTTCATTATGCTAGAAAGTAATATTAAAGGCCTTCCTCCAGGACACTGAGTTCTCTTTGGCCAATCCCCGCTTCATTGAAGTCACACAAATAACTACAAAGTGTCCGGGTGTGGTAGCTCATGCCTGTAATCCCAGCACTTTGTGGGGTGGAGGCAGGCAGATCGTTAGAGGCCAGGAGTATCTGGCTTTCAGTAACCTTCAACTGATTGGACGAGTCCTACTCACAGTAGAGAGGGCAATTTGCTTCACTCACTCTACAGTGCAAATGTGAATCTCATCCAAGATCACTCTCCAGGCTGGGCACAGTGGCTCATGCCTATAATCCCAGCACTTTGGGAGGCTGAGATGGGAGGATCCCTTGAGACTAGGAGTTCAAGACTAGCCTGGGCAACATGGTCTACAAAAATTAGCCAGGAGTGGTGGTGCATGCCTGTGGTCCCAAGTGGTGGTGCATGCCTGTGGTTCCAGTTACTCAGGAGACTGAGATGGGGGAATCACTTGAGCCCAGGAGGTCGAGGCTGCAGTAAGCTCTGATTGCACCACTGCACTCCAGCCTGGGTGACAGAGTGAGATCCTGTCTCAAAAACAACCAAAAAGCCCCCCAAAAAACTATAAAGGGAGCGTGGCCCAACTCTTCTTTTCATGCTAGCAATTTTTTTCGGGGATGGGGGTATGCCACAACTTTACTGAAAAAAAAGTGCAATGAGATTTGTCAACAGCTTAAAAGAAAGAGGAAACTTAGATACCTCCCCTCAAGCACAGGACCAAAGGCAGACTGGACTCTTTCTGGATGTAGTCAGACAGTGGGCGTCCATCTTCCACATGCTAGCAAGTTTTAAAAGTTTGTAAAAGGCCAGGTGTGGTGGCTCACGCCTGTAATCCTAGCATTTTGGGAGGCCGAGGTGGGCGGATCACCTGAGGTCACGAGTTCGAGACCAGCCTGACCAACATGGAGAAACCCTGTCTCTACCAAAAACACAAAATTAGCCGGATGTGGTGGTGCATGCCTGTAATCCCAGCTACTCGGGAGGCTGAGGCAGGAGAATCACTTGAACCCTGGAGGCGGAGGTTGTGGTGAGCCAAGATCATGCCATTGCACTCCAGCCTGGGCAACAAGAGTGAAACTCCATCTCAAAATTAATAAATAAATAAATAAATAAATAAAAGTTTGTAAAAATATATTAAAATGGTGACAGACTGAGGAAGTTTTCCTTGGTGGACTGGTGTGACAGTTAATGTTATTTGTCTGTTTGACTGGGCCACAGGGTGCCCAGACATTTTGTCAGACATTCTGGGTGTGTGTGAGGGTGATTTTGGATGAGATCACATTTGCACTGTACACTGAGTGAAGCAGATTACCCTCCCAGTACAGGTGGGCCTTGTCCAATCAGTTGAAACCTTAAATAGAATACAAAGGCTGAGTAAGAGGGAGTTCCTGCTGCCTGACTGCTTGAGCTGACATCAGTCTTCCTGCCTTTGGAATTGAGCTGAAACATCAGCAGCCTGCTGACTTTCCAACTGGAACTTACGCCATTGGTTCTCCTGGTTCTCAGGACTTTGGACTCACCTAGAACTTATACTGTTGGCTCTCCTGGGTCTCCATCTTGCCAACTGCAGTTCTTAGGATTTCTCGGCCTCTATAATCACGTGAGCCAATTCCTTATAACAAATAATAAATCATATACATATGACTATGATATATAATATATATTATATATGAACTTAGAAGCTTCACACATTTACTACCTTATACTTTACCTTGGTCAGAATTCTGGGCACAGCACAACCAGATCCTCTGCTCAGGGTTCACCAGGATGAAATCAAGGTGTCAGTTGGGTCTGGATCTCATCCTAGGCTTGGAGTTCTTTTTCCAGCTCATTGAATTTTGGCAGAATTCAGTTTTTTGTGGTTGTAGGGCTGCGGCCCCTCCTCTCCTAGAGGCTGTTCCTTCCCAAAAACAGTTCACACTGTGGCTGTTTGCTTCATTTCTGAAGCCAATGGAAAAGTCTCTGTGTTTTTTAAGGGCTCACTTGATTAGGTCAGACTCACCCAGGATAATCTCCTGTTTGGTTGACTCAAAGGCAACCAGTCAGTCCCCTAATGATGGGAATGGCATCTCATAATGGTCACGGGTCCTGCCCACACTCAAGTGGAGGGGATTATATGGGGCATGTACACCGGCGTGAGCACCTTTGGGCTGTAGTAGCATTCTGCCCACACACTTACTCTTTCCAGATCCCTCCCACCACATTGCTTTCACCTCCACATTGCCCCCTTTGCATCCCCTCCCCCAGCAGTGTTATCAAATCTAGACCACCTAGACTGGAAGAGGAGGGGCAGATGGGTTAATTATGCCGACTCCTGAGCCCCTAATCAAAGTCTCAATGGATGGTGATTGGAATTCCCCTCAGTGAGTTTTGGGGACTCTAAACTTTACAGCTCCTTTCCTGCTGGCCCCAACATCTGCCTGCCAGCGGGGTTCTACCAACTCTGCCTCTCCTTCTTCCTGATGCCTCGTCTGCTTCTTCTGCCCCTATCCAATGACTGGATCCATGCTGGGTTCTCTGTGTCCTTGTCTTTCAGGGACAGGCTTGTCTCTGGCCTCCAGGGATGGGGACACAGCCGAAGGATGGATCTTCTTTCAGATGGGTGTCTCTGTCCCTGGCTACTTGCTTGGACTTCTGGCAAAAATGACCCACCCCTCCCATCTTCCCTTCCTCTTCCTCCCTCCCTTCCTTCCTTCCTGTCACTGAAACTGGAGGGCAGTGGTGCAGTCATAATCACTGCAGCCTCAAACTCCTGGGCTTGAGCAATCCTCCCTCGTCAGCCCCCCCAAAGCACTGGGATTACAGACATGAGCCACCTCGCCCTACCAAGAATGGCTTCCAGTTGCTAGGGTATACACACTCCAGGGGTGCCTACCCTCTAGTGCCATATTGAATTCTTCCCTGCCCCTGCCCTCCTTACCCCTAATACTGCAAGTTTCCCAGAATTACCACCTTTTATCTACGTGTAGGCCCTGCCCCCTGACTCCTACAGCTGGATCTTTCTCAAACATCTCCTGCCTGGCTTCTTTGAATGGTTCTCACACTGTGATCCTGGGATCAGCAGCCCTAGCAGCACCTGAGAAACTGTTAGAACTGCACAGGAATTCTGGGAGTGGGTCCCCACCATTCATATTGTAACAAGCCCTCCAGGTGCTACTGATGCATGCTGAAGTTTGAGAACCATGGCTTTATTTATTTATTTATTTTTTTGAGACAGAGTCTCACTCTGTTGTCCAGGCAGTGGCACCTCGACTCACCGCAACCTCACCTCCTGGGTAGCTGGGGCTACAGGCCTGTGCCACCGCACCAGGCTAATTTTTGTATATTTTGTAGAGATGGGGTATCGCCATGTTGGCCAGGCCGGTCTTGAACTCTTAGGCTCAACCGATCTGTCCACCTCAGCCTCCCAAAGTGTTGAGATTACAGGCGTGAGCCACCGTGCCCAGCCGAGAACCACGGCTTTAGATCAGCCATTCTCAACGTCGGCTATACATTGAAAGTGCTTGAAGAGCTTTTAAAAATCCCAAAAGCCCAGCCGGGCGCGGTGGCTCACGCCTGTAATCCCAGCACTTTGGGAGGCCGAGGTGGGCGGATCACCTGAGATCAGGAGTTTGAGACCAGCCTGACCAACATGGTGAAACCCGTCTCTACTAAAAATACAAAATTAGCCGGGCATGGTGGCTCATGCCTGTAATCCCAGCTACTCAGGAGGTTGAGGCAGGAGAATCGTTTGAACCCGGGAGGCGGAGGTTGCAGTGAGCCAAGATCACGCCATTGCATTCCAGCCTGGGCAACAAGAGCAAAAAACTCTGTCAAAAAAAAAAAAAAAAAATTCCCAAAAGCCTAGGCCCCATCCCAGGACAATGAATCAAATTAATGTTGCTGGGGGTGGGACCCAGGCTGCACTTGTTTTTAAAGCTCAGAGCGTGTCATCAGGTTCTGCAGGATTCTCTGATTTTGAGGGCAGTGCCTACTTTCCCCCTCACTTCTTGGTGGGTGCAGTCCATGTGTGACATGATGAAATGGCCTCACAGGACATTTCTCCTGAGTCCCTTTACCCTCTGAGGTTGGGAACCTTTCTCCATTTTCTCTCAGGAATTACATATACTTGTTTCCTCCTGCCTACAATGCTTTTCCCATGCCCTGTTTGCTTGTGTCAACCTGTTAAATCTCACCTTTGCTATTGCTTCCTCTGGCTGGGCGTGGTGGCTCATGGCTGTAATTCCAGCAATTTGAGAGGCCCAGGCAGCAGGATCACTTGAGCCCAGGAGTTTGAGACCAGTTTGGGCAACATAGCAAGATCCTATCTCTAAAAAAAGAAAATTAGCCAGGTGTGGTGACATGCACCTGTAGTCCCAGCTACTCGGGAGGCCAAGGTGAGAGGATTGCTTGAACCTAGGAGTTCAAAGCTGCCATGAGTTATGATTACACCACTTCACTGCAGCCTGGGCAATAGAACAAGACCACCTCTCTCTCTCTTTCTCTCTCTCTCTGTCTCTGTCTCTGTCTTTCTATTATCTAGCTATGTATCATCTATCTATCTATCTATCTATCTATCTATCTATCTATCTATCTATCATCTATCTACCTATCTATGTGTATATTTCTTCTCCAGCAATGCCTTCCCTTACTCTGTGTGTTAGTCTAGGTCCTCCTGTTTAAGACTCTGTATTTCTCCCATATAGGATTCTAATTTAAAATGTTAGAAAATCAAATTTCTCGTTAGATTTTATCTCAAAGAAAAAACAAAGATGAGGTCAGACTGCCACCAAGACAAATGAGAAAATCCATTTTCTTGCCACTGTCCAGCATAAACTGTGCAGAGACTCCAACAAGGTGATGGGTAAATGACTTTGCCTGGAAAAGGCCCCAGTCATCCTCCGTTCTCACCCCCGCCCCCCCCCCACCCCCCGTATTTCATGTATTTATTGCATCTCTTGGGGGAGGAGCCACTTGCACACACATGCACAGCTGGAAGTATTTACTGGTGCATATTTATTAAAGTGTGCACTACGCATATCTGCAGAGTGCGAGGGTGGGTTCCTGACTTTAAGAAATTCACAGAAGGGTTGAGGAATGTCCTCAGGCTTGTAAGGACAGACCTCCTGGGGGGCACCACTGTAACATGCAGGGCACCACTGTTCTGCCCGCCTCCTTGGGCACTACCCCAGCTATACTGCAAGCCCTCACAAGTCAAAGCTGAGGGTGGTCTTGTATGTGTGGCCTGCTAGAAGGGGACCACGTTGCCCTGGCTTGGCAATGTATCCCAGAATATTTCTGAGTCCTTCATGTGATCCGTTGTTATTTCTCCTTTCGTTATGGCACCAGAATATGGATCCAGTGAAAAACCTGGTTAGGAGACAAATTTGAGTGTCAGCATGATGCTCTCTCTGTTTGGAGCCCTCTCTTCACTCCTTTCCCCTCATTCAGCTTGTGGTGTTTGCCTCTTAGCCACACAGCTTGACGTCTCTTGTCCTCAGCCCTTCATGGAAATGAATCTCCCTGCATTTCTCCCTCCATGCTGTCCTGCGTGGCTCTTCTCAGTTTGCCCCCACATCCATTCTCGGCTCTTCTTTGCCCTGCTGTGTGTCATGGAGGCTGGTCCCTGCAGGCTGTACCATCTGGTTTGTCCGGTGTGCTTTTGCTTCTGCAGGAAACATTTAGTTCTTGTTCATAAGGCATGCAGGCTGTGCATCAGCTTTGCCTTTGCTGAGTTCTAACAGACTAGACTTGGCTCAGTTCCATGCACTCTTCCCATATCTGGAGCCAGATCCTATCTGGCACCTGCTCTTCTCAAGGCCAAAAGCAGACACTCAAGTGCATGCCAACCACACCAGTGCATTTCAAGTTCTGTTAGAAGTAGTGTTTGTCGGCCGGGCGCGGTGGCTCATGCCTGTAATCCCAACATTTTGGGAGGCCGAGGTGGGCAGATCACGAGGTCAGGAGATCGAGACCATCCTGGCTAACACCGTGAAACCCCATCTCTACTAAAAATACAAAAAATTAGCCGGGCGTGGTGGCGGGTGCCTGTAGTCCCAGCTACTCGGGAGGCTGAGGCAGGAGAATGGCATGAACCCAGGAGGCGGAGCTTGCAGTGAGCCGAGATCACGCCACTACACTCCAGCCTGGGCGACAGAAAGAGATTCCGTCTCAAAAAAAAATAAATAAATAAAAATAAAAAGTGGTGTTTGTCACATCTGCTTGCCTTCCATTGACCAAAGCAAGTCATATGGCTAAGCTCAAGGTCAAAGGGGCAAGGAAGTATATTCTGCCTGCAGGAGCACGTGACATTGGCTGGGAGGAATGGGTCAATTGAGAAGAAACAGTACAGTCTTCCACACCTAGCTCCCTTCCCCTCCAGCTTCTAGTTGGGTTCCCTTAACTCTATCCACCTTTCTCTGTAAATAGCTTCTGCATTTAACTGTCTTTACTTAACCCTTCTGTGTATGCCATCTGCTTCCTGCAGGGACCCTACCTGATACACCAGGACTGAATTGGGATCTGCCTACTTCTTTGACTCTTAATTCAAAGGCTGTATTTACACAGCTAACAATTTATTATAGGTAGATCTCCACTTTACTCTAATGAAGTATATCTGTAATGAACATGAGTACACACAGAAATAATTCTTTCACTGTGAAGAGCTCTTGTTTATACTGTAAGTGCACTTAGATTTTTAGTGTGGTTGATAATCTTTGGTTTTAGTTATAACCTTTATGATAATTTTTAGTTCAGTTTGTGATATAATTTAATAACTTAGTTATTTTAATACCAGAGAAGAGAGAAAAATTACAGATGAATATTTATGTTATTAAGCTAGATTAATTTCTTGTAAGTAATCCAATGTCAAACATATTGAGCCAGCCTATAATATCCCTCAGGTACAAGTGACAGTAAAGCTTATAGACTTACGAGAGATATAGTGATATGTAATGCATACAGTTCATAATAAAGTCCATTGAATTGACATGGGTGATCTTCCTATGTATTTCTTTTTTTTTTAATTTATTTTTTATTTTTTTAGACGGAGTCTTGCTCTGTTGCCCAGGCTGGAGCGCAGTGGAGCCATCTCGGCTTACTGCAAGCTCCGCCTTCCAGGTTCACGCCATTCTCCTGCCTCAGCCTCCTGAGTAGCTGGGACTACAGGCGCCCACCACCATTCCCGGCTAATTGTTGTTTTGTATTTTTGGTAGAGATGGGGTTTCACCATGTTAGCCAGGATGGTCTCTATCTCCTGACCTCGTGATCCGCCCGCTTTGGCCTCCCAAAGTGTTGGGATTACAGGCGTGAGCCACCGCGCCCGGTCTACTTTCCTATGTATTTCTGCATGTGATGATTGAAAAAAGAAATCACAAAGAAGATCTGTTTTGCAAAAAGTGTTTTTTTGGGTTTTTGTTTTTTTTTTTTTGAGACAAAGTTTTCACTCTTGTTGGCCAGACTGGAGTGCAATGGCACAATCTCGGCTCACTGCAACTTCTGCCTCTCTGGTTCAAGCGATTCTCCTGCCTCAGCCTCCCAAGTAGCTGAGATTACGGGCGTCACCACCACGCCTGTCTAATTTTTTGTATTTTTAATAGAGACAGGGTTTCACCATGTTGGCCAGGCTGGTCTCGAATTCCTGACTTCAGGTGATCCACCTGCCTCGGCCTCCCAAAGTGCTGGGATTACAGGCCTGAGCCACCGCGCCTGGCCACAAAAAGTGTTTTTTAAACAGTTTTATTGAGACCAGGCGTGGTGGCTCACACCTATAATCCCAACACTTTGGGAGGCCGAGGCAGGCGGATCTCTTGAGGCCAGGAGTTTGAGACCAGCCTGGCCAACATGGTGAAACCCCATCACTACTAAAAATACAAAAATTAGCTGGGATTGGTTGCACATGACCGTAATCCCAGTTACTCAGGACGCTGAGGTTGCAATGAGCCGAACCTGGGAGGCGGAGGTGAGCTGAGTGAGCCGAGATCATGCCACTGGGCTTCAGCCTGGGTGACAGAATGAGACTCTGTCTCAAAAGAAAAAATAATAATCATAATTTAAAAAAACAGCTTTAATGAGATATCCGTTGACATAAAATAAACCATGCATATGGGCAATTATAATTTGATAAGTTTTGTTATATGTATATATCTGTGAAACCATCACCACATTAGAAATAATGAGTGGAGCAGTATGAGTTCCCTATGACTGCTTTAACAAATTACCACAAACTTAGTGGCTTAAAACAACATAATTTTTTTTTTTTTAGACGGAGCCTTGCTCTGTCGGTCATGCTGAAATCACTACAGCCTCAAATTCCTGGGCTCAGGTGTGCACCACCATGTTTGGTTAATTGTTTTTTTTTTTTTTTTTTTTATTTTTTTATTTATTTAGACAGAGTCTCACTTTGTCACCCAGGCTGGAGTGTAGTGGCGCAATCTCGGCTCACTGCAACCTCCGCCTCCCAGGTTCAAACGATTCTCCTGCCTCAGCCTCCCAAGTAGCTGGGATTACAGGCGCCCACCACCACGCCCTGCTAATTTTTGTTTTTTTAGTGGAGATGAGGTTTCACTATGTTGGCTAGGCTGGTCTCGAACTCCTGACCTCAAGTGATCCGCCCACCTCGGCCTCCCAAAGTCCTGGGATTACAGGCGTGAGCCACCTTGCCTGGCCTATTGTTTTTATTTTTTAAGAGATAGTCTTGATATGTTGTCCAGGTTGGTCTTAAACTCCTGGCCTTAAGCAAGCCTCCGTAGTAGCTAGGATTACATGTGCATCCCACCACACCCAGCTGAAACAACACAATTTTATCATCTTACAGTTCTGAAGGTCAGAAGTCTGCAAGGGGTCTTGGAGGGCCAAAATCAAGATATCAGCAGGGCTGTACTCCTTTCTGGAGACTCTAGGGATAATCTATTTCCTTGCCTTTTCCAGCTTCTAGAGGTTTCTTGTGTTCCTTGGCTCATGGCCCCTTCCTCCATCTTCAAAGCCAGCAATGTTGCATCTCTCTGACCATTTGCTATGGTTTACACATGGTTTGTTCCAGTCCAAAACTTATGTTGTGAGTTGATTTTCAATGTGGCTATGTGGGAGGTGGGGGCTAGTGGGAGGTGTTTAGGTCATGGGGAAGATCCCTCATGAATAGATTAATGCTGTCCCTCAGGGGTGAGTGAGTTCTTGCTCTCACTGGAATGGATTAGTTCCTGAGAGAGCAGGTTGTTAAAAAGAGTCTGGCTTCCTCAGTTTCTCTCTTGCTTCCTTTCTCACGATGGGGTCTCTTTGCACACACCCACTCTCCTTCTGTTTTCCACCATGAGTGGAAGCAGAGTGAGGCCCTCACCAGATGCAGTTGCCCAATTTTGGAATTTCCAGCCACAGAATCATGAGCCAAATGACTCTTTTCTTTATAAGTTACCTAGCCTCAGGTATTCTGTTACAGTAACTCAATATTGACCAACACACCATTCTTCTGTAGTCATACTTCCTTCTGACTCTGAATGCTTTTGCCTCCCTCTTCCGTTTTTAAGGAGTTTTGTCATTACATTGTCCCAGCCAGATAATCTAAGATAATCTTAAAGTCAGCCAGCTAGCAACTTTGATTCCATATACATCCTTAACTCCCCTTTGCCATGTAAAGTAACATATTCACAGGTTCTGGGGATTAGGACATGGAAGTCTTTGGGGAACCATGATTCTGTCCATTACTATTCTTATCACTTCTAAACATTTCCTCAAGCCCTTTGTAACCCCTCCCTCCAGCCCTCCCCCATTCTTCTATTCCCAAGTAACCACTGGTCTGCTTCCTGCCACATTATCTTGAGTTTATATGAATGGAGTTAGACAGCCTGTATTCTTTTTTGTCTGAATTTTTTCTTTCACTAAGGGTGATAATTTTGAGATTCATTCATGCTGTTTCATGTATTGGTCATTGATTCCTTTTTATTGCTGAGTAGTATTCCATTGTATGTTGCATTATGGTTTGTTTCTCTATTCATCTATTGATGGACATTTGGATTGTTTATGGTTTTTACAGTTTCTAGCTATTACAAATAGAGCTGCTATGAGCATTTGCTTATCAGTTTTTGTATGGAACTATGCTATTTCTCTTGGATAAGTATCTATAACTGGAAAGGCTGGATCCTATTATAGATATATGTTTTAACTCTTTCAGAAACAAACTTTGTGAAGTGATAAAAAAAAAACCAACAAAGTGGTTGTATCATTTTACATTTGTACTAACTGTGTATGAGATTTCCAGTTTCCCCACATCCTCACCAACACTTGGTGTGGTTGGTTTTTAACATTTCAACCACACAATATATCATTTTAAAGATCAGGCTCTGATATTTACCCCCTGGGTGACTTTTGTTTGTTTAAGACAGGGTCTCGCTCTGTCCAGGCTAGAGAGCAGTGGCACAATCACAGCTCACTGCAGCCTCAGCCTCCTGGGCTCAAGTGATCCTCTCACCTCAGCCTCCTGAGTAGCTTGGATTACAGGCCTGTGCCACCATACCTGACTAATTTTGTAGTTTTTGTAAAGATGGAGTTTTGCCATTTTGCCCAGGCTGGTCTTGAACTCCTGGACTCAAGCAATCCTCCCACCTCAGGCTCCCAGGTAGCTGGGACTACAGTTATGCATCATCATGCTTAGCTAATTTTTAAGTTGTTTTGTAGAGATGGGGTCTTCCTATGTTGCCTAGGCTTGTCTCTAACTCCTGAGCTCAAGCCATCTTCCCAGATCGGCCTCTCAAAGTGCTGGGAATATAGGCATGGGCCACTGTGTCTGGCCCAGTTATGTGTTTTTTATCATAAACACACAAATATAATGAAAAATACCCAAATCCCCTTGATTTTTTTTTCTATTTATATGTCTTAAAGATATAAAAGTGTTTATCATTTAATTGTCTATTGTAGTAGCAAAGGAAAAAGACCACTAGGTAAATATCCTCAATGGTGACTACATGTGATACACAACATGCTATGCAGTATACTACACCTATTTTTTTTTTTAAACTTGGATGTTTCTGGCTACAGGTTGAACAAGTTTGTAGGAACAGTATTCCTACTGAATTTACAGCCCCCTGTGTTGCTCAGAGACTAGGGCTTATCGGATAGTAATGTCAGTTAAGCAGAAAATAGCCTTTTTCCCTCTGAGTTATCTTGCTCTACTCAGAGCATTGTAAGGTGAAAGAGATCCACATGTGCATTTCTTCCTGTTGGTGTATAGACCCTGATTGAGGGATATAGGCCAGGCCTCCATATTCTGGAAAGGCTAATGATAACATAAACCCAGTGCACAGTTTATGATCCCTGTCCCATGTCATTTTCCTTCTAACCCCTCACTTCTCTACTCCTCCTTCCCAGAGGCTTCTTTTGCTTCCTAATCACCCAGTCCCCCTGTTCTCTGCAGCACCAAAATTAGATCTTCAGTGTGTTTTTCTGTCAAGAGTGAGTGTTGCTCATTCCTACTAGGATGGCTAAAATTAAACAACCAACCAAACAACCAACAGAAAATAACAAGTGTTGGTGAGGATGTGGAGAAATTGGAACACTCGCACATGGCCAATTGCAATGTAACACAGTGCAGCAGCTGCTGAAAGAGCTGGGCAGTTCCTCAAGGAGTTAAACGTAGAATTACCAAATGATCCAGCAATTTGTCTTTGTAGTATACACTGCAGGATTGAACGCAAGAACCCAAACACATACTTACACACCAGTGTTCATCGCAGGGTCGTTTACCATAGCCAAAAGGTAGAAGCAGCCCAAGTGAATGGATAAACAAAAGGTGGCATATCCATACAATGCAATATTATTCAGCCTTAAAAAAGAATGAAGTTCTGAGTCATATTGCAACATGGATGAACTTTGAAAGTATTGGGTAAATGAAATAAGCCAGATGCAAAAGGACAGATAGTGTATGATTGCACTTCTATGAAATATCTAGAATGGGCAGAATCAGAGACAGAAAATGCATTAGAGGTTACCAGAGGCTGCAGGAGGAAGGCATGAGGAGTTATTGCTTAGCGAGGACAGAGTTTGGGAAAAGGAGAAAGTTCTGGAGACAGGTGGTGGTGATAATTGTACAACATCATAAATGTGATCAACATCATGAGCAGAACATTTAGAAATGGCCAAAAGGGCAATTTTTATGTTATATATATTTTACCACAATAAAAAAATTCAGAAAAATAGAGAATGGCTGGGTGTAATGGCTCATACCTGTAATCCCAACACTTTGGAAGGCTGAAGCAGGAGGATTGCTTGAGCCCAGGAGTTCGAGACCAGCATGGGCAGCATAGCAAGACCCCGTATCTACAAAATAAATAAATAAATAAATAAATAAATAAATAAATAAATAATTAGCTGAGTGTGGTGGCACATGGCTGTAGTCTTAGCTATACAGGAGGCTGAGGTGGAGGATCTCTTGGTCCTGGGAGGTCGAGGCTGCAGTGAGCTGTGATTGCACCGCTGCACTCCAGCCTGGGTGACAGAGCAAGACCCTGTCTCAATAAATAAATAAATAAATAAAATATTTAAAGAAAAATTGTAGTGTTTTTTTTTTTTCTTTTTTTTTCCGACAGGGTCTTGCTGTCACCCAGGCTGGAATGCAGTGGTATGATCACAGCTCACTGCAGCTTTGAAGAGTCTCAAACTCCTGTCCTCAAGTGATCTGCCTACCTCAGCCTCCCAAAGTGCTGGGATTACAGGCATGAGCCACCTGGGCTGCCTGGCCCAATTTTTAAATCTTTTTGAAGAGATGGGGGTCTCGCTATGTTGCCCATGCCGTTCTCGAACTCCTGGACTCAGGCAATCCTCCCACCTCAGTCTCCTGAGTAGCTGGGACTACAGGTGCTCTACCATGCTCAGCTAATTTTTTTTTATTTTTAGTAGAGATGGGGTTTTGCTATGTTCCCCAGGCTGGTCTCCAACTCCTGGGCTTGAGCAATCCACCCTCCTTGGCCTCTCACAGTGTTGGGATTACAGGTGTGAGCCACTGTGCCTGGCCCAATTATACTTTTATTAAGCTGGAAACATATAATAATCTGGTTTCGATTAATAAATCATGATCTTAAGGATATCTTTTGAGGGCTTGCTTTAATGAACAAATGAGAATAATTCCTAATTAGTATAGCACTTTTCGGGGGAAGCTTGGAGGAAAAAAAAACAACCCAGTAAAATGAGATAATAATTTCTATGCTAGAATCCAAGAATATATCTGGAATATCCAAGGTCACATTTTTGGATGCATGCTAACAATATCAGCACCACAGTAAGGGAAAACACAATTTCTAGTGATGTAATATTTACTAATGCATGAAAAACAATTCATTAGCTTTGTCGAAGGAGAATTTGTGCCAATTAATTGATCAGAGCTATATATATATATATATATATATATATATATTTTTTTTTTTTTTTTTTTTGAGACGGAGTCTCGCTTTCTTGCCCAGGCTGGAGTGCAATGGCGTGATATCAGCTCACTGTGAGCTCCACCTCCCAGGTTCATGCCATTCTCCTGCCTCAGCCTCCCGAGTAGCTGGGACTACAGGCTCCCGCCACCACGCCCGGCTAATTTTTTGTATTTTTAGTAGAGACAGGGTTTCACCGTGTTAGCCAGGATGGTCTCGATCTCCTGACCTCGTGATCTGCCCGCCTCGGCCTCCCAAAGTGCTGGGATTACAGGCATGAGCCACCGTGCCCCGCCTGATCAGAGCTATATTTTAATACACTTTTGAAAACACTTGTCCTGAATCAGCTAATTATTCGTAGATGGTTATCGAAACATTATACTAAAACTCAAAAGCCACATTCCTGTATTTATTTATTTCCTGACAATTAGTTCAAAGGTGATTGCAGTGTCATTGCATGGGGACTCCCCTCACAGCTCATGTACAGATTGGCAATTACCAGTTCTTTTCCTCTGACTGGAATATGTACTCCTAGTGCTGGAGGCTTTGCCTCAAATGTCCCTGTTTCCAAGTTGGGAGTATGTATTTATCCTGTCTGTGCCATCTTTAGGAAATTCACAGCAAGGTTTTGCTCGTTGATTCAGAAAACCTTTTTCCTGTTTTAGCAGTCTCTCCACCTAGGGTTGGTTGTTACATAAAGGATCTAACATCGCGCAGCTTCTGAAATGCCAGACGCGTAGAGTTTTAAGAGACGAAAACAGAACATATTTACCCATTCTTGGTTCGGTGTGGCCTGCAAGATGCTTTCTGGGACACAATAACAGGTCAAATGCAAATGTAACAACAAAGCAAAAAGCAAAAGGACACTCAAGTTACCCAAGGATGAGGTAGCTGCACTGAGAGTCCTGAAAACCGAAGAGCAGATACTGTGTACAAAAGAGCAAGTAGAAAACAGCATGAACTGTTTACATGTATGTAAACAATCACATGGCTCCATGACCTGCCATGTTTACGCCATTAAAATGATTAGCAAGCCTTTTCTTCGTGCAGCAAAGGTTCGATATTGCCAGCTTCTGTCAAAACCATCCCGTAATGCAAATTAGTGGAGTCCAAATTCCTTAGATCTCATTAGTTATGAGCTTGCTGGCACCTAGCAAGAAACATGCACAGGTTTGAAATTCAAACCCTGAAAGCAGGAAAGTTGAATAAGGCAGGAAGGAAAAAATAAAATGTGTTCACAGTTGAAAGACAGGATGGACTAAAATGTAATGGCAACATAATTAAGTGGGAGTTTCACATTTGAAGGTGTTACTGGACAGAGGTTAGATATGTTCTCCTGCCTTTGGCTGACTTTCCCTGGGGGTCCTGGCGGGGTGGGGGTGAGTGAAGGGAACTAGACTCAGGGTGAGTACGGCAGGGGGCTGGGGGCCGGTCTCAGCACCAGGCTTTCATTTCTGGTCAGGATGGAAGCTGGCAGGAGCATTTAGAACTAAGAACTTGCTCTCGATCTCTGGTTTAAATCCACTCTACGAAAGTCTGGATTTAAATCCACTCTGCAAAATTCAGTCGAACACCCACAGACTTTCTTTATTTCAGAGTAAACCATTTCATGGCAAAACGCCCAAACATGTCTGACTCTGCCTCCAATTGTGCAGGCACCCCCCAGAGACAGGAAGCTGCCACTCACGGTGAGAGCATGAAGTTTGGAACCGCCCCCAGGGACACAACCTGGCTACCCCCTGACCGTCCCTGGGCCTCAGTTTCCTCATCTGTAGAATAGGGACAGAAACAATGTCTTCTTTAGGGTCGTTACGGGGAGTCAATGAGGTCATTCTTGTAGAAGGGTGTGGAAGTGTCCAGCTGATGGCAAACGCTATTTGACAAATGCATAGGGGGCATGCTCTTGGCTGTTGTTTTAAGATGACAAATACGAGGGAGGAATCTTTTGCCTCCTAAGCAGACGTAAAGGGATTATATTCTCCTTAAGCCTCCTGGGAACCTGGAGGAGAGAGACGTTGGTGGGAGAGGGGGATGAAGGGAAGGAGGGGCATGAGGAGAGAGAGAGAGAGAGAGAGAGAGAGAGAGTCCTTGATGTCTTCAGCGACATGGGAAAGAGACAAGGTGTGCCCTGTATTCCTCTCTCCTCACCCTCTGTCTCTCCAATCTCTCTCCCTGCCTGAGCCCAGTTCCCCACGCCTGAGGCCCACTGAGGCAAGGTCTCGTCTCTGCTGGCTGTAAGCCAGTCTTCTTCTTATTTATTTATTTTTGTAGAGACAGGGTCTCACTATATTGCCCACGCTGGTCTCATACTCTAAGCGCTCAAGCAGTCCTCCCGCCTCGGCCTCCCAAGGTGCTGGGATTACAGGCATGTGCCACTGTACCTGGCCTACCAGTTTTCTTTTTGCACGTTGCTCAATAAAGGCTGAAGCGTCGCCCCTTCCAGGAATTGTTGGTTCTTTAGCAGGAAATGTTGAAACCCTAAGAAATCCTGCAGGATTCCAAGAATCTCAGGCCATGCCCTGGGGACCTGAGAAATCCTCGGCAGTGACATGACCTGGTGTGACCGACACCTGCTGGGAAGGTTGGCCGGCTGCAGTCCTTAAGTCCCTCTTCTGCACTCGAGCACTTGAGCACCAGGACTCTTGTGGCTTTAGGTGTGACAAGGTGTGTGGGAACCCCAAATGCCCATGGCGTTCAGAAGCCGTGGCCTCACCAGGAGGACCTCTGGTCCCAGAGGGGGACTTTAGCAATGACGGCATAGGAGGCATGATTCTGGAAAGATTCTGGAGGGACACAGCACAAGCACAAGCACAAGCACAGAGATTAAATGCCGATGAGGACCACTGTGGGCACCCCAGAGCACCAGGGATGGACAGAAGGCTGTAGAACTACACAGTCATGTAGCGGCTGTCGGCTCCAGTGGCTGTGGAGCTCTGAGCACATGACAGGTCCACACTGAGATGTGCTGAGAGTGTGAAATACACTCATGATAACAAAGGCATAGTAAAATGTCTCACCGAAAATTTTCATATTGATTGCAGCTTGAAATGATAGCATTTTTTAATATACTGGATTAAATAAAATACATTATTAAAACGAATTCCACTTCTTTCTTTTTACCATTTAAATTATGTCTATTAGAAAATTGAGGACGGGGCTGGGCGCGGTGGCTCACGCCTGTAATCCCAGCACTTTGGGAGGCCGAGGCAGGCAGATCACGAGGTCAGGAGATCGAGACCATCCTGGCTAACATGGTGAAACACCGTCTCTACTAAAAAATACAAAAAATTAGCTGGGCTTGGTGGCAGGCACCTGTAGTCCCAGCTACTCAGGAGGCTGAGGCAGGAGAATGGCGTGAACCCGGGAAGCAGAGCTTTCAGTGAGCCTAGATCGTGCCACTGCACTCCAGCCTGGGCGACAAAGCGAGACTCAGTCTCCAAAAAAAAAGAAAGAAAGAAAAATTGAGGACAGGTGTGGTGGCTCACATCTGTAATCCCAGCACTTTGGGAGGCTGATCGGAAAGTATCACTTAAGCCCAGGAATTTCAGACCAGCCTGGGCAACAAAAAAAAAATTGTTTTTTAATTAGCTAGATGTGGCGGCATGCACCTGCAGTCCCCACTACCCAGGAGACTGAGGTGGGAGGATCACTTGAACCCAGGATGTGGAGGCTGCAGTGAGCCGTGATCGCATCACTGCACTCCAGCCTGGGTGACAGAGTGAGATCCTGCTTCACACACACACCCAAAGAAAAAATAAGTTGGGGAAACGTGGAAATGAAAGAAAAATTTTAAGTTAAAAAGAAAGAAAGAAAATTGCGATTGACTTTGGTCAGCACTAGGCTAAAAGTTTCTACAGAGGCAAACAGGCCACACCTGACAGTTCAAAGGCGGCAGGTTCCTTAGGGCTAATACTGCGGGGGAAGTGGAGCAATGGTAAATTTCTGAGGAGGGTGCAGTGCAGAGAGCACTCACTCGGGCAGAGTGACGAGGGCAAAGTTAACAGGTCGTTAAATGTGCAAGGACGAAAAATATATCTCTCCTGTACACGTCTCTGTAGGAGCTACTAGGGAATGTATTTCAGCAACACAAAATAGTAAACCAGGAAGGGAGGAAGACAAGGAAACCAGGAGACAAGGTCCCATGCTGGAAAGAGGTTGGGGTATTTTAGGACACTAGCCGTGTGCTGGGTTTAAAGCTAATCTGGTATATTGCAGAGCAGGAGGACACATGGCTCTCAGTGGCAGTGTTTGGGTGGAGACATGGGCGAGTTAGGTTATTTAATGTGTGTGAGCATTTGGGGAAAGCATTTGGAAAAAAATCAGAGAACATGTCTAGAAAACTAAGCAATTACATGAGACAGTTATTAATCCCAGAAAATACTCAGAGTTGTACAAGAAAGGAAATGCAGTCATAGTTTGCCACGTGGATCAACAGAGAGCATATTAAGCTATAATAACAGAAAGACTCTATTAGGGGCCAGGCGTGGTGGGTCATGCCTGTAATCCTAGTGCTTTGGGAGGCCTAGGTGGGAGGATTGCTTGAGGCCAGGAGTTCAAGACCAGATTGGGCAACAAAGTGAGACCCCTTCTCTATAAAGTTTTAAAAATTAGCTGAGTTTGGTGGAGTGTGTCTTTAGTCCTAGCTACTTGGGAGGCTGAGGTGGGAGGATCACTTGGGCCCAGGAGGTTGAAGCTGCAGCGAGCCGTGATTGTGCCACTGTACTTCAGCCTGCGCAATGGAGTGAGACCCTGTCTTAAAAAAAAAAATAGACGGTTAATTTTTTTTTTAACTCATAGTATCCAAATTGAGGGGATGGGTCAAGGCAAACTGGGGTAGTTAGGCCAGAAAAACCCTCCAGTATCATAACAGAAGTTGATAAAAATGACTAAAATTAATAAATTGAGAAATAACAGTATATGAAAATTATTTAGAAATATAGAGGAAAATTCTAGAAGGAACAGAATGGAGTGGAAAGTTGTTGCTCCTGGGGTGGAGGATGGGGGTGAAGAAAGATGGAACAAGGATTGCTAGTACCTTAGATTCAATTATGTACATGCTTTAGTTGGATTTAATAATAATTATTTTTTAAAGCACATGGCAATTTCTCACCCCATGAGCTTCTTTGGTGACATTTCAATTCAATTCTGGTGACATTTCAATGGGTTAATGCATTTTCTGTGAGTCACTTGCTACACTCAGTCCTGCCCTCTCTGCTGAGGGGCTGATGCCAAGTACCCACCCCTTACCACGGAGCCAGCAAGCTGTGCCTTTCCCTCAGGGCCCCCCATGCACGTCTCCTCCTTGCAATCTTTCTCCTGTCATTCTACAGCTATTCAGGCCACCGTAGATTATTTTAGAGACAGTGGATAAGACGCTAATGAATACTTGGAGTAGCATTTGTTGAAAATGAAATGCTGGCATGCATATTTTAACAGTAATCAGTTTGGATCAGCAAATAAACACAGAGTTGGGGAAGACATGCAAGGGGACCTCTTCTCTCCTCTAGTGTTTCATCAACTCAAGGAAACTTGTTTTTCAAGGCAGCTATTTCTCTACCTAACTGCATCATTTTTCCCCAGCTACGTTTTCAGAGAAAGAGTTCCCCATCTTGTATTTCACAACTGGCAGTATTTGCCAAGAATTCACTAGGAAAAACACAAAACATGTCTTTTCTGTATGGATGTGAGCACATGGAAAAAGCTGAGTTCTGACTGTGTGGTGGATTTTTAGAACCACCATTTTTAATGGCTAGAGTTGAGGTCTCCCATTTGTACTTTCTCTCTCTCCCCCTCTTGTCCCCTCCTTCCCTCCTCCACCTTTTCCTTTTTTTTTTTTTTCTCTCTCTCTCTCTCTGTCTCCTTCATTTGCAAGCTCACATAACCTTGTACAATTGAATCCTTGCCCTGGAGATTGTCATAGCAGAACCAATTGTGCCCTAGGGAATAAACGATACGAGAATTGAAACACAGTGTCAACATATGGTAGAAAAATTGTCAATAATGTTTTGAAAAAGTGGGGAGATTGGAGGCTATTACCCTGGGAGGAGGAAGCAATTGTTTAATAAATGTAAAAGTCACAGAAATGCAACAACGTCTTGTCTGGCAAATATTTCATTTGTGGGAACCACTGACTGAAGTCATTTGAAAATGTAGCAGAAGCATCCCAAACAAATTAGAGGATCAGAACTGGCCATGTCATTGCATCAAGGTAGCCACCTTCTACTGCAGAAGCATCTTTCTGAAAGAGGGACTTTTTGTCATGCTCATTGTGGAATGCTTTTGTGTGTGTGTGTGTGTAAGAAATATTAGTTTTATTTAACCAGTTTTCACAGGTGAATATTTATTATATAAAAACTTTACAGATTGTACAGTTTATGTATAGTTCAAACTAATGAACGAAAAGGTAGGTCCCACAGATGCAAAAACACTGCATGAATCAAGGTAAAGGTGGATTTACACACGATACAGCTCTCCATGTGGCCAGGGAGGTGGTCAGTTCTAAGTATATACTTCAAAAATGTACAAAAATAAGGTTTTGATTTTATTTTGCTCATCATACATTCAATATGATTGCAAGCTCAGAAGCCTAACTAGAAATAGGGATCTGGAGTCTGGAGTCAATACCCACTCCTGGAAGGAAGGCACGTGTCTATCAACGCAGGGCACACTTGGACACCATACTGAATTCACCATATTATATAAACATAAAAGCACAGACCAAGAACATTCAATGATGAATATAAGGTAGTTCTTTTTTGTTTGGAAAGGAGATTTTGCATTTAATAGTGTACCGAAATAATTTTAATTTATTAAATAAAATGTATTCTAAGTGAACCTAAAAATTACACTATGTAAACATAAAAATACTTTATTGTGGTGTAATACATCAATCATATCTGCAAAAAGAAAAACAAAACTGTATATAAAGTAGCATTTCTCACCCAGCAACAAGAAGCACTCATGTAGTTATTTTTCAAAAGGGTCAAAAAACTATTTAAAACCCGCCAAAGACTAACTTGTAACTTAGATATTCAAACTTAAGCTATTCAGTGCTTCACTAATACTGCAAAGAAAGCTTTCTTCTAGAGACATTGCTTTGCTTATATTAACTGGGTAAGAACTGGATGTATTTTAAAAAGAAGGGGAAAACAACTGATATCTCAGCATGAATCTTAAACATATGTCTGGTTTAGGAGTATGCTCCTCAGTGAATGTTTCATCAGAAGTATTTGTTGTAGAAGCTAAGTCTTATTTTTGATTTGGAATTTCCCGAATCTGAGGTATCGGTACCTACTTGGAGAAAAAGCCAATGCCTCAGATCACTCTGTGTCTCTATGTAGGCCAGGGGAGGTGAGGCGGGCTAATACCCCTTTAGATTCTCTGTTCTAGAAGGAAAACATGAGCAAAACAAACATTATTCCAGATTTTTCTGTCACCAAAATCAATAAAACACACTTCTGGTTTTATACAGTACTAGCCAAAGACAAGAGAAATTAGAGCTTCTAAGAGCAATCCTGTGCTCACCATTACACTGTTACAGTTGTGTGTATATGACTATAAAATACTGATGCTTAGACAGAGAAGCATTGTAGTATTTCATTTTATTTTACTTGATTTTATTTTATTTTAAAGCTACAGTACTTTCAAACTACTCGATAATACATAGTGTGGATTTTCCGAGTCCTGCTTCCACACGTGAGATACCAGCGAGCTTGTCTCAGGCTGTGAGAATGGATAAGGACAGCTGGAAGCAGTGGTGTTCTTCTCAGCCGGAACCCGGTGTGGTCAGTGTGCAGCCTGACACTCAAAACTCATTCATCTTCCTGTGTAAGTCCTTTCACATGGAGTCCAACCCTTGAGCAGAACCCCAGATTTTCTGCAGTACTTCACATGTTCTCTCCTTGGCCTGTTCCAGATCCCTCTTCATGTTGCAGCACACCAAGGCTTTGGATTCCTCCAGCACTATTCGATTACATGAGACAAGCTTCTTGATCTGAGCCACCAATTTCCTGAGTGAAGGTCCAGGACCCAAACAGCTGGGAGAGAAGGCCGTTGCCAAATGCCTCCTGTGTGATCAGTTTCAACCCACTGAGCATCGTCTCGCTTGCAGCTGGTCGTCCCATGATTTCGGAAACGTAATGGTAGATCAGCTATCTGGAATCTGCTCAGAGGTAGAAGAGGGTGTTGGAAACCAAGTCTTTTCATTAGCCTAAACCATATCACAAAGAGGCAATACGGATGCTCCTAGTCGAACGGCTGGGCCGTTGACTGCTTTAGTAATAGACAGCTTAAGTTAAATGATAGCATTCACAAAGTTCCTTCCATCCAACTATGAAACAGGCCCCTACCTGGGCCCTATCTCGTCTACTCTGTACTTCAGAGGCCAGACGAGATTGGGAGCGTTCACGGTGGTATGGCTGTAGATTGTTCACGATGTTTCTGGTAGCTTCTGCCATTTTAATGCTTGCTCTCTTTCTGTCCTCTGTCAAACGTTGTAAAACATAAATAAGGTCAAGTGCACCACAGAAGACCGCTACCTAAGGCCCTGAGCAGTACAAGCTTGCTGTACTTTCTGGAGTTAAATGATAGCATTCATGAAGTTCCTTCCATCCAATACCCTCTTTTACCTCCAGGAAGATTCCAGATACCTGACCTAGCATTACATTTCCGAAATAATGGGACGATTTATTCAGAGTACTCCCGAATAAATAGCGTGAATGTTCCCGGTCCTGCTTCCAAGCATAAGCTACCAGTGAGCTTGTCTCAGGCTGTGAGAATGGATAAGGACAGCTGGAAGCAATGGTGTTCTTCTCAGCCGGAACCCGGTGTGGTCAGTGTGCAGCCTGACACTCGAAACTCATTCATCTTCCTTTCTAAGTCCTTTCTCATGGAGTCCAACCCTTGGGCAGAACCCCAGATTTTCTTCAGTACTTCACATGTTCTCTCGTTAGCCTGTTCCAGATCCCTCTTCATGTTGCAGCACACCAAGGCTTTGGATTCCTCCAGCACTATTCGATTACATGAGACAAGCTTCTTGATCTGAGCCACCAATTTCCTGAGTGAAGGTCCAGGACCCAAACAGCTGGGAGAGAAGGCCGTTGCCAAATGCCTCCTGTGTGATCAGTTTCAACCCACTGAGCATCGTCTCGCTTGCAGCTGGTCGTCCCATGATTTCGGAAACGTAGTGGTAGATCAGCTATCTGGAATCTGCTCAGAGGTAGAAGAGGGTGTTGGAAACCAAGTCTTTTCATTAGCCTAAACCATATCACAAAGAGGCAATACGGATGCTCCTAGTCGAACGGCTGGGCCGTTGACTGCTTTAGTAATAGACAGCTTAAGTTAAATGATAGCATTCACAAAGTTCCTTCCATCCAACTATGAAACAGGCCCCTACCTGGGCCCTATCTCGTCTACTCTGTACTTCAGAGGCCAGACGAGATTGGGAGCGTTCACGGTGGTATGGCTGTAGATTGTTCACGATGTTTCTGGTAGCTTCTGCCATTTTAATGCTTGCTCTCTTTCTGTCCTCTGTCAAACGTTGTAAAACATAAATAAGGTCAAGTGCACCACAGAAGACCCCTACCTAAGGCCCTGAGCAGTACAAGCTTGCTGTACTTTCTGGAGTTAAATGATAGCATTCATGAAGTTCCTTCCATCCAATACCCTCTTTTACCTCCAGGAAGATTCCAGATACCTGACCTAGCATTACATTTCCGAAATAATGGGACGATTTATTCAGAGTACTCCCGAATAAATAGCGTGAATGTTCCCGGTCCTGCTTCCAAGCATAAGCTACCAGTGAGCTTGTCTCAGGCTGTGAGAATGGATAAGGACAGCTGGAAGCAATGGTGTTCTTCTCAGCCGGAACCCGGTGTGGTCAGTGTGCAGCCTGACACTCGAAACTCATTCATCTTCCTTTCTAAGTCCTTTCTCATGGAGTCCAACCCTTGGGCAGAACCCCAGATTTTCTTCAGTACTTCACATGTTCTCTCGTTAGCCTGTTCCAGATCCCTCTTCATGTTGCAGCACACCAAGGCTTTGGATTCCTCCAGCACTATTCGATTACATGAGACAAGCTTCTTGATCTGAGCCACCAATTTCCTGAGTGAAGGTCCAGGACCCAAACAGCTGGGAGAGAAGGCCGTTGCCAAATGCCTCCTGTGTGATCAGTTTCAACCCACTGAGCATCGTCTCGCTTGCAGCTGGTCGTCCCATGATTTCGGAAACGTAATGGTAGATCAGCTATCTGGAATCTGCTCAGAGGTAGAAGAGGGTGTTGGAAACCAAGTCTTTTCATTAGCCTAAACCATATCACAAAGAGGCAATACGGATGCTCCTAGTCGAACGGCTGGGCCGTTGACTGCTTTAGTAATAGACAGCTTAAGTTAAATGATAGCATTCACAAAGTTCCTTCCATCCAACTATGAAACAGGCCCCTACCTGGGCCCTATCTCGTCTACTCTGTACTTCAGAGGCCAGACGAGATTGGGAGCGTTCACGGTGGTATGGCTGTAGATTGTTCACGATGTTTCTGGTAGCTTCTGCCATTTTAATGCTTGCTCTCTTTCTGTCCTCTGTCAAACGTTGTAAAACATAAATAAGGTCAAGTGCACCACAGAAGACCGCTACCTAAGGCCCTGAGCAGTACAAGCTTGCTGTACTTTCTGGAGTTAAATGATAGCATTCATGAAGTTCCTTCCATCCAATACCCTCTTTTACCTCCAGGAAGATTCCAGATACCTGACCTAGCATTACATTTCCGAAATAATGGGACGATTTATTCAGAGTACTCCCGAATAAATAGCGTGAATGTTCCCGGTCCTGCTTCCAAGCATAAGCTACCAGTGAGCTTGTCTCAGGCTGTGAGAATGGATAAGGACAGCTGGAAGCAATGGTGTTCTTCTCAGCCGGAACCCGGTGTGGTCAGTGTGCAGCCTGACACTCGAAACTCATTCATCTTCCTTTCTAAGTCCTTTCTCATGGAGTCCAACCCTTGGGCAGAACCCCAGATTTTCTTCAGTACTTCACATGTTCTCTCGTTAGCCTGTTCCAGATCCCTCTTCATGTTGCAGCACACCAAGGCTTTGGATTCCTCCAGCACTATTCGATTACATGAGACAAGCTTCTTGATCTGAGCCACCAATTTCCTGAGTGAAGGTCCAGGACCCAAACAGCTGGGAGAGAAGGCCGTTGCCAAATGCCTCCTGTGTGATCAGTTTCAACCCACTGAGCATCGTCTCGCTTGCAGCTGGTCGTCCCATGATTTCGGAAACGTAGTGGTAGATCAGCTATCTGGAATCTGCTCAGAGGTAGAAGAGGGTGTTGGAAACCAAGTCTTTTCATTAGCCTAAACCATATCACAAAGAGGCAATACGGATGCTCCTAGTCGAACGGCTGGGCCGTTGACTGCTTTAGTAATAGACAGCTTAAGTTAAATGATAGCATTCACAAAGTTCCTTCCATCCAACTATGAAACAGGCCCCTACCTGGGCCCTATCTCGTCTACTCTGTACTTCAGAGGCCAGACGAGATTGGGAGCGTTCACGGTGGTATGGCTGTAGATTGTTCACGATGTTTCTGGTAGCTTCTGCCATTTTAATGCTTGCTCTCTTTCTGTCCTCTGTCAAACGTTGTAAAACATAAATAAGGTCAAGTGCACCACAGAAGACCCCTACCTAAGGCCCTGAGCAGTACAAGCTTGCTGTACTTTCTGGAGTTAAATGATAGCATTCATGAAGTTCCTTCCATCCAATACCCTCTTTTACCTCCAGGAAGATTCCAGATACCTGACCTAGCATTACATTTCCGAAATAATGGGACGATTTATTCAGAGTACTCCCGAATAAATAGCGTGAATGTTCCCGGTCCTGCTTCCAAGCATAAGCTACCAGTGAGCTTGTCTCAGGCTGTGAGAATGGATAAGGACAGCTGGAAGCAATGGTGTTCTTCTCAGCCGGAACCCGGTGTGGTCAGTGTGCAGCCTGACACTCGAAACTCATTCATCTTCCTTTCTAAGTCCTTTCTCATGGAGTCCAACCCTTGGGCAGAACCCCAGATTTTCTTCAGTACTTCACATGTTCTCTCGTTAGCCTGTTCCAGATCCCTCTTCATGTTGCAGCACACCAAGGCTTTGGATTCCTCCAGCACTATTCGATTACATGAGACAAGCTTCTTGATCTGAGCCACCAATTTCCTGAGTGAAGGTCCAGGACCCAAACAGCTGGGAGAGAAGGCCATTGCCAAATGCCTCCTGTGTGATCAGTTTCAACCCACTGAGCATCGTCTCGCTTGCAGCTGGTCGTCCCATGATTTCGGAAACGTAATGGTAGATCAGCTATCTGGAATCTGCTCAGAGGTAGAAGAGGGTGTTGGAAACCAAGTCTTTTCATTAGCCTAAACCATATCACAAAGAGGCAATACGGATGCTCCTAGTCGAACGGCTGGGCCGTTGACTGCTTTAGTAATAGACAGCTTAAGTTAAATGATAGCATTCACAAAGTTCCTTCCATCCAACTATGAAACAGGCCCCTACCTGGGCCCTATCTCGTCTACTCTGTACTTCAGAGGCCAGACGAGATTGGGAGCGTTCACGGTGGTATGGCTGTAGATTGTTCACGATGTTTCTGGTAGCTTCTGCCATTTTAATGCTTGCTCTCTTTCTGTCCTCTGTCAAACGTTGTAAAACATAAATAAGGTCAAGTGCACCACAGAAGACCGCTACCTAAGGCCCTGAGCAGTACAAGCTTGCTGTACTTTCTGGAGTTAAATGATAGCATTCATGAAGTTCCTTCCATCCAATACCCTCTTTTACCTCCAGGAAGATTCCAGATACCTGACCTAGCATTACATTTCCGAAATAATGGGACGATTTATTCAGAGTACTCCCGAATAAATAGCGTGAATGTTCCCGGTCCTGCTTCCAAGCATAAGCTACCAGTGAGCTTGTCTCAGGCTGTGAGAATGGATAAGGACAGCTGGAAGCAATGGTGTTCTTCTCAGCCGGAACCCGGTGTGGTCAGTGTGCAGCCTGACACTCGAAACTCATTCATCTTCCTTTCTAAGTCCTTTCTCATGGAGTCCAACCCTTGGGCAGAACCCCAGATTTTCTTCAGTACTTCACATGTTCTCTCGTTAGCCTGTTCCAGATCCCTCTTCATGTTGCAGCACACCAAGGCTTTGGATTCCTCCAGCACTATTCGATTACATGAGACAAGCTTCTTGATCTGAGCCACCAATTTCCTGAGTGAAGGTCCAGGACCCAAACAGCTGGGAGAGAAGGCCATTGCCAAATGCCTCCTGTGTGATCAGTTTCAACCCACTGAGCATCGTCTCGCTTGCAGCTGGTCGTCCCATGATTTCGGAAACGTAATGGTAGATCAGCTATCTGGAATCTGCTCAGAGGTAGAAGAGGGTGTTGGAAACCAAGTCTTTTCATTAGCCTAAACCATATCACAAAGAGGCAATACGGATGCTCCTAGTCGAACGGCTGGGCCGTTGACTGCTTTAGTAATAGACAGCTTAAGTTAAATGATAGCATTCACAAAGTTCCTTCCATCCAACTATGAAACAGGCCCCTACCTGGGCCCTATCTCGTCTACTCTGTACTTCAGAGGCCAGACGAGATTGGGAGCGTTCACGGTGGTATGGCTGTAGATTGTTCACGATGTTTCTGGTAGCTTCTGCCATTTTAATGCTTGCTCTCTTTCTGTCCTCTGTCAAACGTTGTAAAACATAAATAAGGTCAAGTGCACCACAGAAGACCCCTACCTAAGGCCCTGAGCAGTACAAGCTTGCTGTACTTTCTGGAGTTAAATGATAGCATTCATGAAGTTCCTTCCATCCAATACCCTCTTTTACCTCCAGGAAGATTCCAGATACCTGACCTAGCATTACATTTCCGAAATAATGGGACGATTTATTCAGAGTACTCCCGAATAAATAGCGTGAATGTTCCCGGTCCTGCTTCCAAGCATAAGCTACCAGTGAGCTTGTCTCAGGCTGTGAGAATGGATAAGGACAGCTGGAAGCAATGGTGTTCTTCTCAGCCGGAACCCGGTGTGGTCAGTGTGCAGCCTGACACTCGAAACTCATTCATCTTCCTTTCTAAGTCCTTTCTCATGGAGTCCAACCCTTGGGCAGAACCCCAGATTTTCTTCAGTACTTCACATGTTCTCTCGTTAGCCTGTTCCAGATCCCTCTTCATGTTGCAGCACACCAAGGCTTTGGATTCCTCCAGCACTATTCGATTACATGAGACAAGCTTCTTGATCTGAGCCACCAATTTCCTGAGTGAAGGTCCAGGACCCAAACAGCTGGGAGAGAAGGCCGTTGCCAAATGCCTCCTGTGTGATCAGTTTCAACCCACTGAGCATCGTCTCGCTTGCAGCTGGTCGTCCCATGATTTCGGAAACGTAATGGTAGATCAGCTATCTGGAATCTGCTCAGAGGTAGAAGAGGGTGTTGGAAACCAAGTCTTTTCATTAGCCTAAACCATATCACAAAGAGGCAATACGGATGCTCCTAGTCGAACGGCTGGGCCGTTGACTGCTTTAGTAATAGACAGCTTAAGTTAAATGATAGCATTCACAAAGTTCCTTCCATCCAACTATGAAACAGGCCCCTACCTGGGCCCTATCTCGTCTACTCTGTACTTCAGAGGCCAGACGAGATTGGGAGCGTTCACGGTGGTATGGCTGTAGATTGTTCACGATGTTTCTGGTAGCTTCTGCCATTTTAATGCTTGCTCTCTTTCTGTCCTCTGTCAAACGTTGTAAAACATAAATAAGGTCAAGTGCACCACAGAAGACCCCTACCTAAGGCCCTGAGCAGTACAAGCTTGCTGTACTTTCTGGAGTTAAATGATAGCATTCATGAAGTTCCTTCCATCCAATACCCTCTTTTACCTCCAGGAAGATTCCAGATACCTGACCTAGCATTACATTTCCGAAATAATGGGACGATTTATTCAGAGTACTCCCGAATAAATAGCGTGAATGTTCCCGGTCCTGCTTCCAAGCATAAGCTACCAGTGAGCTTGTCTCAGGCTGTGAGAATGGATAAGGACAGCTGGAAGCAATGGTGTTCTTCTCAGCCGGAACCCGGTGTGGTCAGTGTGCAGCCTGACACTCGAAACTCATTCATCTTCCTTTCTAAGTCCTTTCTCATGGAGTCCAACCCTTGGGCAGAACCCCAGATTTTCTTCAGTACTTCACATGTTCTCTCGTTAGCCTGTTCCAGATCCCTCTTCATGTTGCAGCACACCAAGGCTTTGGATTCCTCCAGCACTATTCGATTACATGAGACAAGCTTCTTGATCTGAGCCACCAATTTCCTGAGTGAAGGTCCAGGACCCAAACAGCTGGGAGAGAAGGCCGTTGCCAAATGCCTCCTGTGTGATCAGTTTCAACCCACTGAGCATCGTCTCGCTTGCAGCTGGTCGTCCCATGATTTCGGAAACGTAATGGTAGATCAGCTATCTGGAATCTGCTCAGAGGTAGAAGAGGGTGTTGGAAACCAAGTCTTTTCATTAGCCTAAACCATATCACAAAGAGGCAATACGGATGCTCCTAGTCAAATGGCTGGGACATTGACTGCTTCAATAATACTCAGTTTGAGTGGAATGATAGCCTTCACGAAGTTCCTCCCATCCAAGTACTGAACAGGCCCTACCCTGGGCGCCATCTCGTGTACTCTGTACTTCAGTGACCAGATGAGATTGGAGCGTTCACTGTGCTATGGCCGTAGATTATGTACGACGTTTCTGGTAGCTTGTCTTCTGCCATTTTAATGCTTTCTCTTTTTCTATCATATTCAGGGTCATATAGTCATAGATTATTCACGATGTTTCAGATAACTTCTTTTACTTCAGTAACAGGTTTTTTGAACTGAGTAATAGTATTCACAAAGTTCCTTGTGTCCATGCACTATACAGGGCAGATACTGCTTAGCTTCTGATATCCGAAGAAATTGTGCGTGTTTCGGGTGGTATGGCCGTGGATTATTCACGAAGTTTCTGTTAGCTTCTGCCTATTTAACACTTTCTTTTTTTCTGTCACTTTCAGAGTGATATGGCCATAGATTATTCACGACGTTTCTGATAGGTTCTCCCATTTTAATGCTTTCTCTTTTTCTGTCATCTGTCAAACACCGCATAAAATAAATAAAGTCAAGTCCACAACAGAAGACACTGTTAAAGGCGCTGAGCAGTACAAGCTTGCTGTAATCAGCAGTGGTTGTCAGAGCTGGTAGACTTTTTTCATTACAGCTGTATTTACTGAGTTATTCCCTGTTGATCTAGTGAATAAGATGTGGGTGAAGCCATCTTTTGTCCCGACCACAATAACTCTGTATCCGTAGGCACTTTCTGTTTGCCTCACACTGAAATGCAATCGTTTGTTAAAAGGCTGTTCTCTTCTGTTGTCAATAAATTTCCTTTTGCTGACAGTTACTCCTGTAACAGATGTCTGTATTTTGGTTGTCCCACTGGCTGTTAATACATCCATGAATGTAGATGTATCTTTCCTGTTAACGAGTAGGCCTGTGGCCATGGCTGCACTCACGGGGCCATGCACCTGAGGCACTAGCAGGTGTATCCAGGCTTGCTCCCCATCCTGGCCTGCTCAGCACCAGGGCCCAATAAAGCTTTGTCTGGCTTTTCCGCTGCCACTTTGGGTACTACCATTCCTCCTGACCCTGCTCTATGGGGTCCAGTTTTTTGGGGCTCTCACTCTGAAAGCCATTCACTGCGTCCTGCTTAATGGGGCTCTTAGGCATGAGGATCTTGATACCTGACTTCACTAGGTCCATTTTCATCTGGCTGCAGAGAGACGGAGCTGTGTTCTTCCTGAACTGCTGGCTGGCAGCAAACAGCTGGCTGTTTTTGGATTCGTGATCTCTCCCAATCACTGGTGCCTTAGGAGAGGACTTAGAAAAGCTGCTGTTTGTGGATCTGGAGATTTGTTTCCTAGCATTGTTGGGAGAGGACCTGTTTGTTCTGGTCAATGTGCTCTCTTTCTGCCTTTCCGTGTGGTGTCTGTTGAAGTCGTGGATGTATTCCTGACAGTTCACGAGGTGCTGCTCTGGTTCCCAAGTGTCGTCCTCGCTGCTGTAGCCTTTTCACTGAACCAAATACTCTGTTTCCCTTTTTAATTTTTCCTTTTGTCAACAATCTTTTCAATCTAACCTGCCTTAGTTGGCATAGACCAATGTAATTCAGTTCGCTCCTCCTCAAATTTAAACAATTTGTCATTGATGGCAAGTAGTACCCGAGATAAGACTCTTCAGATGAAGAATCACAGCCTTTTCCCATCTCAGGAGAACAATGACTAAAATTTTAAGTTTGCAGTCCTACGCTTTTCCGAATTTAAATGCTTTTGCTAATAATCATATCACCTCTATCAAAAATCTTTCTGAATTTTATTGTTATGCATAATCCTTTAATTATTATTATTAATTAATATTTTTAGAGATAGGTTCTCACTATGTTGCCCAGGCTGGAGTGCAGTGGTTATTCACAGGTGCTCTCCCACTATTGATCAACACAGGAGGTTTGACCTGTTTCATTTCCATCCTGGGACAGTTCACCCCTCCTTAGGCAACCTGGTGGTCCCCTGCTCCTGGCAGGTCACTGTCTATCTATCTATCTATCTATCTATCTATCTATCTATCTATCTATATTTTATTTATTTATTTTTTGAGTTGGAGTTTCGCTCTTGTCGCCCAGGCTGGAGTTCAGTGGCACCATCTGAGCTCACTGCAACCTTCACCTCCTGAGTTCAAGCGATTCTCCTGCCTCAGCCTCCCAAGTAGCTGCGATTACAGGCACCCGCCACCACGTCAGGCTAATTTTTCTATTTTTTGTAGAGATGGGGTTTTGCCATGTTGACCTGGCTGGTCACGAACTCCTGACCTCAGGTGATCTACATGCCTTTGCCTCCCAAAGTGCTGGGATTACAAGCGTGAGCCACTGTGTCAGGCCAAAACCACCATGTTGATACCAAACTTAGTGCAGACACTTGATCGGCATAGTATGCTACAGCCCAGAACCCCTGGGCTCAAGTGATTCTCCCACCTCAGCTTCCTGATAGCTGGGACTACAGGCATGCCCCACCCTGCCCTGCAGCACTCTTTTATTTTTATTACATAACTGTTTTCTGTCTATTAGAATAAGTTTGGCGAGGGTTTGGTATCAGTGTTTATAAGGCAGTTTCACTCTGTAGCTGCTGCATTGCCCTGCCCAGCTCACCCAGTCCCTTATTGGTGGACATTTCCTTTATTTCTTGACTTTTGTTACTCAAACAATGGCATAATGAATGTCTCTACATATGTGTTATTTTGCACATAGGTATTACTGTAGGAGGATTCTCAAAGAAGAATAGTTGGATCAGAGAAGTATAAGCTTTAAACGGTTCTCAGATATTGCCAAATACGTTCCCGGGTTTGTATCATTGGCATTTACCTTCCCCTTGGGGATTTTTCACTGGATACTGTTGCCCCATCCACATCGCCTAAGAGACACTCTGGCCGACAATGGAAGCATGGACCTTTCGCTAATATCCCACAGCACACATAACATGGCTGAGATGGAGTGGCATTTGAAACCACATTTCATTAAAGGGAAACAGAGAAACTGTGTGCAACAAGAACATCTTGATTCTACTCCACGGCTCTCTCCCCATCTGCCCAGTCTTTGGCTTGCCTCCATGTGGTGGGCACTATCTTAATGTCTACCATCTGGGATCTATGCCTGTTATTGTTTTTATTTTATTTTACTTTTTTTAGAGACAGGGTCTCACTCTGTTGCCCAGGCTAGAGTGCAATGGGGTGAACATAGCTCACTGCAGCCTTTACCTGCGAGGCTCAAGCAATCCTCCTGCCTCAGCCTTCCCTGCAGCTGGGACTACAGGTGCACACCACCACACCTGGCTCTTTTTAAATTTTTTATAGAGACAGGGTCTCACTAGGTTGCCCAGGCTGGTCTGGAACTCTTGGACTCAAGCGATCCTCCCACCTTGGCCTCCCAAAGCTCTGGGATTACAGGTGTGAGCCATCATGACTGGCTTGTTATTATTATTATTATTGAGACGGAGTTTTGCTCTTGTCGTCCAGGCTGGAGTGCAATGGCTCGATCTCTGCTCACTGCAACCTCTGCCTCCTGGGTTCAAGTGATTCTCCTGCCTCAGCTTCCTGAGTAGCTGGGATTACAGGTGCGCACCCCCATGCCCAGCTAATTTTTGTATTTTTAGTAGAGACAGGGTTTCGCCATGTTGGCCAGGCTGGTCTTGAACTCCTGAACTCCGGTGATCCTCCCACCTTGGCCCCCCAAAGTGCTGGGATTACAGGCATGAGCCATTGTGCACTGCTTGGCTTGTTATTTTTTTTAAAGCACTGACTGACATTTACTCTGGGCCATGTACTGTGTCATTTTGTATCATTGCTCTGTTTTTGTGAATGATTTTTGTATCACTTAGGATGCTTTTGAGTGTTAGTGACAGAACCTCAATCCATACTGGCTTAAACAATGACACTTTTCTATAACTAGAGCACTGTGCTGTGGTTTAGACACATATGGCAGCTCTACTCTTGGAAGCCTAGAGGAAGGTGGGTGTAGGCACCACCAATGGTGCCAATCAAGGGTCCAGACCCTTTCCATCTCTCCTATCTGCCCTTCTCTGTGGCTTGGCTCTGCTTTCTGGGCGGGCTCCCCTCATGGTGCCAGATTTCCAAAGCTGTTCTGGGTATTGCATCCAGACATTGTTAAATCTTGAGACGGAAGAGGGACTATTTTTTTTTTCCTGTTTTCTTGTTAATAGACAGGAGGCTTTTTTCAGAAGCCCCCCGCCCAGCCAACATCCCTTCCCAGCTTCAAGGTCAGAACTGAGTCATGGGCTCACGTTTAAGTCAATCATAGGCAAAGGAAATGGGACTGTTCTGAGTGACTGGGACCACTCAAGGTTCACCTTTGAGCTGGGGATTGGCTTGGCATCCTTTGATCCATGATGAGACGGAGTGGGCCCCTGAGTACAGTCAGGGTCCTGCTGGCCTGGGGAGCAGTGTTGAGGGGGGAGATGGGAGTTGGGGGCAGCAACAGGGTCTGCTCAGCTAGACATAATAGCAGCGAATTCCATCCTTGCAATAATCCCACAAGGACGGCGTGTTCATTTCCTGTGACTGCTGTAACAGCCACAAACCAAAAACTTATTTTCTCACAATTCTGGAGGATAGAAGTCCAAAATCAAGGGCCACGCTCTGTGCGGAACGCTTCCTTGCCTCTTCCTATCTTCTGACGCTTCTGGGCATTCCTCGCCCTGTGACAGCATAGCTCAAATCTCTGTCTCCGTTTTCACTCCATGTGTGTATGTCTGGCTCCTCTGTTTCTGTGTCCACATTTCCTTCTTATAAGGATACCAGCCATAGGATGAGGGCCCACTCTAATCCAGTACATCACCTGCATTTCATTCCATTGGCAAAGACCTTTGTTGGCAAATAAAGGTACATTCACAGGTACTGGGGGTTGGGACTTGGACATAACATATTTTTGGAAGGGATCCAATTTAACCCAGTACAGAAGGTCCTATTTATATCCCTGATTTGCTGTTAGGAAGTTATAGTGCAAGAGCCTAAGTAGTTAGTATGTGGTAGAGATGTCTTTGGACCCAGCTAGTTTTATCCCTCCGTTCTGTGCTCATAGCCATTTCACCACACTTATAAGGCGAATGGCAGAGTAACAAAGATCTGTGAGATCATTATATTTTTTGTTGTTGTCAAATGACTGCAGAATGCATGCCACAAATATTTATTGAACACCTACGATGTAACAGTGACTTTCTTTCTTTTTTTTTTTTTTGAGGCGGAGTCTTACTCTGTCGCCCAGGCTGGAGTGCAGTGGTGTGATCTCGGCTCACTGGAAGCTTCATCTCCTGGGTTCACGCCATTCTCCTGCCTCAGCCTCCTGAGTAGCTGGGACTAGAGGCACCCGCCACCACACCCAGCTAATTTTTTTGTATTTTTAGTAGAGACAGGGTTTCACCATGTTAACCAGGATGGTCTCGATCTCCTGACCTCGTGATCCGCCCGCCTCGGCCTCCCGAAGGCTAGGATTACAGGCGTTAACCACTGCACCCGGACCTACCTACCAACCTTCCTTCTTTCCATCCTTCCTTCCTTCCTTCCTTCCTTCCTTCCTTCCTTCCTTCCTTCCTTCCTTCCTTCCTTTATTTTTTAGACAGAGTCTCGCTCTGTCACCCAGGCTGGAATGCAGTGGCGTGATCTCGGCTCACTGCAACCTTTGCCAGCTGGGTTCAAGCAATTCTCTGCCTCAGCCTCCTGAGTAGCTGGGATTACAGGCGCCCGCCACCATGACCGGCTAACTTTTGTATTTTTAGTAGAGACGGGGTTTCACCATCTTGGCCAGGCCGGTCTTGAACTCCTGACCTCGTGATCCACCTGCCTCGGCCTCCCAAAGTGCTGGGATTGCAGGCGTGAACCACCATGCCCGGCCTTAACAGTGACTTTCTTGTACATGGGGCTACAGCATAATCAAAACAGAGTTCTTGTTATCTGCATTTGAGAGAAAAAATGAAATCGTGCCTGTTGAGCACTGAAAACAGGGCCCTCGATATGTTTCTGCCCATTCGAGTGGGGAAATGGAGAATGTGGTGAGTGTTGTTTCTGCCGTGCCCTGTCCTGCTCCTCGCCAGACTTCTTGCTAGGGAGATGCACACAGCAATTACACAGACCAGGTTAATCTCTCTTCTGCCTCTAGGAGCATGGGACACAATATTTCTTGCTAGCAAGAAGCAAGTCATTAAAAGCACACTTTCGGCCGGGCGCAGTGGCTCACGCCTGTAATCCCAGCACTTTGGGGGGCCGAGGAGGGCGGATCATGAGGTCAGGATATCGAGAGCATCCTGGCTAACACGGTGAAATCCCGTCTCTACTAAAAATACAAAAATTAGCCGGGCGTGGTGGCAGGCGCATGTAGTCCCAGCTACTCGGGAGGCTGAGGCAGGAGAATGGCATGAACCCGGGAGGCGGAGCTTGCAGTGAGCCGAGATTGCGCCACTGCACTCCAGCCTGGGCGACAGAGCGAGACTCCGTCTCAAAAAAAATAAAATAAAATAAAATAAAAGCACACTTTCTTACTCAGCATTGTTTTCCCCCTGGAGTGTAAAAATCGTTGCTAAATTTCTACTGCAGGCAATGAAAACCAGCAATGAATGAAAACGTAGTGCAAAATTAACCTTGAGGGCATACCTGCGTTTTTCTCCCCTACTCATCATGAAGGAAGAGTTGATGTCAAAAGAACCCAAGCAAGGCTGGGTGCAGTGGCTCGCCTGTAATCCCAGCACTTTGGGAGGCCAAGGTGGGAGGATCACTTGAGCCCAGGAGTTTGAGACCAGCCTGGGCAACATAGTGAGATCCTGTCTCTGCAAAAAATACATATAAAAAATTATGTGTGTGGCGTGCATTATCGTTGTGATGGTGCATACCTGTAGTCCCAGCTACTCGGAAGTCTGAGGCAGGGAGGATCCCTTGAGCCCAGGAGTTTGGAGGCTACAGCGAGCTATGATCACACCACTGCACTCCAGCCTGGGCAACAGAAGGAGGGACCCTGTCTCTAAGAAAAACAGAAAGAAAAACAACCCAAACAAATGTGACTAAGGGTCATGAGAGAGAGGAGCTGGGAGGGAGGGAGCCACGCTCTTTGGCCAGTCTTAACAGATGCCGCAGCCCAAGCCACAAGTCTCAGATCTGAGGCCAACATAAAGAGATTGGACAGGAAACACTGCTGTCTATACAAATGTTGATTCTCATTAGTGATTCTGAGTTCCAGCAGGCTCTGCAAAGAAATCCCATAAATAAAGGCATCCAGTCCCACCTTATCCACGCCTGCTTGGGAAATTCTTGCTCACCAGAGCTCTGCCAAATGAAAGCTCACATTGTTTTCTGGACTTTGACTCTTGACAAATACCTCTTAGAAGTTCTCTCTCTCTCTCGCTCTTTCTCTCTCTTTTTCTTCCACCGGTCACCTATTATTTCTAATTCAGGATTTCTGTGTAGAATAAGTGAATTGTTTAATGTTCAATCACTTAAGCCAAGGTGTTCCAAGATTTTTGAGGCTACTGATAGATCTCATCAGAATCCCAAATAGTAGGTATGCAAATATAGTTTTCTTTGGAACTCAAATAGGGGGATAAAAATAAAACTGTTAAAAGTTAGTTGCATCTTCTCTGGAAACCTGGAAAACAGCACTGTGACCCAGAAGTCACACTTGGGCATTTATAGTAGAGAAGTGAACACTTAGGTTAACATGAACTCCTGCCCATGAATGTCCATAGCAGCCGAAGTTTTAATAGCCAAAAAAATGCCATCAGCCCTGATGTCCTTCCATGGGCAAATGGTGGTACATTTGCAGCATGAAAAAGAAACATACTATTTATTTTTACACACAACTTGGATGAATCTCCAGGGAATTACACTGAGTATAAAAAGCCAGTCTCCTCAAAGGTCATATATTGTATGATTCCATTTATATAACATCCTTGAAATAACAGAATTATAGAGATGGAGAACAGATAGTTGATTGCCTGGGGTTGGGAAAAGACAAGGAGGATGCGGCCATAAGGGGTGACATGGGAGGCTTCCCTTGTGGTTAGAAAATGGTTCTGTGTCTTTTTTTTTTTTGAGACGGAGTCTTGCTTTGTTGCCCAGGCTGGAGTGCAGTGGTGCAATCTTGGGTCACTGCAACCTCCGCCTCCTGGGTTCAAGTGATTCTCCTGCCTCAGTCTCCTCAGTAGCTGGGACTACAGGCGTGCGCCACCACGCCCAGCTAATTTTTGTATTTTTAGTAGAGACGTGGTTTCACCATGTTGGCCAGGCTGGTCTCAAACTCCTGACCTCAAGTGATCCACTCGCTTCAGCCTCCCAAAGTGCTGGGATTGGTTCTGTGTCTTGATAGTGGTGGGGGATTATTTGAATCTATATCTGCAGTGTCATTTCATAAAATTGTACACAAAGACATACACATATCATGAGTGTATGAAAAGATGTGAAATCCATATGATGTCTGTAGACTAATTGTATTAAGCCTTTGTTGATTTCCTGGGTTTGAAATGCCCTATAGTTATGAGATACCACCATTGCAGGAAGTTGGGTGATGGGCACAAGAGGCTTCTCTGTATCATTTTTTGCAACTTCCTATGAGTCTATAATTATTTCAAAATGAAAAGTTTTTAAAAATTTGGTAGAAAAACATTGATGCCTAAGGAAATCATCAAAGACATTCATTGAATAAGTTCATAGATGCTCTCTGCAAAAACTTTACCAGGGGCCGGGTGTAGTGGCTCAGGCCTGTAATCCCAGCACTTCTGGAGCCTGAGGCAGGTGGATCACCTGAGATTAGGAGTTCGAGACCAGCCTGGTCAACATAGTGAAACCCTGTCTCTACTAAAAAATACAAAAAAATTAGCCACGCGTGGTGGCGGGCACCTGTAATCCCAGCTTCTTGGGGGTTGAGGCAGGAGAATAGCTTGAACCCGGGAGGCGGAGGCTGCAGTGAGCTGAGGCCATGCCATGGCACTCCAGCCTGAGCGACAAGAGCAAGTCTCTGTCTAAAAAAAAAAAAAAGTTTACCGGGCAGTGGGTATCATTTTCTGCTCCTTCCAGCTTCTCAGAAAAAGGTTCAGCGGGCCGTATTAATATAAGCTAGTGCCTAATGTAGCTTTGTCTAAAAATTACATTTTCTGGCTGGGCATGGTGGCTAATGCCTGTAATCCCAGCACTCTGGGAGGCTGAGGTGGGAGGATTGGTTGAAGCCAGGAGCTGAAGACCAGCCTGGGCAACAAAGTAAGACAGCTGTCTCTACGAAAAATGAAAAAATTAGCCAGGCATGGTGGTCCCAACTACTCCGGAGGCTGAGGCAGGAAGATCGCTTGAGCCCAGAGGTTGAGGCTGCAGTGAGCCGTGTTCAAACCACTGCATTCCAGTCTGGGTAACAGGATGAGACCCTGTCCCAAAAAATAAGTAAATAAAATAAAAATCGCATTTTCTCAAAGCCTCCATTATTACAGAGGAAAACCAAAAGCCAAACGTACAATGAAGACTTGATCACTCAGAGTCTTGGTCTGCAAACAGCAAGGGGCATTTACATTCACATAGTTGATGAATTTTCTATCTTTTCTATTCACCCCCCTTCTCTCTGGAAACACACAGTGGTTGAGTGTGCCCCACTCTCCAGGCTCCATTCCCAGGCCTGACCAGCATTAGGAAGCTCAGATACTTGCTTTATTGCATCTGAATTCCACGGCAATAGCTTGGCCTGCTTTCCTCTGTATGGCCAGAAATGCTTCTGGTGAACTCTCATTGAATAATTAATTTCTAGTTTTAAATAATTCACGAGTCCTGGCTGGTATAATTGCTGAGGACCAAAGAATTAGTTTGTTGGATGGTTTTCCTTTCTTCTCCTTTGCCTGGAGGCAGGGCTGCACACTGTTGTCTGGAACGTAAGTGAGCAGCCTCTAACCAGGCTGGTTCCTCAGTGATATCTGATCACTCAATGGCAGGACAGTCGTGATCATAACGCTGCCGTGGAGCAAAGCAGGGATTGCGATCTTGGCCCCAACCCACAGCTATTTCCTCAGCAACCACTCAGTGCTCCGGGATAATGTTGGTAGTGAGGACCAGGCAGACCGTTGATGAATAAAATCCATCCATGCACGGTGGCTCACGCCTGTAATCCCAACATTTTGGAAGGCCGAGGCGAGTGCATCACTTGAGCCCGGGAATTCAAGACCAGCCTGGGCAACATAGTGAGACCTCAGCTCTACAAAAGTTTTAAAATTAGCTGGGCGTGGTGGCGCGTGTCTGTAGTCCCAGCTACTCAGGAGGCTGAGGTGGAAAAATCTCTTGAGCCCAGGAGCTGAAGGCAGCAGTGAGCTATAATCGTGCCACTGCACTCTAGCCTGGGTGACAGAGTGAGAACTTGTCTCTAAGAAAATAAAATAAAATTTTAAAAAATCAAAACACGATCCCAAACCCTTGGTTTAGAAGAGGTTGGCCAGCTACTGCCCATGGGTCAAATCCAGCTCGCTGCCTATTTTTGTAAATAAAATGTTATTGGCACATACCCACATCCATTCTTGTAACAGATTGTCTGTGGTTGCTTTCGGCTACAATGACAAAATTGGGTAGTTGCAACAGAGACTGCATGGACAGCAAAGCCTAAAATGTTTATTCTCTGGTCCTTTACAGAACAGGTTTGCAGCTCCCTGACTTGGGATGTTATGAAGCTCTAGGGAGCCTCCAGGTTGAATAGGGCTTTTCTCTCAGCTCTTGTTTACCTTAAGGAGAGAAGTGAGGGAAGAGAAATAAATAAGCAAAAGATGATAATTCCTTACAGGCTTCTGGCCCTTTTTAAAAATTTTTATTAATTTTTTAAGAGACAGGGCCTCGCTATGTTGCCCAGTCTGGAGTGCACTGGTGTGATCGTAGCTCACTGCAGCTTTGAACTCCTGGGCTCAGCGATCCTCCCACCTCAGCCTCCTGAGTAGCCTCCTGAGACTACAGGCACACCACCACTCCTGGCTTATTTATTGATTTATTTGTATTTATTTATTCATTTATTTTGAGATGGAGTCTTGTTCTGTCGCCCAGGCTGGAGTGCAGTGGCACAATCTTGGCTCACTGCAACCTCTGCCTCCCGGGTTCAAGTGATTCTCCTGCCTCAGCCTCCCGAGTAGCTGGGACTACAGGCGCGTGCCACCACGCCCAGCTAATTTTTGTATTTTTAGTAGAGACGAGGTTTCGCCATGTTGGCCAGGCTGGTCTGGAACTCCTGACCTCAGGTGATCCGCCTGCCTCGGCCTCCCAAAGTGTTGGGATTATAGGCATCAGCCACTGCACCCAGCCAAATTTTTTAATTTTTATTATTTGTAGAGACAAGGTCTCACTATGTTGTTCAGGTTGGTCTCCAACTCCTGGACTCAAGTGATCTTTCCACCTCAGCCTCCCAAAGGGTTGGAATTACAGGCATGAGCCACCGCACCTGGTCAGCTCTGGGCCTCTGAAAATCTGAGATTAGGATCTGATCAAGCAGAAATCAGCTCCTGCAATTCAGGTGGGTCTAACCTGTCTTCTACCCAGCAGAACAAGGAGGTGATGAATACGAGCTTTGGAGTCAGAAGTACGCTCAAACTCCCACCCTGGCTCTTATTTGCTGTGGGTGTATCTGAACCCCTTGGTTTCCTCAGCTTATCAAACATAAGAATTCTCCCTTCTCCACTGGCTTATTAGCGTGTCCTGTGGGCTAACTGCTGTAAAGTGCTTACCGTGGGATCTGACACAGAGTGAATCATGGGGCACTTTGGTTGATTTTATATGACTGTTTCCCACAAGATAAATTTTAAAGGTATGGAAAAATTGTAACTTTCACTGGAAATTACAATCCTAAACATGTGTAGACCTGGAAAAGTTCAGTGTGTGTCAGCATGGGGTGAGGGTTGCCCAAAGGGTTGCCCAGCTTTTTGTACTGGTTGATACAAGTTTTTCCATATGGACCCAACCCCTGTCTCCATCAGCAGAAAGCCAGAGCGCTTGGGATACACAGTTAAGTACAAAGTGGAATCTATACTGCCCAAGAGTAAGATGCACACTTGCTGGTTTAAAGAGGGAAAAGAGATGTGAAAAAAGCAAAGTCATTTCTTTTTCTTTATCTAGAGACAGGATCTCACTCTGTTGCCCAGGCTGGAGTTCAGTGGCGTTATCACGGCTCACTGCAGCCTCGATTTCCTGGGCTCAAGTGATCCTCCCACTTCAGCCTCCCAAGTAGCTGGGACTGCAGGGACGCACCACCATACCCAGTAACTAAGCCCTGTCATAGCTTCTAGATGTTACTTCCAACTGTGAACTTCCTCCCACCACTAACTACTATTCTGCTATTGTTTTCCCCAGAATTAAATGGTCTTAACTGCGCTTTCTGACTCTAGTCTTATAGCCCCTAATTCCCTGTGATGTAAAAACACAAATCTCATTTAAAAATTATGGTACGACATACACAACAGAAAACTAATTGTCAGTGACGTTTAGTACATTCCCAATGTTGTGCTAGTATCAATTGTCTATTTACAGAATATTTTCATCACCTCCAAAGGGAACGCCATCCCCATTAAGCAGTCACTCCCCGTTGCCCTCCACCCACAGCCCCTGGCAACCACGAATCCACTTTTCTGTCTCCATGGATTTGCTGACTGAATAGTTCACATAAATGGAGTTTTGCAATGTGTTTTCCAGTGTGGCTTCTTTTACTTAGCCTAATATTTTTGAGGTTTATCCACATTGTAGCATATATCAGTACTTTATTCCTTTTATACCAGAATAATATTCCATTGTAATACCACATTGTGTTTATCTATTCACCTCCTGATGGACATTTGGGTTGTTTCCCGTTTGGGGCTATTGTAGATAGTGCTGCTACAAACATTTGTGTATCCATATTTGTTTGAGTACTGGTGCTCAGTTCTTTTGGGTACATACCCAGGAGTGGAATTGCTGGGTCGTATGGTAATTCTATGTTTAACAAATCAAGGAACTGCCAAACTGTTTTCCAGAGCAGCTGCACCATTTTATGATGCCACTCACATTCTTTCGTAAATGCAAACAGTGGCTTCCCATTGTCCTCTGGGTAATGTCCGGGTTTTTAACACGTCTGACAAGATCTTCAAGATCAGCCCTGCCCACCACAGATATGGTACTCCTTGCTCCTGATATAATACAGCCGTGCGTCACTTAATGATGAGGATATGTTCTGAGAAATGAGTCACTGGGCGATCTTGTCATTGTGTGAACATTACAGAGTGGACTTAGACAAACCTAGCTGGTAGGGCCTACTGCACACCTAGGCTCTCTGGTCTAGCCTGTTGCTCCTAGACTAGTAACCTGGACAGCCTGTGACTGTACTGAACACTGTAGGCAACTGCAACACAATGGCGAGTATTTGTGAATCGAAATGTAGCTAAATATAGTAAAATATGCTATTATAGTTTTATGGGAACACTGGCCTATGTGACGGAAATGTTGTTATGCATTGTTACACCACACCCTCTCACTTGGCTTATATGCTGTGTTCTCCCTACGGAACACTATATTTTTTCACGTAAGCCACTCGCCCTCTCGGGTTTTCTCTAGGAAGCCTCTTCTGACCCCTAATGTCCCACATAGGTCCCTCTTTGCACTGCCCTGATCACAGCCTCCACTGCACTGTCCTGGAATTCCTTATTATTTGTCCTGTTTCTCCCACTAAACTGTAATCTCTATGAAGGCAGGAACAGTATCTGTCTTGTTGGTCAGCATATTCCCAATTGACAGCACAAGGTAAGGGCTTAATAAGTATTTGAATGAACTAAATTACCAGGTGCAACCATCACGCCATGACTAAAGCAAGACAGTAGAAGATGAAGAGGCTTAACACACATTTAATCCTGGATTAATGTACACTGACCAATCAGTGACCTATTTTCTGGTCTTTACTCCTCCTCCCTCTCCCCAACATCCCCATTTCTGTCTATTTTTTATTTATACATGTCCCAGTGGTGCTTAGTCTTGTGCTGGAATACTTAGAAGCCATGTTGCACTGAGATAAGATGCACAGGTTTGCCACATAACTATTTCAAAATGTGATGTGGTTAGATGCATACTTGCGTTAAGAACCAGATTCTCAGCTGGATGCGGTGGTTCATGCCTGTAATCCCAGCACTTTGGGAGGCTGAGGTGGGAGGATAGCTTGAGGCCAGGAGTTCAAGACAAGCCTGACAATTATGATCGAAACAATTATTTATCCTGACAGTTATTTATCCAGAATCATTATTGTTTGGTGAAATGAGTGTTACTTAACCCTTATGCACAAGAAACACCTTTAAAAGGACTTTTTCAGACCGTAGTGAAATACCACTACACATGCATGGCCTGGCTGATGTTATTGACCATGCCCAAGGAAGGCCAAGAGGTAGAACAACCAGAATTCACATACACTGCAGAAGGAATTTATAGAGGGCACCCACATTGGAAAACTGGAAGTATGTTGAAAAGTTTGACGTACATCAATCCTATGCCCCCAAATTTTACCCCTGGGTAATTACCTAAGAGAAATTAAAGTATATGGCTAGAACAGCCTGAGGAAAGCATGTTAATAGCAGTTTTATTCATAGTCACCAAAAGCTGGAAGCAGTCCAGGTAGTCTACCAATAGGAGAACGGTGACATCAGCCATAGAGTGGAATATCACTCAGCAATAAAAAGGAATAAGCTATCTACACATGCAATGACACACAAGGATAGATTTCCAAAGCTTCTTGCTGAGTGAAAGAAGCCAATCACAAAATAGTACACACAATTTGATTATATGAAATTCTGGGAAAAAAAATGTTTAGTGACAGAAGGCAGATCAGTGGTTGCTTCTGAGTAGAGAGAGGATTGACTAAAAAAGGGTACAGGAGAACTGTGTGGGTGATGGAAATGTTCTGTTTTGGTGGAAGTGTGGGTTACGTGGGTGTACACATTGTCAAAACTGATCCAAGTGTCCATTTATTTATTTATTGTAGAGACAACATTTTACCATATTGCCCAGGCTGGTCTTGAACTCTCAGGTTCAAGCAATTCTCCTGCCTTTGCCTCCCAAAGTGCTAAGATTACAGGCATGAGCCACTGTGCCCAGCCTAAATGTCCATTTACACATATGCATTTTACCATAGGTAAACTAAACATCAATTTTTTAATTTGATTTTTTATTTTTTTATGTTTATTTTTTGAGACAGAGTCTCGCTCTGTCACCCAGGCTGGAGTGCAGTGGCACGATCTCAGCTCCCTGCAACCTCTGCCTCCCGGGTTCAAGTGATTCTCCTGCCTCAGCCTCCCGAGTAGCTGGGACTACAGGCATGTGCCACCATGCCCGGCTAATGTTTGTATTTTTAGTAGAGACGGGGTTTTGCCATGTTGGCCAGGCTGGTCTCGAGCTCCTGACCTCAGGTGACCACCCACCTCGACCTCTCAAAGTGCTGGGATTACAGGCGTGAGCCACCGCGCCCGGCCTAAACATCAATTTTTAAAATGAAAAAAAAAAAAATCCTTTGGGAGGCCAAAGTAGGCAGATTACTTGAGCTCACAAGTTTGAGACCAGCCTGGGCAACATGGCAAAACCCCGTCTCTACAAAACATACAATAATTAGCTGGGCATGGTGGCGTGCACCTGTAGTCCCAGCTACTTGAGAGGCTGAGGTGGGAGGATGGCTTGAGCCTGGGAGGTGGAAGTTGCAGTGAGCTGAGATGGTGCTACTGCACTCCAGCCTGAGCAATAGAGCCAGACCCTGTCCCCCCCAACCCCCCCAAAAAAATGAAAATAAAAGCAATCATGCCACTTCTAAATAAGAAAGTGATTTATATAAATACCTGGTATCTTAAGGTTAGATCCATGTAACAATTTAACCCTTCAGGGTCTGTGACTACATTTTAGATGGTGCTATTTGGTAGTATTCCTTTCTTTTTCTCCTCTATGATCATTTAATCTTTAAAAAATTGTTTTTGAGGTTTTTTTTTTTTTTTGAGACAGAGTCTTGTTCTGCCATCCAGGCTGGAGTTCAGTGGTGCGATCTTGGCTCACTGCAACCTCTGCCTCCTGGGTTCAAGTGATTCTCCTGCCTCAGCCTCCAGAGTAGCTGGGATTACAGGCATGTGCCACCACGCCCAGCTAAGTTTTGTATTTTTAGTAGAGACAGGGTTTTGCCATGTTGGCCAGGCTGGTCTCAAACACCTGACCTCAGGTGGTCCACCCACCTCAGCCTCCCAAGGTGCTGGGATTACAGGAGTGAGCCACCACACCCAGCTGATTAAATTTTTTTTAATTAAAAATGCTACTGGTTTTGAATAGTTGAGAAATAATTTTCAGAGCACCATTCTTGAATACACAGTAAAATTAAAATTTTTAAAAGTATTTGCATCAGTCAGCTCTTGCTTTTTAGACAAATGGTTCCAAAATTTTATGATGCAAAACAATCACCTTTATTTAGCTTGTAATTCCGTGGGTCAGCAATTTGGGCTGGGCTCAGTCAGGTGGCTCTTCTGGCCTTGGCTGAGCTCAGTTCTGCATTAGCAGTTACTTTCTTCCTTGTGCTGATTGAGTTATAAACCATGCCATTAGCAGCAGCTATTGCACCCAATAAATGGTCAAGGTTCTGGATTATTTTTCATTTTCAAGAGGGATGCAGATTTCATTATAATCTCAAATAGGCATGACTAAAAGGCAGAAATCAAGATGTTAACTTTATTCTCCTCTCCAACGCCATACTTTCTGTCTTAAAAAGGAATCTCTTTTCAACTTGGCTTCTTCTATAAAGTAGGATTGGAAAGTCTCCTCATAATAAAAGTTAGCTGCTTTGTCCTCCTTTGAATTTATGATTAACAGTAGAGAAAGCTTGATGCACTTCTGCAAATATGCAAAAAGAAAAGAAAATCCCGGTGGAAATTCATGCCCGGAACTAACATTATTGCAGGAAACATCTGATGATGCTGAAAACATCACCCTCAACTTCAGTATAAAAATCTATATTTTTTAGTATGAATATGGATTAGGGTTTGACAATTACTTAACAAAAGTGAATAGAAAGATTAAAATGGCTGAAATGAACCACCATTGCCTAATTTTATATTTTAAGAAGTCATAACAAGAAATGGATATGCTTCCTTGTTAAAAATGAAAATTATCTGCCTGAACACTCAGAAGAAAAGCATAATGAGAAGCACATTTTTGAAGTACCTTTTAAAATCTAGCTGATTTTGTTTTTTATCATTTATCTAATGTATATAATAGTGACTTCCCCATCTGTTACAATAGACACAAATTATGTTTCAAAAAAAATCCACCCGAGACTACAAGAGATTGTAAAAGTCATTTCAACTCTGAACATGTGCATTAAGTTTTAATGCTAACAGCTGATAATCCTGACATTCACATTTCATTTGCACTTATGTAAAGATATATTTTCTCTGCAGGGGGGCCATGGTAATTTTTTTTCAGTGTCAAGGCAAATGATCTCAGTAAGATGGTTTTTCTAAAAATCATTTATTCTGTAAGAGGTGGAAAGTTGTCATGGACATGGCAGGGGAGTTGAAAATTCCCCCTATATAGAGGATAGAAATGCAGATTCAGGGAAAAGGGAAGCAGAAACACAGAGGGTTCTCTCCCTGCCCCCACTGAAGATCAATACTTAATCTTTTCTGCTTGAGAACTCTGATCCAGTTAGCTAGGTAATCGAGACTGTGCTATGCTGTCCTATGCCCGTTCCCTTCTCTTCTCTCAGTTTTTTTCCACAAAGACATTATTTTCAGAAGGGTCAGATTGCTGTTTTGTAGAGCAATTGATTTAGCTTTCACATGTTACATTTATGAACCAAATAGGAAAAAAATACACCTTAATTATATCTACTTTGGTGCCTCTATTTTACCATCTAGAGTTTCTCTGTGCTTGTCAAAGCTGCACCCTCTTTTTAGACCATAAGAGAAAAAAGTCTGTTACATTCTGCAGCAATGAGCAAAAATGTCCACACTCTGTCTTGCTGAATTATCATTATTTTAAAATATTAATCTATGCAAGTTTTCTTTATGCCTCAGCTGGGCTCTTAGTTTGATACTATCTAGATTTAGGTTTTCCCAAAAGCAGACCAGAGACAGGATTTGAGTGCAAGTAGTATATGTGTGAGCTAATCCCAGGAGACACCCATAAGGGAGTTGGGAAGTGAGACAGGGAAGGGAATACAGCCAATGAAGAGGGATTCCCAAGCCTGTGACCACTGCTGGCAACAGGAGCCCAATCTCCTGGGGACTTCTGGGGATAATGTAGAACATGCCTCAGAGTCATCCCACCTGAGGGGCAAGGGAGCTGGGGTATTTATACCCCAACTGCCAAGGGTCATTTATTGAGTGCTGTTTCTAGGAGCCCAACTTTTCAGCCTTTGTGGCTTGTCTTGCACACAGCTAGGCATGTTCCTTTGTGTGTCAAGGTTGGGGGCGACATAATACAGACAGGACTCAATAGCATCAGTTACTACACAGCACTACGAGACTGTTCTGCATAGAAGCCCTAAGGAAGAAATACTTCCTTGTGGTTCTTTCAGGACAAAGATGACCAATTGAAGAATAACACAGAGGGATAAAACTGGAGTGCCTTTCAATAATCGCAAATGAAAAAATGAGTATTTATTGGCAAGGCTGGCTGTGTAACTGCAGAGTCCAGTGCAAAACACAAAAGAAAGGTTTCTTGTTCCAAAAGCAAGAAAAAGTGTGAGGTATCTGGATCAGGGTGGGGGAAAGGCTCACCCTTGCCACACCCCACCAAGTTGTGCATTGAGTCTACCCATGGGCTGTGCAACTGTAGTGGCCCACAGAGCTGGCCCTATTTATTGGATACATTATCAAGATTTGTGCTATGGCTTAGTGAGAGAGTTAATCGAGTTGGAAGATGCTAACTGCGCTCAACCTGGGAATTAAGATACTCTGACTTGTGAATGTTTTGATGGTATAGGACAGGGGTCAGCAGACCTGTTGTGTCAAGCACCAGGTAGTAAATATGTTAGATTTTGAGAACCAGATGGCCTCTGTCCAGAGACAAGAACTAAATGAGCCAGCATGTTTGCATTCCCATAGAACTTTATTTATAGATGCTGAAATTTGAATTTCAGAAAATTTTCCTGTGTCATGAAATAGTATTCTTCTTCTGATTTTTAACCCTTTAAAAAAAGGCCAGGTGCAGTGGCTCACACCTGGAATCCCAGCACTTTGGGAGGCCAAGGCAGGAAGATCTCTTGAGCCCAGGAGTTTGAGACCAGCCTGGGCAACATAGGGAGACCTCATCTCTACAAAAAAATAATAATACATTAGCTGGGCGTGGTGGTTCATGCCTGTAGTTCCAGCTACTCAAGAGGCTGAGGCAGGAGGATTACTTGAGCCCAGGAGGTCGAGTCTGCAGTGAGCCATGATCAAACCACTGCACTGCAGCCTGGGCAACAGAGTGAGACACTGCCTGAAAAATAATAATAATTTAATTTAATTTAAAAATGTAAAAATAACTCATAGCTCATGAGCTGTACAAAAACAGACAGTGGGCTGGGGTTTGGGCCCCAGGCTGCAGTTTGCTGACCCCTGGAATCAGAGATTCACAGCATTTATGGATTTAGTGATTGAAGAATCAATAATCTGGGAGTGGCCCTGGGTTCCGAGCAGCTGAAGTGTTGTTTTTGCTGCAGTCAGTTATATTGCGGGTACAGTGGGACGGTGTGCTGCAGTGAGCCACTCAGCAGATGACTGAGACCAGCCATGTGTGGGCATCACTATTGCAACTTGACTTTGCGCTCCTTCTCTTGTCACAAATGCAGTTAAGTCTTGAGAAGTCATACAGTCTTGCATTGCAAGGGGAAAAACATTATGCTTTGGAGACATCTGTAAACCTGAAGACATCTGAAGGTTTGGGGCCCAATTCCTTTCAGAGGTCAAGGTTCTGCCACGGCAGTCAGGAAGACAACGCTGCTTCAGTCCCGTTCCACAGGCAGCCTCATCCTTTTTTCCTCACCTGCCCCGAGTGCCCTCTTCTCAGGTCAGGCAAGTGAACTTGGGTTCCCCTAAATACAGTGAAATTGATTCATTTTGGCTGCAAGATACAGAGGCCCCAAATTTGCATAAGCCAGGCAGAAGCTCATTTCTCTCTCAGGTTAAAGTTGGGGCGGAGGTTCAGAGCTGCTGCAGTGTTCTGGCAAGCAGCAGAGAGCCAGGCTCTTTCTTTTTCTTTTCTTTTTTTTTTTTTTTTTTTTTTTTTGAGACGGAGTCTCGCGCTGTCGTCCAGGCTGGAGTGCAGTGGCGCGATCTCGGCTCACTGCAAGCTCCGCCTCCCGGGTTCACGCCCTTCTCCTGCCTCAGCCTCCTGAGTAGCTGGGACTACAGGCGCCCGCCACCACGCCCGGCTTATTTTTTTGTATTTTTAGTAGAGACGGGGTTTCACCATGATAGCCGTGATGGTCTAGATCTCCTGACCTCCTGATCCGCCCGCCTCGGCCTCCCAAAGTGCTGGGATTACAGGCGTGAGCCACCGCGCCCAGCCGTGAGCCAGGCTCTTTCTACTCGGTGGCTCTTTCTTGGTTCGGCAGTGTCCAACTTGTGGTCTAAGACCGCTGTTCCGTGTCCAATCATAACGTTGTGATCCAGAGGAGAAAAGGAGAAAGGGGAGCTGTTACAGACTGCATGCTTGCGTCATGCCCAAATTCATATGTTGAAACTCTAACCTCCAATGGGATGGTGTCAGGAGATGAAGCCTTTGGGACGTGATGAGGTTATGAGGTTGTGGACCTCACGATGGGATTAGTGCCCTTATAAGAGGAGAAACCAGAGAGCTTCTGCTTCTCTCTCCAAGTAAGGAAACAATGAGGAGACAGCTGTCTATGAACCAAGAAGCCAGCCCTCCGCAGACATTGGACCTGCTGACACCTTGATTTTGGACCTCCAAGCCTCCAGAATAGGGAGAAATAAATGTCAGTTGTCTAAGTCCCGCAGTCTACGGTAGTTTGAGCAGCTGAACCGATGAAGACAGGAGGGCATGCTTCTTTCCTCTGAGTTGCACACATCATTTCTGTCCATATCCCAGTGGTGAGAGCTTACTCATATAGATGCATGTAGCTGCAAATGAGGCTGGGAAATGTGATCTGGATTCTGGGTGGCCAGGGACTCAGCTAAAAATTGCAGGTTTTATTACTGCAGAGTGGGGTTTCTCCACCATAGCACTACAGACATTCTTGTTCTGTTACTTCTTTGCTGTGGGACACTATCTTGCACCTTCCTTGCAGGGTGGGTAGCCACATCCTTGACCTCCACCCACTAGATGCCAGGAGCATCACCCCACCCCTAGTTATGACAAGAAAAATGTCTTCAGACATTGCCTTATGTCCCCTGGGGGTAAAATCAAACCAAGTTGAGAACCACTGCTAAGGCAAGAGGGGAGGATGGATAGTCAGAGATACATCTTAACACCATCCCTTGCCTGGAAAACACATTCTTTTTCTTGTGTCTACTAGGCAAACCCTACTCTCTTGTTCAAGGTCAAGCTATGGTGTCATTTTCAGGTTTGGCCTCAGTCTGGTCTTTGCTGGAGCTGTTTTGTGATGTCGCCACATCATTCCTGACCTCGTTGCCTTTATGTCTGATGTATCCTCTTGGAGATTCTGTGAACTACTAATTATTCCTGAATAAATTCATTTTCTGTTTCGATTAGCTAGAGTTGAGTACTATTGTTTACGACCAGGACACCAGACTAATACAATTGGCCTCATTAGGATTCATCCAGGATCCCCTTTGAAAACCTTGCTCTTTTGTTCCTAGGGTTAAGAAGCCAGGCAAATATTGTAGGAGTAACTCAACAAGGCAAATTCCCATGCTTGGAACCCACGGGAACATGCTAATTTCCACACGAGTTTGTCGGTTTAAATTCTGTCTTGATTCTTTTTTTCTTTTTTCTCCTTGTAGGACTAGTGGGAAGGTTTGTAGAAATCAAAATTCCACCTGAATCTCTATACATTTATTTATGCTTTCCTAGCCTCTCACTTTCAAATAAAATGCGTGCGTAATTCCCTCCACATGTCTCTTCCTTTCCTTTCTACCGTGGCGATTCAGTTTTTTCCCCTTGTCTCTCTGCCTCCTTTTTCTTTTGGCCTGACCTCTTCCCCACTGAATTTTATCTGCTTTTCCTCTTGCTGTATCTTTCTTTTCCATCCTTGCTACTGGCTTAAATTCCTTCAACCCTCAATTTTTTTTTTTTTTTTCTGGGTGGCAGGAGAGCGCTCTCTAAAGGATACACAGGAAGCTGCTTTATGAATTCTGCATTAAGCAGAAGAGCGGGAGGGCTGAAGAGGGAGGCAGGTTGGTCTGAGTAATGATTTGGTCCTGCCCAGGCATCTGGCTGCCTGGGGGAGGGGGCATTGGGCCCAGCACTGTGTCAGGGGACTGGATTTAGACAGACTCCAGGACTGCTCCCTCAGGGGTTTAGGCAAGTAGCACGATGTAGGTGTGCAAGGGTGTAGATGTCTCCAGCTTCAGTAGCATCCAAGGTGTTTGAGCATCTCTGGGTGTTGGTGGCCCTGGACTTTGGTTGGGACCCATCCAGACTCAGGGAGACAATGCTGGAAGTTCTCATCAAGAGTGTCTGGGTGGGGCAACCCCCACGTCCAGAACTTGAGTACAAAATAGAAAACCAAGTGGAAGCCTAGACATTGAACCTGGGCTATGAGAGGGAAGTGGGCCAAGATCACAGTGAGGCGGCCGCACCTGGGAGGCCAGAGCTTTCCAAGGATGCATGCACTCCCACTTAGCAAGACCCGTCAAGAGCCATGGGTGAGTGGGTTGAACACAGGCAGGCTGGGGCTTAGAGCAGAGGTAAGCAGAGCCTGTGATAACTGAATAGAGCCAGAGAACAGCCCCTCTAGCAGCCAATCAAAAACTTTTTTTTTTTTTTTGAGACGGAGTCTTGCCCTGTCACCAGGCTGGAGTGCAGTGGTGAGATCTCCAGCTCACTGCAACCTCCGCCTCCTGGGTTCAAGCGAGCGATTCTCCTGCCTCAGCCTCCCGAGCAGCTAGGACTACAGGCACACGCCACCACGCCCAGCTAATTTTGTATTTTTAGTAGAGGCGGGGTTTCACCACGTTGGCCAGGATTGTCTCGATCTCTTGACCTCGTGACCCACCTGCCTCAGCCTCCCAAAGTGCTGGGATTACAGGCATGAACCACCGCACCAGACGGCCAGTGAAAAACTTGAACGTGCGTCACAATCACCTGAAAGCCTTTAGTGCTTCTCATTCAGTAGATCTGGGGTGGGGCCTAGGAATTTGCATTTCTGACAAGTTTGTAGTGAGGCTGACTTGCTGGCTGGGAGCCACATTTGGAGAGCCCCTGGCCCACGCATTTCCTTCAACAGAGCTTTCCAGCACTGGTTGCCTGTGAGAATCAGCCGGGGAGATGGAAAAAACATTGATTTCTGCTTTGGGTTAGGGGCAGGCCGCTGCTTCTACAACTAGAACAAAATGGACAAATTAGACAAAGTCATGTTTTTATTTTTATTTATTTTTATTTTATTTTTTTGAGACGGAACTCACTCTGTAGCCCAGGCTGGAGTGCAGTAGTGTGATCTCGGCTCACTGTAACCTCCCACTCCCAGGTTCAAGGGATCTTCCTGCCTCAGCCTCCTGAGTAGCTGGGATTGCAGGCACCCACCGCCACACGTGGCTAATTTTCTTTCTTTCTTTCTTTTTTTTTTTTTGTATTTTTACTAGAGATGGGATTTCATCATGTTGGCCAGGCTGGTCTTGAACTCCTGACCTCAGGTGATCTGCCCACCTAGGCCTCCCAAAGCGCTGGGATTACAGGTGTGAGCCACTGTGCCTGGCCCCAAAGTCATGTTTTTAAAGGCATCGGAGAGATGTAGGGGCAAAGAGGACAAGTAGACCTGAAATCCTAGAGTGGGAGGAGCACTTCCAGCAGTGATTCAAAAACTGGTGCACAGATCTCATGCCCCACACAGGATTACTTGACCGTATATCTGGGATCTTCCGAAGTGAGGGGCTCTGATTATGCATAAATTGCTGTAGAGGAGGAGGAGGGAGCAGGCATTCCCCAGTGTGCAGTGCTGCCAGAGGAAGGTGTGAAGGGAAGCATGTTAGGGCGTCTGTGCCCACTCTGGCTGTGGTTCCTGACTTTCTGTCCCAAGCAGATTGAATCCTTGCCTGCCTCCCACTTGATTATGGGAGAGTAACCACGTGATATTAGTATTCATTATTTACAGGTCTTTCCCCCTTAGTATCCCTGTACTCTCAGATTCTAGCACAGGGCTTAGCAAATGATAGGTGCTTAGGAAGTGTTTGTTGACAGAATAGTTGTGATCTCAGTTCTGGCTCCATGCCTCTAGCTCAGCGGTTCTCAACTGGGGGTATTTTAACCCTCGTCCCTCAGAGAATACTCGACAATATCTGTAGACATCGCTGATTGTCACAGCTGTGGGGAGTAGGGGAGGTACTACTGGCATATAGAGGATGGAGTCAAGGATGCTGCTTAACATCCTACATGCACAGGACAGCCCTCACAGCAAATAGTAAGCTGGCCCCCAGTGTCTGCAGTGCCAAGGGTGAGAAATCCTGTCCTGGCTGGTCTCCATGCAAGCCATACCTGAGGGGTCCCACCCCTGCTGCCTCCTCTGGTCACGAGGTTGGAGGCTCCTGTAGCTCAGGCCAGTGCAGCATCTTCCATTCCTTGACCCCTTTATAAGAGTTTTCCTGTGGCTCCTCGGGTGAGGTTTGGGGTATCAGTTAGTGCTCTCAACAATGGCCACCTGCATGCGCAGGGAGTGACGGGGTTGGCCCTGAGCACAGGTGGAGAGCTGGGCTGTGGGTGATTTGAATGAGCCCTGCATGCTCTGAAGGTCTCGGTTGCCTCAAAGCTCTACCGGGTTTTTCAGAGAAATTGTTCTCCCGTTCACAGAAGCCTTCCTCTGCTACCCAGCTTGTAACAGCCTGCCCATCCCCTCATCCCTTGTCTGAGTTGTTCATCATGACTCATTCCCCAGGATGAGACAAAAGGAGCCTTTGACTCCAATAAATGTTTAAAACAAACAAAAATAACAAACCACTTGTTTCCAGGAAGGGCGGAGGCGGTAAGGTGGAGGTAGCATTTTCCCACTATTGTGCTAACATGGATGAATTAGATCAGCTACTTAACACCTGGAAAGGTGTGGAAAGGCATGAGAGGATGAAGCTGAGTACAGTGAAGGACAAGGAAGTCTGGAACATTGTGGAGTGCGTGGGCCAGGGAAAGCAGCCCTGCAGAGGAGGCTGGAGGGGCAACTGCATATTCTGAGAGGAAGTTCAAAGGCTCTGTGAACAAGCTCCAGCACCAGACAGCGCATTAAATGTGCTACATACATTATCTCATGCAATCCTCACAACCCTATGAAATAGGTTCTATCATTGATATCTCTGTCAGTCAGCTAGCACCTCAATAATGCCATATAAGAAGCATCCCCAAACAATTTCTATGGCTGAACACAGCAATCATTTAATCTCCCCAATGTGGCCACAGCTTGGTTGAGAGCCAGCAAGATTTAGTCTGAGCTTATCTGCACATAGCTCCAAGCTGCACACTGGATTCAGGTTTGCTCCAGGCATCTTTCTCCTTAAACTAGCAGGCAAACTGCAGCTGTTTCTTTCCCATAGTCATGGGAGATGTTCAAGAGGGAAAGCAAAACTGCACAATTCGTTTCAAGCTTCCACTTGTGTCTCATCTTCTCATATTGGCCATAGTGAGGCACATTGCTGAGCCTCAAATAAAGAGATGGGGATGTACACTCTGCCCAGCATGAGTTCGAAGCAAGTTATAGTGTCAAGCCAACACGGATGGAGTGGGTAAGTATACTCCTTCCACGGAGGTTGGGAGGAAGTGGTGTCAGGAATGAGTACTTGCCTAACAATGATCTAATCTACTACATTTTAAATATGTTGAAACTGGGGCACACAAAAGGATTGAGCAATTTGCTTTAGGCTGCAGAGTAAATGAGTGGCTTGGATGTGAACCCAAATGATGTGGTTTGACAGTGTACTTTACACAGTACTACGCTGTACTGTAGTATACTGTACTATACCTGCCATGCCATACCACTATGCCAAAAGAGTCTTTGCTGTGTTTTGTTGCCTATGGTAGCAAGTGTTCAAGATAGTCTCCAATGATCCTCACCTCCTGTATTCGCATCTGCTGTGGACTAAAAGCTTGATTGCCCCTTACATTCATATGTTGAACCCCTAATCCATAATGTGATGGTATCTGAAGGTGAGGCTTTGAGAAATAATAAAGGATAGATGAGTTCATAAGGGTAGAGCCCTCTGACAGGATTAATGCTCTTATGAGAAGAAGAAGAGAGCAGCCCTCTCTCCTTTATCTCTGTGTCATGTGAGAATTCTGTAAGAAGGTAGCCCTCTGCAAACCAGGAGGAGAGCCTTCACCAGGAAATGAATTGGCTGACATCTTGATCTTGGACTTCCCAGCCCCCAGCACGGTGAGCTATAAGCCATCCAGTTTTATGGTATTTTGTTATGGCAGCCTGAGCAGACTAAGACAACACTCTTGCGTAGTCTCCTCCCATGTTGAACATGGTTGACCTTTGTGACCAATAGAATATTAAGAACATGATGGTGGGTGACTTCTGAGGCCATCACAGGCATTTCAGGTTCCTTTTTGGTGTCTTGTATCACTCATCTGGGAGAACCAGCCAGCATGTTGTGAGGATGCCCAAGCAGTCCTACGGAGGGGCCCACAGGAACAGAGGCCTCCCTCCAACAGCCAATACCAGCTTACGAGCCCTGGATCCTCCAGCACATCGTCTTCAGATGCTTCCAGTCCCCATTTAGTCTGCCAGTTGAAGTGCCAGATATCATTAACCAAGAATGTCATCCATTCTGTGCTCTGCCTGGATTCCTGACCCAAAGAAATGTGAGATGGAATACATGATTATGGTTGTTTTAAGCCACTTAATTTGGTAAATTCGGGCAAAAATTTCTTGACAAAGATGCCAAAAGCATGGCAACAAAAGTAAACATTGACAAATGGGATATAATTATAAGAGCTTCTGCACAGCAAAGGAAACTATCAACAGAAGAAACAGACAACCTACAGGATGGGAGAAAACATTTGCAAACCATGCATCTGACAAAGGTCTAATATCCAGCATGTATTAAGGAACTTAAACATATTTACAAGAGAAAAACAACCCCATTAAAAAGTGTGCAAAGGACATAGACACTTTTCAAAAGAAGACATGCATGTGACCAAAAAGCATATAAAAAAAAGTTCAGTATCACTGATCATTAGAGAAATGCAAATCGAAACCACAAGGAGATACCATCTCATACCAGTCAAAATGGCTATTATACAAAGTCAAAAAATGACAGATGCTGGCGAGGTTGTGGAGAAAAGGGAACACGAATACACTGTTGGTGGGAATGTAAATTAGTTCAACCATTGTGGAAAGCAGTATGGCGATTCCTCAAAGAACTAAAAACAGAACTAGCATTCCACCCAGCAATCCCATTACTGGGTATATACTCAGGAATATGAATCATTCTACCATAAGGACACATGCATGTGAATGTTCACTGCAGCATTATTCACAATAGCAAAGACGTGGAATCAATCTAAATGTCCATCAGTAACAGGTTGGATAAAGAAAATGTGGTACATGTACACCATGGAATACTATGCAGCCATAAAAAAGGAATGAGATCATGTCTTTTGCAGGAACATGGATGGAGCTGGAGGCCATTATCCTTAGCAGACTAATGCAGGAACATAAAACCAAATACTGCACGTTCTCACTTATAAGAGGGAGCTAAATGATGAGAACTCATGAACATAAAGAAGGGAACAACATACACTGGGGTCTACCTGAGGGTGGAGGGTGGGAGGAGGGAGAGGAGCAGAAAAAATAACTATCGGGTACTAGGCTTAGTACTTGGGTGATGAAATAATCTGTACAATAAACTCCTGTGACATGAGTTTACCTATATAACCAACCTGCACATGTACCCCTAAACCTAAAATAGTAGTTAAAGAAAAGCCACTAAATTTCAGAATGATTTATCATGCAGCAACTAATAATGAATACACAGCCTTTGTTTAGTGCTAGAGATGGCATGCAGTACTAAGTAGTAGAGCTTGAGCTTGCACTGCAATGGGCTGCCCTCTAACCCAGTGGAGTCCTGTACTACACTGCTGCATGAGTGAGGATGAAGACCGAGGAGCTGGTAAGAGGAGTTGAATGATGAGTGCTGGGTAGTCCGTGCATGGTAGGTCTGAAATAGATAAGGAATGTTGAAAGGTTATCTCCAGCTTAAGAGGCTGAAAGTTACAAACCCAAGTTTAGTGATATAGTTTGGATGTGTGTCCCCGCCCAAATCTCACATTGGAATGTAATCCTCAATGTTGGAGGTGGGGCCTGGTGGGAGGTGATTGGATCATGGGGGCAGATTTCTCATGAATGGCTTAGCACCATCCCTCTTGGTACTGTCCTCGCAATAGGAGTGAGTTCTCATGCGATCTGGTCATTTAAAAGTGTGTAGCACCTCCCCTATCTCTTTCTGTCTTGCTCCTGCTTCTGCCATGTGACGTGCCTGCTCCTCCTTTGCCTTCCACCATGATTGGAAGTTCCCTGAGGCCTCCCTAGAAGCAGATGCCACTATGTGTCTTCTACAGCTGTAGAATTGTGAAGCCAGTGAAACATCTTTTCTTATAAATTACCCAGGCTCGGGTATTTCTTTACAGCAATGTGCGAATGGACTAATACAGTTAGAGAACTGCAGCAACACTTTGAGGATGTCTCTGGTAGAAGACATCATGACTTCCTACTATAATACTTCCTTCTACAGACGGCCTCCCAGTATGTAGGGATAAATAGTTAAAGTCTGACATATACTTTTCCTCTCTGCAGAGCGTACTTCCCAGACTCAGAAATAGTTCTGATTCCGTTTATTTATGTTGCCTCAAATAAGATTTTCAGGTTTCATCTTCCATTTGAATTTGACCTTTGCTTTACCGAGGTAGATCTCTCCCTTCACTAGCTCTTGGACACATTTGCAATTTCCACTTACCAGACGGTTCTTGCCATTACAATCATTAATAGACAATATAGAAACAAGAAGATACCACCTTCTCGGTCCTCACACCCATATAACAAGAGAAAGATAAGAACAACCCATCAGCTTTTAAAATAATTTTTAATAGAGTAAACCAATACCTGCCCACAATGAATGTGGGAACCTCACAGTCTTCCCAAGGATTCTGGAAGCTGGGGAGGTGGATTATTCTATATGTATTATGTAGAGACAAGGTCTCACTATGTTGCCTGGGCTGGTCTTGAACTCCTGGCCTCAAGCGATCCTCCCACATCGGCCTCCCAAAGTGCTGGGATTATAGGCGTGAGCCACCAGGCTGGGCCTGGCTATTCTAAATATATCATCATTTTAAGAAGCATTCATCACTTGGATCACTCTCTCACCATTTACTTCTATTTCCCAGTGATTGTTCTGATAAGCTGGGTCAGGCACAGCTCACTAGACATATAATAGATGCAGGATGAAAGTTCCCCTGGAAGTATCATTTGGATGCTGGAGTTGCTAAGTGGTCCAGGGACAGAGTGGAAGATGGCTTCCTTGATTCAAGAAATCAGGTTGGGGAAAAATCAGTCTTGGCCATGCTGTTGGTGAGACTTATCAGGGGCTTAATCATTTTTGGAAGAAATGGTTTAAACCAACAGATTCTCATGTCTGTGATTTTTCTTGCCCTCAAGACCCAGAGAGGGGAACAGGATTTCTCTCGAATATGCAATGTTCCTCCCACACAATCAGCGAGGACATACGATCTCCATGTGTGTTCTTTTAACAGAAGAGGGGAAAAAACCCACAGCACACGTGATGTACACACGCACTCCACACACATGGTTAGAATGTTTTCTGTTTTGGATACACATTGCCATGATAAATGTTTAATACATTTAGATTTAATGTAAGACACTATGGAGGGTCCTAAATGAAATTCAGGAGTTTCCCAGGGGTTCACAGCTGAGAAAACCAACCTTAAAACATTCACACCTGAAATATTTGAAAAAAGCATATCTCTGTGTGGGTATCATTTAGTGTGTTATTTTAGCAGTCATTTTAATACTAAACATACACCCTTGTTGTGTAATAAAATCATGAGTTTACACTTAGGGACACATCATGAACTAACAACTTCACGTTCATTGACTCACCTAATTCTCACAGATACCAGATAATATGGATATTACCAGATAATACAGATATTACTGTATGTACTCACAAGAAAGATCACAGAACTTGCCCATTGCAACATAACCAATAACAATCCCCAAGAACTGGCCGCGTGCCATGGCACATGCCTATAATCCCAGCACGTTGAGAGGCTGAGGCAGGTTGATCACTTGAGCCCAGGAATTTGAGACCAGTCTGGGCAACATGGAGAAACCCCATCTCTATAAAAATTACCCAGGCATGGTGGCGCATGCCTGTAGTCCCAACTACTGAGGAGGCTGAGGTGGGAGGGTGGCTTGAGCTCAAGAGGTGGAGGTTGCAGTGAGCCGAGATCGTGCCACTGCGCTCCAGCCTGGACAACAGACGCAGACCCTGTCTCATAATAATAATAATAACAACAAAAGAAGTTACTGTTAAAATTTTTTAAAATCTCCAAGAACTGTCCCATTCCAAAGCCCAAATTCTTCCATACAGCCAGATGCTGTCTCTTTCATAGGAATATACTTGTGTATATTTGTATAATACATTAAAATGCATTGCAGTGGATGTGTTTGAACTTTTAATGCAATGAGTCATCTGAAAATTAGAGTTCCTGCTTTTTTTGGCAGTTTTGTTTCCAATATATTTATTCTTCAAGGTCCATTTCAAATATCACTGCCTGTGAGAAGCTTTCTCCAAACCCCAACCAGGACTCAGCCCCGCCTTGTTTATTCTGCACCTTATATTCCCACTTCTTGTTGGGTTCCTTTGTATTTATTTGCTTATGTGAACTCCTTTAGGGCAGGCCAACATCTCTTTACTTTTGTCTGCTAGAATCTTCCTTTAAAAAAATCCCAACTTAAGGAAATATATAATTTATGTGCAATAAAATGCATAGCTCTTAGGTGTGCCCTTGGGTGCGTTTGGACAAAGGTACATATTACATATTTGTCTGCCCACCATCCAAGTCAAGATGTGAGACATTTCCATCATCTGTTCTGTCCCTTCGCAGTCAACGCCCTTCAGGCAGCCACCAATCTGGACCCCAACAGCATGTGGTAAAAACATTTCGGACTCAATGCATCTGACGGATTCTGCATCTGTCTTCCCTATTCTGGTTAATGCACTGGGCTCCTCCTGGCCGCTCAGGTTCTAAAGTACAAAGCCTTTTTTTTTTTTTTTTTTTTGTCATACCTCTCCCCTATCTTCAACACGTAATTCCTCATCCCGCAAACTTCTCCAGCAACTATGTTCAAAGCTGAGGCCGCATGCTAGGGATCGAGTCATTTTTCCAAAGCTTGTCAGTGCCCCCTCTCCAGAGCTCTCCATGCATACTCCTCGTTTCCTCCGCCTGCCGCCCCACTTCGTCTTGGCATCTGTAGGCTACTACTCCCCAGCCATAGGTCTGGTCTTCCACCTCCTCCTCTCCCCATAACCTCAACCCCAGGGTTCCCTGCTTCCATCATAAACCTCCCATGCCTCCCTGCTTGATCCAGAACATAGCTCATGAAATAATGCCTCACCTCCTCAGCCTGCCTTCAGGAAATTTTCCAATCTGCCTTTTCCAACCTATCTTCCTTTACTTGCTCCCATGAGACCTACACTCCAGCCACCCCAGCAACGTGCCTGTATCAAAAGATGTTTTGTTTCCTTCTAACTGTATGTCTTTTCCAGGCCGTGCCCTCTGCTTGGAGCGTCGTTCTTTTTTCTCTCCTTGGAAATCTCACCCAACCCTCAGGGCCTTTTCCGCAAGGTCTCCCGAGGCCTCTTTCCACTGCTTTCCTATCTGTTTGTACGCACATTACCCTTGCACCCGCGGGTTTGTATTCACAGGTACTGAACTTTGTTTCTTGTTTGTGTTCTGGCTACACAGTTAGCTCCACACCATGGAGACGTCCATGTTAGAGAAAAAGGAGAGAACATTCTCTCAGGACGAAGAGCAGAATTTGTTCTCAAGTGCTTGCTCTGTTTTTTTTTTTTTTAAATATTGTGGACACATAGGTGATCATGATTCCCTTTTTACGTAGGCTGTTGGGAAGCTTGAGGCCAAATACAGGGCCCTTCCCTGACAAGCAGATAGAGCCGATAGGATGAATTCTGGGTGCTGATGGTTTTGTCGTGTGTTTCCTCTCCTATTTTCTCAACTGTTTTTGTCTTCTGCATGGGGTTGACTACCGTTTCAGATCATAGTAGGCACTCAGTGTAGTTTATTTATTTATTTTTTTGAGACAGGTCTCACTCTGTCACCTAGGCTGGAGTGCGGTGGCTGGATCACCGTTTACTGCAGCCTCAAACTCCTGGGCTCAAGCAATCCTCCCACATCAGCCTCCTGAGTAGCTAGGACCACAGGCATGTGCCACCATGCCCAGCTAATTTTCCTTTTCTTTTCTTTCTTTCTTTTTTTTTTTTTTTGAGCCAGAGTCTTGCTCTGTCTCCCAGGCTGGAGTGCAGTGGTGTGATCTCGGCTCACTGCAACCTCTGCCTCTCAGGTTCAAGTGATTCTCATGCGGCAGCCTCCCGAGTAGCTGAGACTACAGGTGCCCACCACCACACCCAGCTAATTTTCGTATTTTTAGTAAAGATGGGGTTTCACCATGTTGGCCAGGCTGGTCTTGAACTCCTGACCTCAGGTGATCTGCCTGCCTCGGCCTCCCAAAGTGTTGGGGTTACACGTGTGAGCCACCGCCTCCAGCCTAATTTTTGTATTTTTAATAGAGGTGGGTTTCACCATGTTGGCCAGGCTGGTCTTGAACTCTTGACCCCAGGTGATCTGCCCACCTCAGCCTCCCAAAGTGCTGGGATTACAGGCATGAGCCACCATGCCTGGCCTAATTTTCTTATTTTATTTTTATTTTTGTAGAGATGGGGGCCTTACTATGTTGCCCAGGCTCGTCTCAAACTCCTGGCTTCAAGTGATCCTCCCACCTTGGCCTCCCAAAGCACTGGGATTATAGATGTGAGCCACCATGCCCAGCCTTATTTGCTTAATGAAAAAAATTCATTGATTTCATTTAATGAATGAAGGAAGCAGAGAGAAAAACAAATTTAAAAAGTTCTTCCATGGCACGTGTTTGTTTGGTTCATCTTTATGCCTGACCCCAACTTCCATAACCCAGCACCAAGCTTGCCACAGCAGGAACATAGGAAATATTAAGTTTCATTGAATTTTATTAAAAAGAGGCTGGGTGCAGTGGCTCACACCTGTAATCCTAGCACTTTGGGAATCTGAGGTGGGTGGATCGCCTGAGCTCAGGAGTTCGAGACCAACTTAGGCAACATGGGGAAACCCTGTCTCCACTAAAATACAAAAAATTTGCCGGGCATGGTGGCACGTGCCTGTAATCCCAGCTCCTCGGGAGGCTGAGGCATGGGAATTGCTTGAACCTGGGAGGCGGAGGTTGCAGTGAACTGAGATTGCACCACTATACTCCAGCCTGGGCGACAGAGAGAGACTCCATCTTAAAATAAAAAATAAAATAAAAAATAGAAGGGCATATGAGAGCTCAAAATCATCTGTGAATGGTTGTAATACATTTCTGGAAATAAATTTGCTCCTATTGTAGGATTAGTATAAAATTATGGGTATTGAACAAACATTAAGAAAAAGAAGAGACTTATTTTGGCCTTTAAGAAGTGCTGTTGCATTCAGAGCATTAGTAAGCTACGCAAACGCCTGCCAAGAAAGGAACTGTGGCTACAAGCACTGGGGCATGCAAACGCAGAAGGAATGAGTGCCTTGGGAGCCTTCAGTTTCTGGGGATCTGTCGAAAGGTTGGTTGCTTCTGTCACAACAGAAGGAATAGACAAGATGAAATTAATGACTCTTTATCTGCCTCTTTATATGCTCATATCAGTCCTGTCATATAGAAATTTCAGATGTATGCACTCATAAAGAAAGCAGAGAACAAGGAAAGTGCAGAACAGTTCAATACTCATAGAGGGAATTTCTTTTTTGTGCCATGAAGGTTGTTTTCTCTGATTATGGTAGTTGCTTTCATTTCCTGTTTCTCACCTGGAAAGAGACCCCGGCCATCCTCTCCCACTGAATCTCTCTGACTCCGTGTGGCTATGCATCTCCTGCATCTCTTGGGGTGTCTCTGTGTGTGTCTTAGGAGCCCACATCCCCTCCTAAGACTCCACAGGGCATGATTTCCTGGCTTAGGGATGGAGAGAACCCTCAGCTTTCCCTTGTTCTGAACCTCGCCCCTGCTGTGGGTGCTGAGACAGTGAGAGGCTCACCCATCGGCTCAAGAGCACCCCCGAAAATAAATCCCTCAGTTCCTCTCCCCAGCATCTCAGGGGCTTTGAAGCCACTTAGGTAGACAGGTTTTGGCTGGAACCTCATTCATGGTGGGCCTATGCGTTCTCTGTCTTCTGGCAGCCCTTCTCCCTCATGTCCCCACTGATGACATCTCTCCTTCTCGTAGAACCTCCTAGAAGGAGAGCTCACGGCGTTCTCTTTGGTGCCCAATTCTGGGGCCTAAGCCCACACACCCCACCTCTCAGAAGGGCGTAGTCATCTGGACCTCCTGCAAGCCCAGCCAGGCCAGTGAGATGTGCAGACCCCCGGGCAGAGTCATTGAGACTCATCTCACTGCCTGGCAGCCTTACTAAGGCTTCCCAGTCCAGCTGGCAGCTTTCTGTTGCTGTACGGCTTCTTGTTGGCCAGCTAAACAAGATAACTCTGTCATTATGTGGTTTTCATTTCCGTAATCTTTTCTACCCTGAGAAATAATTATTTTTTTTCTTTTCCCAGAAAAAGCATCAAATGTACAAAACATAAGAACCCGCCCACGGGAGCTGATGCATTTGGCTTCCCTCAGTTTCTTTCGGAGCCTTTGGTCTGCGGTCCTTGCCCACAGAGGGCGGCACAGCAGGATTTCTCCACCGCAACACTATTGACATTTGGGGTTCCATCATTCTTTGCTATGGGGCTGTCCTGGGCATTGTGGGTTTCGCAGCATACTAGGCGTCAAGTCACCAGATGCTGATAGCAACCCTCCTCCTCCAGGGATGACAGCTAAAAACATCTCCAGACATTGCTGAATGTTCCCTGGGGGGTATAATCACCCCCTATTCACCATCACTGCTATGAAAGAAAGAGGCTGGAAGAACTGGGGCAAGTAGTCATTTCAGCCACAAAGCTTTACACAAAAATGTTAACATATCTGCCTCTCTTAGAGTCCCCAGTTCTCCATTCTCCTCTATGCTCCCAGGGAAGGTGTGAGCCCCCATACAGCACTAGAAGCTAGAAGGAGTCAGGCATTTTTTATGTCGTCTTGTGTATATGGATCTTCAGGAAATTTTCCCAGATCTGAGTCCTCAAGGAGGGAGCAAGGAAGAACCAAGAAAAAAAGAGAAGGATGGGAAAACTGAACCAGTTTTCAGCTTCCCCCAGTGGAGTCTGGGAATGCTGGTCGGGCCTGTGTAAAGGTGCACCTTTCGTGACCACCGGCAGTGCCTTTTCCCTGTGAGATCCCTTTAAAAGAAAACATCAGCCTGGCATCCAAAAAATCACTTCAGGTGACTTGTATCTGTACTGCACTGAGAATGCCCAAACTGGGGGGCTTCATTCATAGTTCGCTGTGGTGGGACTTGTTAAAATCTCTTTCTTCCTTCTCTCTCTGTCTTTTTTTGGAGACAGGGTACTGCTCTGTCACCCAGGCTGGAGTGCAGCAGTGCGATCATAGCTCCCTGCAGCCTTGACCTCCTGGGCTCAAGCGATCCTCTTGCCTCAGTCTCCTGAGTAGCTGGGACTACAGGTGTGTGCCACCACCCCTGGCTAATGTTTTTAATTTTGTAGAGATAGTGTCTCTTTATGTGGCCTGAGCTGGTCTCGAACTCCTGGCCTCCAGTGATCCTCTTGCCCTGGCCTCCCAAATCTCTTTCTTATTGTCACATACAAATGGTTAATGCCCCTAAAGTCTCTTCTTTCCCACCCCCTAGCCTCTCTCCAGTTTGCCCAGCACTGCACCCTAGTCTCCTTTCTCCACTCTGTCCTGGTCATTTCTATCTGCCCGCTTTCTCCCTCTTGTTGGTCTTTGTCTTACATAAATCTCTCACTTTCCTGGTGGTGTTGCTCTTATGGTCATTAACATAACAAAAATTTCTGGCTAATAGCTGAGGGATAAATGTTCCTTCTGCTTGGTGGGAGAGTGAGAAAATAATACCACACTAAGTGTGAGGCTGAATGCATTTCTAAGGCACTTGGTTAGACGTGATCCAAAACCTTTTTCCATTAATATGAGAGTGAACTCTGTGGTCCACTTATTGAATTACTGTGTTGTTTTGAACTCTGTATTAGTTTTTCTATTGCCACATCACAAATTATCACAAATGCATTGGCTTAAAACAACACCCACGTATTAGCTCACAGTTCTACGGGCCAGAAGTCCAGGTACGGTGTGGCCAAGCTCTCTGCTCAGGGTCTCACCAGGCTACAGTCAAGCTGTTGACCAGCGCTGTGGCGGCTGCCTGTGTTCTCCTCTGGAGGTCGGGTTCTTTTCCAAGCTCAGGTGGCTGGGGTAGAATTCAGTTCCTTGCAGTTACAGGGCTGAAGGCCCTGTTTCCTGGCTGGCTGTCAGCTGGGGTTTTTCAGCTCCCAGAGGCCACAGGACTCCCTTCATCTTCAAAGCCAATGGCGGAGAATAGCCCTCTCATGCTTCCAATCTCGTTCCAGGAAAACTCTCTCCCCTTTCAAGACTCTGGTGATTAGCTCAGACCCACTGAGGTCGATACCCCTTTCCTAAAGGCAGTTAATCTGAGACGTAATTACATCTGCAAAATCCCCTTCACTGGAGCCCCTCCATGGGTGTTTGATTGAATAACTTGGAGAAGGTGTTTGAAATCCAGGGATCAGGAATGTTGGGGACCATCTTAGAATTCTGCTGACCACAACCTTGAATATGAACTTGATGGCCTCCTTGTCACTGGAGAGCTATCCCTTTATCAAGGAATCCTTGATTGAGCCATTAGTTCCGTCTGCTTAAACCACCACTGAACTTGCAAAACATGCTTAATTAATATTGATTGATGTAATGTTTTTGAGAAGTAAATTATTTCATTCAATAAATATTTATTATCAATGATATTTCAGACACTCTTCTAGGTGCAGAAAACACAATTATTAACTGTCAGACAAGATCTCTGACTGAATGGGTCTTCTGTTCCAAGGGGTGATGCAATTAATAAGCACACAAGGATTTTTTTTTTCTTTAGACACGTTCTTGCTCTGTTGCCTAGGCTGGAGTACAGTGGCATGATCATGGCTCACTGCAGCCTTGACCTCCTGGGCTCAAGAGATTCTCCTACCTCAGCCTTCCGAGTAGCTGGACTATAGGCATGTGCTACCACACTTGTCTATTTTTTTTTTATTTTTTTGTAAAGATGGGGTCTTGCTATGCTGCCCAGGCTGGTCTTGAGCTCCTGGGCTCAAGTGATCCACCTGCCTCGGGCTTGAAAAGTGTTGGGATTACAATATTGAGTCTGTAATCTCAGGTACCCAGCCACAGATTTTTTGAATGTATACTGTAAGCGACTGATTATTTTGTAGGAAAATATTTTTTTCTTATGATTCTCAACAAAATGAATCATCTTGTGTTTGTAGAGGAATATCTGTCTACCTACCTACTTGTCTACCTGTCTATATCAACCACATTCACTTCTTATGAAGCATTATACTAGCTTAGAATCTTTGACATGAGGTCTTTGAATGCATGAGGACAAATACTATGCTTCGGAGTAAGACCTCCATACCCCGTGGATGAGTCTTGCAGGAGCTCTTGGCCCTAGAAAGATTTGCTGAAAATCATAGACACGAGGCAGATGGATTCATAGGAGAAAAGGCGTACAAATGTATTTAATGTGTATACACGGTGCCTTCAGAATGATGGTCCAACTTTCCAGGAAACTCCAGAAGCTTATGCGCTATCCTGAGGTTATACAAAGAATGGGGCTTGGGTTCTGCTAAAACCGGTTATGGGAGTGGGAGAAGAGGAATTCTATTGAGGGACAGTAACATGATTACTAGGGAACAGAAATTAACTTGTAAATAGTTCTCTTTAGAATGTAAGTGATCCTTGGAGACGGTCATCATCTGGAAAAAGGATCTGTTCATGTGTAGTTATGTCTAGGTCTTCTTTCCTGTAATGGATAACGAGGTAACAGGGAGGGGAACAAGAATAATTGTTCTCCTTGGTGGGTCAGTCTTATCCTTATGTAGATAGGGGAAAAGTCTCTTCCGGTGTTGATCTCTAAGGGTTTTTAATTCAAAATACTCATTGTACCAAGGAGTCATATTTTGGGGTGAAATATTTTGATTTCCTTCATAAGCAAATATGACTGCAGGGAGAGGCTCATGAAGATGCTATGTTCCTCCCTGAAGCTGTTGGCATGGATGGTGGATAGCATCCTAGAGGACTCTGCTTATCACCATCCATTTCTCCAAACAAGGGGGTGGATGTAACAGAGTTGTGCCATCCTGGCCAAGTCTGTATGAATGCCCTAAAAGAAACTTGGTGTGTGGTTGCACTTCCCTTCCTGTTTTTCAGGGAACTCTAGTTACTCAGATTTTGTCTTCAAAAGCCCTTGGGCCAGTGGCTCCGGAATGACAGCATTCCCTTCAAGGGCATCTCTGCTCTGATCCGGAGCCGAGTTCAGGAAAAGAAAAGGAGGCCATGGATCCTTTCCAGACCTTTCCAGACCTGTTGGAGCTCTGAGGAATCAGCCAGCACACTGTATTGAGCAACCCTCAAAGGATCGCACCACTGCTGACTGGGGGTGCTTTACAAAACAGTGGTATGATGAGGCAGGAGATCTTTACACAGTTTCAAACGACCTCTGCAGGAAATTTATAATGATTTCAAAGGGAAATGGAGTAACTTTGCTGTGGAGAATCCTGGCAGGCTCCATCTGAAGCAGGGATCAAAGTGAACACTTTTCAGGTCTGGGGCAAACTGAATTGTGTGTCACCTGATAGGATGCGATGAGAAGAATACAGCATCACTTCAGTGATGTCCTTGGGAAGATGCATAATGTGAATGTAATCGCAAGGAAACATCAGACAAACGCTGGATGAGGGAAATGTCTGGCCTGTCTTCTTCAAAAGTATCAGAGTTGATAACACCCATGTTCCTAAGAGCATTATTTACAATAGATGAAAGGTGAGCCAGCCCAAGTGCCTGTGGACAGATGGATGTATGAACCAAATGTAGTCCATCCATACAATGCAGTATGGTTCGACCTTAGAAAGGAAGGAAATTCTGACACAGGCTGCAACATGGATGAACCTTGAAGATATTATGCTAAGTGAAAGAAACCAGTTACAAAAAAAAAAAAAAACAAATACTGTAAGGTTTCACTTCTAAGAGGTACCCAGAGAAGTCAAATCCATAGAGACAGAAAGCAGAACGGTGGTTGCCAGGGGCTGGGGGACAGGAGAATGAAGAGTTTCATGGGTCCGAATTTTGAGTTTAGGAAGATGAAAATGTTCTGGAGGTAGATGGTGGTGATGGTTGCATGATAATATGAATGTACTTGATGTCGCTGAATGGAACACTTACAAGTTTTAAAATGGGAAACGTTGCGGGATACATGCTTTACCACAGGTTTTTTTCTTTTCTTTTCTTTTTTTTCAGACACAAGATCTTTCTCTGTGGCCCAGGCTGCAGTGCAGCAATGCATCCTAGTCCACTGTAACCTTAATTTCTGAGCTCAAGTGATCCTCCTGTCTCAGCCTCCCAAGTAGCTGGGACTACAGGTGTATGCCACCATGCCCAGCTAATTACTTTTAATTTTTAATTTTGTAGAGATGGGGTCTTGTTATGTTGCCCAGGCTGGTCTTGAACTCCTGGCCTCAAGCAATCCTCCTGCCTTGGCCTCCTAAGTGCTGGGATTACAGGCGTGAGCCACCAAGCCTGGTCACAATTTATTTTTCTAAGTGCCAAGGTTAAGCAAGTCAGGGAAAGACAGGGAATGTTCAAGATGGGAAGATACTGAGAAGACATGATAACAGGCTGGGCATGGTGGCTCATGCCTGTAATCCCAGTACTTTGGGAGGCCGAGGTGGGCAGATCACCTGAGGTCAGGAGTTTGAGACCAGCCTGGCCAACACCGTGGAATCCCATCTCTACCAAAAATACAAAAATTAGCCGGGCATGGTGGTGGGCACCTGTAGTCCCAGGTGCTCGGGAGGCTGAGGCATAAGAATTGCTTGAACCTGGGAGGCGGAGGCTGCAGTGACTCGAGATCACACCAGTGCACTCCAGCCTGGGCAACAGAGTGAGACTCTGTCTCTAAATAAACAAACAAAAGACATAACAATGACAGTTTGTGGTGCTGAACTGGGCCCTGTAGCTGTAAATGATGCTCTAGGGACACTTGATGAACCTGGAATGGAGCCTGAGGGTTAGGCGGTAGTCATCTTTCAGAGTGAAGGCCTCCCTTCTGGTGGTTGTAGTGAGGTTATGTAGGAGGATACCTTTATTTGCGGGAAATACACACTCAGGTATTTGCAACTGACAGAGTCAGCAACTTCATCTCAAAAGGTTCAGAAATAAGTTATTTGTGCCCTACTAGCAACATTTCAGTGAGTTTGCAATTGTTTCAGAATTCAAAAACTCGTAATTGAAATGGAGTGGAATCATTCTTTGAAAAGAGTCATTGAGAACAGCATCTTTTTTTTTCTTTTTTTTAGATGGAGTCTCGCTCTGTCGCCCTGGCTGGAGTGCAGTGGCATGATCTCGGCTCACTGCAACCTCTGCCTCCCAGGTTCAAGCGCTTCTCCTGCCTCAGTCTCCCAAGTAGCTGGGATTACAAGTGCACGCCAGCACGCCCGGCTAATTTTCGTATTTTTAGTAGAGACTGGGTTTCACCACGTTGACCAGGCTGGTCTCAAACTCCTGACCTCAAGTGATCCACCTGCTTCGGCCTCCTAAAGCGCTGAGATTACAGTCGTGAGCCATTGCACCCGGCTGAGAACAGTGTTTTCAATTTAAGGGATACCCAGGAGAAAGCAGTAGTAACAGGGTAGGTGCTTATCAAGGCGTTCGACATCTGGGTGGCCCCTACTTGACATATTCACCTGACCCCAATGTCCTGAGCAATCTGGATGTGTGGGGGCTATTTCCATATTAATTTGGTAAGGTCAGAGCTTCTGGATGGAAAAGAGAGTCCAACCGGCCCCTGTACCCCAATTAGACAGTGGTTATCCTGGGCCCATTGATTACCCCGTCATATCACTGAAGGTCTCTGTTCACCGTGAACCCACAGTCTAGGCAGGAGCCAGGACAGGAACACACAATAATGACCCCACTATGTGTCAGTGTACTGGGTTAAATGGAGGCCCCTCAAAAGATATGTTCACACCCAAATCCCTGGAACCTGCATTTTACTTTCTTTGAAGGTAAAAGTCTTAGGCCCAGCCTGGTGGCTAACACCTGTAATCCCAGCACTTTGGGAGGCTGAGGCAGGAGGATTGCTTGAAGCCAGGAGGTCAAGACCAGCCTGGGCAATATACTGAGGCTCCATCTCTACAAAAAATTTAAAAATTAGCTGAGCATGGTGGCGTGCACCTGTAGTCTCAGCTACTTGGGAAGCTGAGGCAGGAGGATCACTTGAGCCCAGGTGTTTGAGGCTGCAGTTAGCTATGATCGCGCCACTGCACTTCAACCTGGGTGACAGAGCGAGACCCTGTCTCAAACAAACAAAATTTATGACTTCTCAGTGCACTTAGCACAAACCCAACCCCCGCTCCAGGGCTGAGAAGTCCTCGCACCATCTCGGCCTTTCCTAGCTCTTCAAATTCATGCTATGCTTTCTCTTTGTTCTCTAAATCTCAGCCACCCTGAGTTTCTTTGAGTTCTTCCCATGGCCTCAGCTCCTCCCTGCCTCAGGGCCTTTGCGTGTGATTTCCATCTCTTGAGCATGTCCTTCCCCTCTTGCTATGCTTGGCAGATTTCCTTTCATCCTTCACATTCCAGCTTTAATATTCCTTCCTCTGAGAGAGGCAACTTCCCAAACCACACAATGTGCATAGGCCGCCTTCCCGCCGTTCCTCTCTCTCCCTGGATCCCGTCCTGTTCCATCAGCGTGCACACTGCAGGATGCACTTGGCAAGTGGCCGCGTGACTTCTGTGGGCCTGTCCTCCCTCCAGGCCGCAAGCTGCAGGGCTTCCAGGAGCCCATCATTTTGGTTCAGGCTTATACTCCCTGTGCCAAGCTCGGGCTCTGGCAGAAAGCAGAAGCTCAGTAAGTGCTTGCTGAATAAATGATAGCGGGAAGAAGGCAGAAATCAGGCGTGTCTGGGGAATCCAGCTGGCAAGGAGGAGGGTGGATTGGTAACTGGAGGAGTTTTAATTTCTCTGACTGGCATCAGCCAACAGCCAGCTTGATACGAGATTAGAAGCCTCTTGAGCCAGGAATTTCACTGCTTTCATGTTCTCTGAAACATCTGAGGACTTGTGTGCCGCTTATACCTCAAAGTCACTCTCAGGTCTCCTCTCTTCTCTGGAAACTTCTCTGACCACAGGTCCTCACTGGCCCTGCTTCTTTTTGTTTTTATTTTTTTTTAGTTCTTAATTTTTAATTTGTGTTAGAGACAGGGTCTCACCGTCACCCAGGCTGGAGTGCAGCGGTACCATCATAGCTCACTGCAGCCTCGACCTCCTGGGCTCAAGCAATTCTCCTGCCTCAACTTCCCAAGGGGCTAGGACTACAGGTACATGCTACCATGCGCAGCTAATTTTTTTTATTTTTAAATTTATTTAATGTTTTAAAGAAATGGGGTCTTGCTGTGTTGTCCAGGCTGGGGTTGAACTCCCCCCACCCGCCTCAGCCTCCCAAAGTGCCTCCCAAAGTGCTGGGATTACAGGCACAAGCCACCACACCCAGCCTCCTGCTTCTCTTTGAATAAATACTGTATTAGGCCATTGTTGCATTGCTATAAGAAATACCTGAGACTGGGTAATTTATAAGAAAAGAGGTTTCATTGGCTCACGGTTCTGCGGGATGTACAGGAAGCACAGCGTCAACATCTACTTCTAGGGAGGCCTCAGGGAGCTTCCAATCATGGCAGAAGGTGAAGGGGGAGCAGGGGTCTCACAGGGCAGGAGCAGGAGCAACAGCAAGAGAAAGAGTCGGGGGAAGGGCCACACTTCACAACAACGAGATCTCGCCAGAACTCTTGAAAGGACAGCACCAAGACATGAGGGATCCTCAGCTATGATCCAAACACCTCCCACCAGGACCCACCTCCAGCATTGGGGATTACACTTTAACATGAGATTTGGGCAGGGACAAATATCCAAACCATATCAAACACTTATTGGTTACTGGGTTCTGATGATAAGCATGAACGCTTTATTGTCTATTTCTTTTTTGTTTTTATTATTATTATTTTTTGAGACAGAGTCTTGCTTTGTCACCCAGGTTGGAGTGCAGTGGCGTGATCTCGGCTCACTGCAAACTCTGCCTCCTGGGTTCAAGCGATTCTCCTGCCTCAGCCTCCCGAGTAGCTGGGATTACAGGCACCTGCCATCATGCCTGGCTAATTTTTGTATTTTTAGTAGAGATGGGGTTTCACCATATTGGCCAGATTGGTCTCGAACTCCTGGCCTCAGGTGATCCGCCCACCTCGGCCTCCCAAAGTGCTGGGATTACAGGCGTGAGCCACCACGCCCGGCTTTTATTGTTTATTTCTTAGCTGAAATAAAGAGAGTTGCTCAAGGCAACTGATGACAGAATGAGAAGCGAAATTTGGTGAGTCCGTTGGCCAACTTGCAGATTCCTTTGCTATGTCCTCCTTAGGATAAGGGAAGAAAGACTCCACGGTGGTCATTGAATTCTTTTGCCTTGATTGTGGGTGGAAGGGGCTTGTTGGCAAGGTTCTGAGTTCCTGGGCTATTTGCTGGAGAATTTCCTCCCTTTGGAGACCCCACAGGAGAGGAACTAGAAGAAAACTGAGTGCGTGCTCCAACCAGTCTTGTGAGGAAGTCCCAACCCTGAGGATCAGAGTTAGAGGCAGGGATCCGAGAAACCTGGTAGTGGGGAATGGCAAATGGATGCATGATTGTGTGGTGCAACCGTTATGGCTGGCTTTTTTTTTTTTTTTTTTGAGACAATGTCTCGCTTTGTCACCCAGGCTGGAGTGCAGTGGCGCGATCACCATTCATTGCAGCCTCAACCTCCCGGCCTCAAGCACTCCTCCCACCTCAGCTTCCCACCAGCAGCTTGGACCACAGGTGTACACCGCCATGCTCAGCTATTTTTTAAAAAAATTTCTTGTAGAGACAGGGTCTCCCTGTGTTGCCCAGGCTGGTCTCAAACTCCCGAGCTCAAGACTCCCAAAGTAAGTGATCCTCCTGTCTTGGCCTCCCAAAATGCTGGGATTACAGGCATGAGCCATTGCCTAGCCATGACTTGCTTTTCCTGGGCAGTTGGAGTGGGTCCCTGAGTAGGTTGGCTGAGTTTGAAGATGAGGCCTGGACAGGCATGGGCCACATCCCTATTTCTAAATCCAAGTTCTCCCTGAGGAGCAATGTTATTCCCACTGCCCCTCTGGGAACATTTGGCAATATCTGGAGATATTTTTTGTTGTCACTTGTGGGGGTGAAGGGGGAGGGTTCTCCTGGCATCTAGTGGGTCAGGGCCAGGGATGCTGCTAGACACCCTGCAATGCCCAAGACAGCCACCAGCAATAAAGAATTATCTGGTGAGGCCAGGGGTTCAAGACCAGCCTAGCCAACATGGCAAAACTCCGTCTCTACTAAAAATACAAAAATTAGCCGGATGTGGTGGTGCATGCCTGTAATCCCAGCTACTCGGGAGGCTGAGGCAGGAGAATCGCTTGATCCTGGGAGGCAGAGGTTTCAGTGAGCTGAGATTGCGCCACTGCACTCCAGCCTGGGCAACAGAGTGAGACTCTGTCCCAAAACACACACACACACACACACACACACACACACACACACACAGAATTATCTGGAACCAAATGTCAATTGTGCTCTGTGAGCAGCTCTGCAATAAACAGATCCACGTGTTGGTGTCAATGGCCAAGTAAAGAGTTCATGGCTCAAAGGCCATTATATCTGTTAGGCATGTTGGCAACTGATGCCCATTCAGAGCCCCCAAACCAACTGGTTTCACACCCACAGACACAAACCAGATCCTAGTCTGCCAGGTCGAGGGTGGCCCATTCACAGGAGGGTGAACAGAAATTGCAGGAGACTGTTGACTTCCTGTTCATCAAATGATAATTCTTGTTAAATACAATTTGGAATATTTTATTTATATTTTTTCTTACTTGTTTAGTTTTTAGTCAGATCCATCTTTCACATGACGAAGACACAGTTTTAGGTTTTAAAACACAGTTAAACCTTGGGGGGTGGATTGTGGAATTGAAGTTAATTTTCTGGCTTCCGAGTTTCATCAAAAGACTCTTAGATACTGCCTTGTCTTAGATACTGCCTTGTTGCAACACTCTAAAAAAAAAAGTTCAGTCCTCCTCCCTCCTGCAGTGAGTTAGGCGTACTGGGCCTAATTGAATCTTCCTTGGACAGGGATCCTGCATTACCCTGGGACCAGCGTTCAGCTGGGCTAACAAGCCCTCCGCTGTACTTTAAGGGTGATTTCTATGTAATGGCCCCAAGATGCACTCTGGAAGTTGCATTTTTGATTAAGTCCCACCCATCTTCATCAACAGTGACTTCTTTCTTGGAATCAGACTTTGGAAAACAATTTTGATTGAGACGTGTTCCGGCTCATTAAGGATATAGAGTACAGGTTGAGTATCCCTAATCCAAAATGCTTCGGCCCACAAGTGTTTCATGTTTCAGATTTCTTTTTTGGACTTTGGAATATTTTCATGTACATATGAGATATCTTGGGATGGGACCCAAGTCTCAACATGAAATTCATTTCTGTTTCATATACACCCTATACACAGACCTTGAAGGGAATTTTATACCATATGTATATTTTTTATATGGCATAAAAATATATAGATATATTTTTGAGACAGGGTCTCACTCTGTCTCCCACTCGGGAGTGCAGTGGTGCGATCATAGCTTACTGCAGCCTCAACCTCCTGGGCTGAAGCGATCCTCCCACCTCAGCCTCCCAGTTAGCTGAGACTATAGGCACGAGCCACCATACCCAGCTAATTTTTAAACAATTTTTTGTAGAAACAGGATCTCACTGTTGTTGCCCAGGCTGACCTTGCACTTCTGGGTTCAAGTGATCCTCCCGCCTAGGCCTCCCAAAGTGTTGGGATTACCGGAGTGAGCCACCACACCCAGCCTATATAATATTTTTCATAATTTCGTCCATAAAACAAAGTCTTAACCACATTTTAACTGTGACCCCTCCCATGAGGTTAGGAGTGAAATTTCCCACTTGTGGCATCGTGTTTGCACTCCAAAAGCTTTGGATTTTGGAGCATCTCAGATTTTGGATTTTTGGGTTAGGGTTTCTCAACCTGTATTTTACTTTATATTGTTAGAGACAGAGTCTCACTGTGTCACCCAGGCTGGGGTGCAGTGGCACGATCATAGCTAACCACAGCCTTGAACTCCTGGGTTCAAGTGATCCTCAGCCGCCCAAATCACTGGGATTACAGGTGTGCACCACCGTGCCTAGCTTCAACCTGTATTTGTAACTATTTTTTGAGTTTATGGGGAATGCTATCTTTTTTTTAGTGAGACTATGAAAATCAAATACAGATCCCCAAACGGTATGGTGGGAAGTTGGGTAGATTCACAAACTCCTTCAGCTCTAGAATAAGGGCGATAATGCACATAGAGCGCTTCCTCTGAATTTATTTGCCCTAATTAACCCTTCCTCCTGGCCTTGGTACCCTGGAGGTAGCTTAGAAACAATGTTCAGGCTTAGAGAGCAGCTCAGATGGTCCCACTTGGGTACGCAGGAGGCCTTCCCTCGTGGAAGCTGTATGGGGAAAGCAGATAAGCATTGGGGTCTCCAGAGTAATTTTTCTGGTAGTGGAAACAAGAAGTGTTGTAGGTAATCAGTCTTTATTTTCTTCTTTTTCTGCCTTCATCCGTGGTCTGTTTGGCAGTTACCCAAATTACAAGACTTGACAGTCATTTCTATTTAATAAGCTTGCTTTGAAGCCCAAGAAGCACCCAGTGTGCAGCTCTGCCAACAGGGAATCATTAATGCTGAACAGACAAAATGTGCGTGTGTAATTGTTTTCATTGAAATAAGCGCCCCATATACCCCCTGCTATTTAATGAGTACACACAGGTTAACTAAGACCAGGACACCAGACACAGTTGCCATCTCTGATCACTTGCTTAAGCATGTGAAAACAGAAAACAGGCTTGGTTTTGGATGACAAGTAGGATTTCACTTTTTTTTTTTTTTTTTTTTTGAGACAGGATCTTGCTCTGTCACCCAGGCTGGAGTACAGTGGCACAATCTCAGCTCACTGCAACTTCGACCTTCTGGGCTCAAGCAATCCTCCCACCTCAGCCTCCTGAGTAGCTGGGATCACAGGCATGCACCACCACACCCAGCTAATTTTTGTATTTTTAGAAGATATGGGGTTTCACCATGTTGCCCAGGCTGGTTTTGAACTCCTGGCCTCAAGTGATCTGCCTACCTTGGCCTCCCAAAGTGCTGGCATTACAGGCATGAGCCACTGCTCCCGGCCAGAATTTGCTTTTTTACTTCCACCTTCCACTTCCACTTTAGCCTAATTCCCAAAGTGAAATAAGTCTGACTAACAGAGGAAGAATGAGGACATTTAAAAGCTTCTTTTTGGACATCTATTTCTCCCTTCCTGGACAGTTGGTGGTTACCAGTAAAAGCTAAGACACTGGCAAAACTTCTTGGCATTCCATTAGAATTTTAGTCAGGCTGCGGTACATCCCTGTTTCATAGGAAAAACTGGGAACCAGATTTATACAGGACACAGAAACCTGTATTTCTTCATATGTGAGAAGACAGGAATGTTGGCCCGGCTGTCATTGAATATCCTGAGTTTTACTACCTAATAAGGCCAGTTTTTCCTTCCTTCCTTCTTCCTTCCCTTCCTTTTCGTGCTTCACTTAAGAACCATGAGAATTATAACCCTACCTCCAGATTCTTGATTCTGAGATGGTGGCTTTGACATGGTACCTCTTCCCAGCATGGGGCCATCAGCTTTCCATCCAAACCCACTCAACTTGCTGCAACCGAACTCAGTGTCGTCCCCACCCAACTCTGTCCCTCTTCCATCTTGTTTACTTCAATCGCTCCCTCCTCTAACTCATCATCCTGCCTGAAACCTTTCCATCACTTTTTAACAAATTCACCAAAGTCCATCTACATACAGAAAAGCACACTATTGATAAGTCAACAGCTCCCCAGATCTCATAAACTGAATGCTTCCCTGGAAGCGGCACCAGGTGAAGACGCGGAACACTGCCAGCGCCCTGCACGCCCTTCTGCCTCTTTTGAGTTGATGTCCTCCTTTCCCCTTTATCCTGGAGCCCTCACGCCTCCTGGGCCCTCTTCTCCTTTGTGCCTCAGTCCCGTCAGCGCTTCTCCCCATCTGTTCTCACTGTCAGCTTCAGGCTAGAACACAACTCTATCATGTCTGTCTCTTGTTCAAAAACCCACTCTTGCTCTCCAGAACTATGGTGTAAACAAAGCCCTCAGTTTCTTAACCTAGACTCCAAGGTCCGCTGGGACTTGACTTCATCCCGTATTTACAGCCCTATTTCCCACAATTTTTCCTCGAACTTCTTATGATTGAGCCACATGGAAATATGCAGTGACCTGGTAATAGAATAATGACAACAGAAATAACTGAATGGTTTTGAACATTTAACAATGCACCAACCAGGCTCTTGGTTAAGATGTAATCTATTTTGTTACTCATAGCAACCTCATGAGATAGGTGATATTGTTAACCCCACTCCACCGGAAGCTGAGTGACTTCCTCAAGGTCACACATCCTGTGAGTCATAGAACTGCCATCGAGACTCAAAGGGTCTGAGCTTGGGGCAAGCTCTATGTACAACTGTCAAGGTTTCCCACATCGGGATTGTGCTCATGCCATTCCACCGTTCAGGGCGTACATGACCAATATTTATCCATGTCTGACCCACTCTGCAAGACGCAGCTCACACGTGTCCCCTCCAGTGGGCGCTCCCTGGTTCCCCCCATTGGAAGTGGTCTCTGAACACCCAGAACATTTTCCTCATCCCTCTTCTGACACACTTCCTTTAATTCATTTAACAAATACCGTCAATTCTCATTATTCAAACCGTCAATTCTCATTATTCAAAGTAGCGGTGTTCTCTACAGCCTCCATGCGCACCAAATTAGCAAATACTAAACTTCGCTCCTAGGAGAAACACACAGGTCTGGGTCTTGGAGCCTCTTGTCAAACATTTTTGTCAACGGATCAATACATAATCTTGTTTTGTGTGTCTTCTGCTGAAGACACCTCATTTAATATATGTTATTGATCCATTAAGGTTGAACTCACGGCCAACGGCACTGTAACTCATACGTGAATAATAGCTATCGAATGTGTATTTTCTCTATGAGGCACATCACAGCCTACTTGTTTTAGGAACAGAAGACAGGACTTCAGCTCTACACTTGGGGACCATTTTAATAAGTGAAATAATTAGTTAGAAGTACAAACATGCAAAAAACATGGCACGAGGTAGGCTGTGAAAAAGACACTGGTTTACAGCAATGAGAGCTGAAACAGGAAGGCAGAGGGTCTCCTCGTTTGACCTCAGCTGGGAACATGCATGTTGAGCAACTTCAAAGACTTTGACCACTCTGTGCATATTCGAGGATGACTGTGAAGCTCGCCTAGCCGTGGATCACCCCCTTACACAGCTGCTGCACTTCGTGGCCCGGTCATGGCACTCCACACGCATGACCTCCCATCCTTACCTGTCTTGCCTGGGCACCGATGGACGACTTCCTCAAGAAATGGATCTCAGGATGTCTGGGGCAGAGCTCTGAGCACCCCTTAATGAGATGAGATTCCAAAGGATTCCCCTGAAGCCCTGACCAACCCCCGATGCAAAGGGATCTTGAGCCGCTGTGGTCTCACCTATGTAGATACTGATATGTGTAAACTTCTTCCTTTGCTTTGTGAATGCTCTGGCTGTTTGTAAATTCCTCTCACTGACTGCAGATCCTTTTACAAAGCCACCCACTCAATGGTAGGATCCCTGTCTCTCTTCTCTCAATGCTAGCATAGAGCTTCGCCACATAAGTGGTTATTCAATTAAATAAAACGTGAAAACCTACGTGAGCAATACCATTAATTAGAAGGCGCTTACTTTATTCCAAAAAGAGTTATGCCAGACACACTCTGGTCTGCTTGCTAGAGTCTTCTTATTTCTTGAGCATACATCTTGTTGCTTTTGGAGGAGGATAAGATAAGAATACTGAGTGGCTTAGCTTGATTTCGTAGTCCCTTTGAGTGAACTAGATCCCTAGACCTGGGTTCATGGAGCTGTGGAGCTGAGGCCAGAAAGAGAAGCAAAGTTCCTCAGAGCCCAAGAACTGTTGACCTTAGGTCCTGTACAAGAGTCAGCAGGGCTGGAAATGCAGGCAGAATATTAGCTAGTATTGCACAGACACTTCTAATTGTTTTTTGTTTGTTTGTTCTGAGAACGAGACTCGCTCTGTCGCCCAGGCTGGAGTGTAGTGGTGCCATCTCGGCTCACTGCAACCTCTGCCTCCCGGGTTGAAGCTATTCTCCTGCCTTAGCCTCTGGAGGAGCTGGGATTACAGGCACCTGCCACCATGCCTGGCTAATTTTTGTATTTTTAGTAGAGACGGGATTTTGCCATGTTGGCCAGGCTGGTCTCGAACTCCTGACCTCAGGTGATCTGCCCGCCTAGGCCCCCCAAAGTGCTGGGATTATAGGCGTGAGCCATTGTGCCTGGCCCACACACTTCTATTTGTATGGTTCTCAACATGCAGGTATGTGTTTTGTAACCAAGCGTAGCCTCCTGTTGGACATCGATGGGTTAGTTGGTGTGACTGGGTCCTTTCTTTTTTCTTTTCTTTTCTTTCTTTCTTTCTTTTTCTTTTTTTTGAGATAGAGTCTCACTCTGTCACCCAGGCTGGAGTGCAGTGGCGCCATCTCGGCTCACTGCAACCTCTGTCTCCTGGGGTCAAGCGATTCTCCTGCCTCAACCTCCCAAGTAGCTGGGATTACAGGTGCGTGCCACCACGCCCGGCTAATTTTTGTATTTTTTAGTAGAGACAGGGTTTCACCATGTTGGCCAGGCTGGTCTCAAACTCCTGACCTCAAGTGATCCGGCCGCCTCGGCCTCTCAAAGTGCTGGGATTACAGGTGTGAGCCACTGTGCCAGGCCATGACTGGGTCCTTTCATGCTGGTCTTTCCATTTCTTTGCAGTCCTGGAAGCAGGCTACTTTGGGCAGCTGTCCTTGGCTGCTGCTCCCCTGCACCTTAGGATCCTTATGAAAAGCGACTCTATGCAAAGAGACACGCAGCTAATGCGTGCTGTAGGGTGAGTGGAGAGCCTGGGGGGCTGGGCTACAAAAACCTATGCAACCCAAGCCCAATCTGCCTGACCTTGAATTGGTTTGCCACATGTCTCTCTCTTACCAGGCAAATCTCCAAGGAGTCTTTCACTTTGGACAGTACATCCCCAAATCAAAGACTGATTCATAAAAAGAACTGATGAAATGTTGCCTTTTGCTCAGGCACCGTATCACACATGTTTTTCCGGAGTCCCCTGCCATTTCTTCCTTGCTGACTCAGAGTAATGATGGAGAACAAAAAGCCAGGAGGATGGAAAAAAGGAAAGCTGCGCTATCCAGAGAGTCTGGGGAAAGAGCCAAGCTTTTCTCCCCAACCCGCATCTTTTTGGTTGTTGTTTCAAAGAACTTACTTTGCCCCATTCAAGCTGCAGGGAAATCTCTTTTGCTAGAGGGTGCGATCAAAGCCGGTGGGGCATCTCCATGCAGTGTGTAGGTCACAAAATAGCTCTGAGGACATTGAAGGCCCGTGGGACGTTGCACAATGACATACTGGACCCGTTAGACACGCAGTGGGTTTCGCTTCCTGTACATTTCTCCGAAAAACCTGCCGAGTCATCGACAGTTATCACCACCTTGCAGAATTTACAAAAGCTTCTAAGCAGTCATCTGTATAGTTTCTTTTGCTTCTAGGGCTCCTTGTACTCTTGTAATTTAAAATTTGTTTAAATAATAAAACCAACACACAATCTGGGGCAAAATTAAAATTCCAGGGAAGGCAGGCGAGGTTTTGCTGGATGGGATCCTTCAAGAAATGTGCAGATAAAACAAGGACCAGCAGCTCCTTTTCCTGAGTCTCCTGAAGCGAACAAGTCATTGTTAGGTGCGTGGCTTGATAAAGAGAAGTGACAAGAAGATGGTATTTTAGACACTGAGAAATGAAAGCAAGTGTGCGTCGTGTCTAACGCAAGTTACTGCTGCCCCTAGAAAAGAAAGGTGTGTGTGACCACAACGAAAGGAATAAGTTTAAAAAAAATTTGCCAAGTGAGCAGATTTCTGTCTCAAGAATGTAACAAAAACCATTTTTTTATGTTGAGGATTTTTTAAAGTTAAAAACAAGTCATCTCCTAAGAAAAGATAAGAATGTGATTCCTGAGCTGAGGGTATTTGCATTTTGAATTTTTGTTCCTACCTTTCAAGTAGGAATTGTGCCAAGAAAGCATAAACACAGAGAAGGAAATGGGTGTTTGTATTTGTAATACCTGCCTCAGGAGAGGAGAGAAGCCAAGAAGAAAGGGTGTGTGATTAACTCCTGAGCGCACTTGGAACCCAATGTGGCCAGAGACGTAAGTTGTGGGCCAGCAGGTGGATCCCTGTGGCCGCAAAATTTTGCTGTGCGACTGCTTGCATCAGTGGTGTTGTGGACGCCTTTAGGCAAGGTGTGTCTGTGGCTTGCTGGTATTTCAGCCAAGGAATGTGTCAGAGTAAGTTCAGCAGCCACAATAAGAGAGGATGTGTAGTGTTTCTGGGAGGGGCTTGTGTTGTTCTCAATTTCCGGGTACAAGGCTGGGTGCAGTGGCTCACGCCTGTAATCCCAACACTTTGGGAGGCCGAGGCGGGCGGATCACCTGAAGTCAGGGGTTCGAGACCAGCCTGACCAACATGGAGAAACCCCATCTCTACTAAAAATACAAAATTAGCCAGGCGTGGTGGCGCATGCTTGTAATCCCAGCTCCTCGGGAGGCTGAGGCAGGAGAATCGCTTGAACGTGGGAGGTGGAGGTCACGGTGAGCCGAGATCACGCCACTGCACTCTAGCCTGGGCAACAAGAGCAAAACTCTGTCTCAAAAAAAAAAAAAAACAAAAAACTCCGAGGACAGAGTGATGTTAGACCAGACAGTGGGTCTCAAACTGTGGGTGTGTTTCAGCCACCTGTGGTGCGTGTTACAAAGGCAGTCACCTAAGATCTCACCCTGGAGCTGGGATCCATGGAGCTGGGCAGGTTGAGGTGGTTCCAAGTTCAGTACAGGTGGTTCAAGGTCCCTACTCTGAGAAACTGACATCAAATGAAAGAAGACAAGTTTAGCGTGACAGTCCTTTACCATCACACCTCATCATTGGCAAGCCACACTGCTTAGCCACATTCAAAGTCACTGGCAAGTGATTTTATTTTATTTTCAAGCGTGGGACAACTTAATTTTGTGAAATGTATATTTTTGGTCATAGCATAAGCTACCACTCCTCAGTTCTTTTTGGCTGTTTTATAAACCAATCAGGAAATGTATGGCAAAAACAGCAAAAGGAAAGTCGATTTTAAAAATGTACGATGCATGTTTTCGTTGTATAGACATTAATAATGAAAACAAAAGGAAAATTTTGGCTCTCGAGAAAAATGGAAGTGCCTAAAACGTTAATTTTTTTTCTTTTTTTCCAAATTCCCAGACGTCAAGGAGACTAAAATGTAAATTTTAACCTAAAAGTATGAATGTTTTGGGTAGCTGGTTATAGTATCATCCTTGTGATTTGGAAAACATTCTAATGTATCCTTTCCCTGATTATATAGAGATTAGCTAGTATTTTATGTGTAAGCAGGGCCAGCTTTGCTGCCTTGTGACAGTTCAGTCCCACGTGGACTGGTTTAATGTTCCGCAACCTCCATATTGCAATGCCTCATCATGTTGTCTTTGAGTTTGTATTTTGAAAGCGACGGTCTGACGGGACAGTGGAGCATGAGCCCAGGGCTTGGAGGTGCCACCTCCCTGCCTCCCAGGATGGACTCTCTGTGCTCCACTTCCCTGCCCCCATCCAATGATGCGGCTACTCTCTGCCTTCTGGCAGGCGCGGAGAGGTTCAAGTCAGCAGGCATGTGCCCCACCTGCCAAGTCGTGGGTGGGATCCCGGGAGCCTGTGAGAGTCCACATTGGCCCTCCGAGTATCCCTATGCCCAAAGAGGTGCTGCATTAAGAGTAAAAAGCAAAAACCAGGCGCAGGAGTGTGTGCCTCTAGTTCCAGCTACTTGGGAGGCTGAGGCGGGAGGATTGCTTGAGCCCAGGATGTCAAGCCTGCAGTGACCTATGATTGTGTCATTGTATTCTAGCCTGGGCCACAAAGCAAGAACCTGTCTCTAATAATAATAATAATAAGTGAAAAAACACCATGACAGGTCCAGAACGACTGGGGAGGGGGGAAGGAAAAATCTTTCTTTTCTGCTTTTGAACAAAGGACCCCAAATTTACATTTTGCACTGCGCCCCACAAATCATGCAGCTGGTCCCATGTGTAAGTCATATATGAACACATCGCTCCACTGCAGGATAATGGATGCAGGTCCAAGAAAGGGGAAAAGGATGACTCATTCCCCCAGAAACAATTCACAGGGAAAGCATTCAGATGGCCAATTGCTCACCTAACATAGTTTATAATTCCTAACATAGTTCTATAAATGTTGCAGATTACATTTTAAAAATCCGTGGATGCTCTGTTTATTTTTTAAAAATAGTTATGCGTTATTTGTTTCCCCAGTGCAGCTCTGTGCAGTGACAAGCAGTTGGATGGAATCATGCGCAACAGCTCTCTGTAATGTAGAAGTGACACACTGTCCCCAAACTGCCACGTCTTGTTCCTCATAGGCAGGCTACTCTCCAGGTGTTTGAAGGGACAACTTCAGCAAGGGGAGAGATCCCATGATTCCCCCAAAGACAGGAACGTGTAGTGAGAAGGCAGAATGGCACTCAGGAGGTGCCCCAGGGACTGGTCGGCAGCCAGCAGCGGGAACAAGGACTGGCCAGATCCCTGGTCTTTGCTAATTTCATTGAGCTCATTACCATGCTCTGCTGCGAATGGAATTGTGTCTTTTTTCCAGTTAGTCTTACGATGGGTCTTCTTCTTCTTTTTTTTTAAATTTAGAAATGTTTTATTTCCTTGCAGAACTCAGTCTACCAATGGATCTTCTAAAGCAGTTATCCATGTAACCTCAGTGAATAGGCATGGTTCTTTCTCCCACCTCAACAAAACACAGCACACTTGGTATTACATAATTGGTTGGAAAATATTTTGAGAATATATATATGTATTTTCATGTAGTTAAAAATCAGCAAAGCAGAAATACATTTCTGTATACTCTTAAGTCAGTGATTCTCAACTGGGGGCAATTTTGCTCCTCCCATCCCAGGGGACATTTGGCAATGTCTGGAGACGATTTTGGTTGTCACAATGCGGGGCGCGCCTGGCATCCAGTGATGGAGACCAGGGATGTTGGCAAACATCTTACAATGCACAGAGCAGCCCCCTACAACAGAATTATCCAGTCCCAAATGCCAATGGTGCCGGGATTGACTTACATAAACGATTCTATTTTTAGAAGTGTTATTCAGTTCCATTCCCCAGCAATAATCTAGCATTATTTCTTCCCCAGGAGAAGCTTCCATGAACCAGAATTCAGAATATTAACTTATAGGAGAATGCCTCCCAAAAGGCGATTGTGGGTTTGTCTCTATCATAAAATACAGAGGAACTTGCAGTCTGAGAATGTTCACAATGGGAGCAAAGTGGAGGCATGCAGCCCTGCCTTGGGAGTGTTGGAAGGAGTGTATCACGAAGCTCCAACCTTGCCAGTACAAAAAGGCAAAAAAATTGAAAGCTGCCAGGCAGCTTTCAAGAATTTGGATGTGCAGGCCACACCCCAGACCAATGAAACCCCAGTCTCTGCCAGTGGGACCTGGGTGGTGGGAGTGTTTGAAGCTCCCAGAGTGCCCCCAATGTGGGGCCAGACTGGAGCATCACGGGACGCATGGTTTAGATGTGGGGTAAGCGGGATTAGCTGTGCAGGAGGCAGTGACCAAGGGACAGGACCAACACCACTCCACATAAGCTAAGGCAACTGACGCCTGTGCAAATCCACTGCAAATCAGCCCTCATTTAAATAATAACTGTACAGTCAGAGACTGTGGCTGGGATCCAAAGTTGGCTGGGGTCTACATGGCACACATGGGATTAATAACATCAAGCATGGAGATATTGGTGAGAAGGGGGAAGGAGAGGCAGGAACAAGCTCTCTTTTATTCATTACTGAGAATTCTCCTTCCAACTTATTTTAGAGTTAACTACAAGATCTGTTTAGTCAATGAAGTGACTGGAGCGTTGTCTTTTCTTTTTTTTTGTTTATTTTTTGAGACAGGGTCTCACTCTATCCCCCAGGCTGGAGTGCAATGGTGTGGTCTCAGCTCACTGCAACCTCTGCCTCCTGGGCTCAAGCGATCCTCCTGCCTCAGCCTCCCGAGTAGCTGGGACTACAGGCACCTGATACCATGCATGCCTGGCTAATTTTTTTTTTTTTTTTTTTGAGGCAGAGTCTCGCTCTATTGCCCAGGCTGAGTGCAGTGGCGCCATCTTGGCTCACTGCAACCTCCGCCTTCTGTGTTCAAGTGATTCTCCTGCCTCAGCCCCCTGAGTAGCTGGGATTACAGGTGTCAGGTCCGCCATGACGCCTGGCTAATTTTTGTATTTTTAGTAGAGATGGGGTTTCACTATGTTGGCCAGGCTGGTCTTGAACTCCTGACCTCAAGTGATCCGCCTGCTTCGGCCTCCCAAAGTGTTGGGATTACAGGCATGAGCCACCATGCTCGGCCACACCTAGCTAATTTTTGTATTTTTTGTAAAGATGGGGTCTCACTATGTTGCCCAGGCTGGTCTTGAACTCTTGAGCTCAAGCAATCTGCCTGCCTTGGCCTCCCATAGTGCTGGGATTGTAGGGGTGAGCCACTGCACCAGGCCGAGACTGAGCCTTTTCTGTAGTTGAGACCACAGTTTCTCCATGTCAGCACCGTGAACATTTGGGACTGGAGCATGCTCTGTGGTGGGGCCGTCCTGTGCACGGTAGGGGGTTGACCAGCATTCCTGGCCTCCACCCATGGGATGTCAAGAGCACCCCCCGCACCTGTTTGAGACAACTGAAAAAGTCTGCAGACATTGCCTAATATCCCTTGTGGAGTAAAATCCCTGCTGGCTGAGGGCCACTGGTCTAGACCAATGCTTTTTAAATTGCTGAGGTGCGTATCTCAAAAATTAGTTGGTTGTGCATTCAGTTGAGTGGGTAGTGACTAGCACTGAAAGCATGAAATGGAAGTGGATAGCCCAGAAAATTATAGAATGAGCCCATGGCAAGGGGAAGGATAAGTTCATGAGCATCATGTCACATTTTGGTCACATATATGTGTATGTGGGTCTTGTGTTTCTGTGTGAAATGTACTTCTTACTGTGGATGGGAGTTTCCTGGGGGAGAAGGAACCACTAAACAGCTCACTCTAGTCAGGTGAGGTTAGTTCAAGGAGAGCCTAAGGAGGCCGGGCTTAACCTCATACATCGCCAGTGACATAAATGGATGGATTGGTATTATTATTCTTATTATTATTTTATTATTTATTATTATTTATATATTTATATATAATTATATATAATAATTATATGTTTATTATTATTATATTTATTATTATTATTTTAAAGACAGAGTCTTGCTGGGTCTCCCAGGCTGGAGTTCAGTGGCACCATCTCAGCTCACTGCAACTTCCACCTCCCTGGTTCAAGGGATTCTCCTGCCTCAGCCTCCCGAGTAGCTGGGATTACAGGCATGTGCCACCACGCCCAGCTAATTTTTGTATTTTTAGTAGGGACAGGGTTTTGCTATGTTAGCCAGGCTGGTCTCAAACTCCTGGCCTCAAGAGATCCGCCTGCCTCAGCCGCCTGGGATTATAGGCGTGAGCCACCGTGCCCAGCAATTTATGGATGATTTTGTATGGCATATGGGAAAGGCAGCGAAACACCATGGCAAAGATAATCTGGTGCAGAGTGTCTTGGGAACCAGCAGGAAGGCAGAAAAGGCTGGAAGGACTGAGCTCAAGCGCATTCCCAAAGCAACAAGGGCTTAGACCCAAGTAGGAAAGCAGAGAAATGGTCTTGAAGAAAAAGCCAGGATTTGTCACAGATTTGCTCTAGCACATGCTAGCTTTAGAGTGGCCTATCCTGAAGGTATTTTGCCTTTAATAGGTCTATAACAGGGGCCTTTTTTCACTTGGAGACAGTGCCTGCAAAAATGATCTGTTACACTATAACTTTTTATTGTGTTTTTTTTTTTAAGAGACAAGGGTCTTGCCGTGTTGTCTGGGCTAGTCTCGAACTCCTGAGCTCAAGCGATCTACCGGCCTCGGCAGCCCAAAGTGCTAGGATTACAGGAGTAATCCACTGCACCCGGCCAACGCTATAACATTTTTAAACTTGAGAGTTAATCAAACTCAACAAGAGTTTCTTGAGATACAATTTACATAGCGTAAAATTCACCCATTGTAACTGCATAATTCATTGTTTTGTTTTTAGTAATTACAGAGTTGTGCAATGCTGATGGTAATCTAATTTTAGAACATTTCCATCACCCCAAAAAGAAACCTGGCGCAGGCTGGGCTCAGTGGCTCATGCCTGTAATTCCAGCACTTTGGGAGGCTGAAGCGAGGGGATCATTTGAGTCCAGGAGTTTGAGACCAGCCTGGGCAATGTGGAGAAACCCCATCTCTACAAAAATACAAATATTAGCCAGGTGTGGTGGTATGCCCCTGTGGTCCCGGCTATTAGCGAGGCTGAGGTAGGAGGATCAATTGAGCCTGTGAAGTTGAGGCTGCAGTGGGCTGTGATTGAGCCACTGCGCGCCAGCCTGGGCAACAGAGCAAGGACCCGTCTCAAAAAAGAAAAAAAAAAAGAAAGAAAGAATCCTTGTGCCCACTGGCAGTCTCTCCCCATCCTTCTCCTCCCCTCACCAGCAACAACCACTGTTCTACTTTCTGTCTCTAGCCTGTTCTGGACATTTCTTATAAAATAAATCATACGATATGTAGCCTTTTGCATCTTGGCATAGTGTTTTCAAGGTTCAACCACGTTTTGGCATTTCAGAACTTCATTTCTTTTTATGGCTGAATAACATCCATTGTATGGATAGAGCACATTTTCTATATCCATGTATCCATTGATGGGCATTTGGACTGTTTCCACTTTTTGGCTCTCATGGGTGATACTGCTGTGAGCTTTCATCTAGGAATCTGTGGATGCATGTTTTCATTTCTCTTGGATAGACAGATATGGTTGATCACATTGTAACATTGATATTATTGATTAAATTATTGATTATTGATTAAAAGAACTGAAGGTCCACTATGCGAGCCAGCATTCTGAAGATACCAGAATGGCTCTGGAGTTAATTCTTTCTTACTAAAGAAATGGAAGTCAAGGGGTGATGATTTGTGGAAGGCAAGGCTGTGTATTGTTCTCAGATTTCTTCTTTTTATGTTCAATATTCAATATTCCTCATCAAGTTGTGTGATGAACGCAAAAAGAGAGGTTCCTTCAAGCCAACCACCAGTCACCTGGGGGACTCTTCATAAACTCAGGCCATGAGCTTTGAGGCCTGTGAAGTTCATTAACACGTGACTGTTTTCTTTCACTGTGATGCCAAAAATCATGTCCCACATTGAGATTTGTGCCTTTCATTTTGGCCTGACACGGTGGCTCACACCCTTAATCCCAGCCCTTTGGGAGCCCGAGGTCGGTGGATCATGAGACCATCCTGGCCTTCATAGTGAAACCCCGTCTCTACTAAAAATACAAAAATTAGCTCGGCGTGGTGGCGCGTGCCTGTAGTCCCAGCTACTCGGGAGACTGAGGCAGGAGAATCCCTTGAACCAGGGAGTTGGAGGTTCAAGGGAGCAGTGAACTGAGGTGGCGCCACTGCACTCCAGCCTGGTGACAGAGCAAGACTCCATCTCAAAGAAGAAAAAAAAATGTCACTCAGGGCCGGGTGTCCTGGTTCACGCCTGTAATTCTAGCACTTTGGGAGGCCGAGGCGGGCGGATCACTTGAGGTCAGGAATTCAAGACCAGCCTGGCTAACATGGTGAAACACCATCTCTACTAAAAATACAAAAATTAGCTGGGCATGGTGGTGGGCGCCTGTAATCTCAGCTACTCAGGAGGCTGAGGCAGTAGAATTGCCTGAACCCGGAAGGTGGAGGTTGCAGTGAGCTGAGATCGTGCCACTGCACTCCAGCCTGGGGAATAGAGAGAGTCTCCATCTCAAAAATAAGAAAAAATAAAATCCACTATCCTGCTGAAATGCACATATGTATATATATCAACATGCAAAACACTCTAGTAGAGAATATAACAGAAGGGAACATTTCCACTCCCCACCGCCAATATTTAGGCTTTGCAGGACATCCCCAGAACGTGGCGGGCAGTGCTTTGGGAGAGAGGGCTCCTCCCGAGGCTCTGGGATATTAGGATATTGGCGATGCCCCCCCCAGACAACTGGAGCACCCCCTACTGTCCTGTTTTGCTCACCCTCTTTTCTTTCTTTCTGTTTTTTTTTTTGTTGAGATACGGTCTCGCTTTGTCACCCAGGCGGGAGCACAGTGGCACGATCATGGCTTACTGCAGCCTCAACCTCCCAGGCTCAAGCAATCCTCCCACCTCAGCTTCCCAAGTAGCTGTCACCCTCTTTTCTGACATAAGGTCTAACTAAGGTCAAGAATCAGCTTTAGGCTTGGAAACTTGGCCAATGTTTTCTGCCTTTAACTCTAGAAAGTTTCAAACAGGAATTCCAAACAACCCCAGTGCAGGCAACGGCAACAGACAGACCCATGGTGCAGAGGAAACTGTATTCATTTCTTGCACTGAAGCTAGTGAAGAAAAAGGTGACTTATGTGACTACACGATGGGGAATAACTTAGGATACCGTCCTTAAATGTTAAACAAGAGGAATACTGTGCAAGAGGGATATGGTTACTACATTCTGGCATATACAATTCCACGCGGTGGAATTTAAGCCCTCATTTAAAGTATAATTTTGAAAAATATTTAGTGACCTAGAAAAATATTTATTTTTTAATACTAGGTAACCAAATCGGAATGCTGAACTATTTATACAGAGTGAGTCCGATTTTATTATTTACCTCACCTCCACCCTCAACTCCCATTTTTGGATGGGAAAATTCTTCCACACAGAGGAAAACGACAGGCACGTCGTGAATGCAAACGTCAACGTTGGTTTTCTCTGGGAATTTTTATTTTCTTGGACAGAAAAGTGGCTACACTTTGTTTTTTATTAGGAAGAGAAGACGCTTTAACATCTAAGTAGCGAAGCCACAGCGAAGTGAAGAAGCCCCTTCACCCATCAGATGGCTTAAGAACGCCATCCTGGCGTCTTCCAAAACTCCTCGAATCCCCTCCTGCGGTGATGACACAGAATCAGAGGCTTCCAGGGGTACGCTTAGGGGGCATCTGATGCGCAGGTGCACACGGCAGCTACTGAGCCCCAACTCTGGAGTGTTCTTACTCAGGGATTTAATTATAGGGCGGGGTCGTCAGGAGCAGGTCTCCCACTGCCCTGCAGGAACCCTTTTTGACCTTCAGTAGAGACAGAGCCCTAAAACTTTGGGCCTGATTTTCCCTTCCCCAACTCCTCCTCGTGCCCTTCCCAGGCACTTCCTCACCCCCAGAGACTCCCTTCTTTACCTCTGTCCCCAAGTCCCTCTCCCCCCAGGCCTTCTCAAGGGCTTCCCCGCAGCAGGACCCCTCTGCCGTCCCCTTTCCTGTTTCAGAGTGTCGCGGCGTTCTGGGAACCACAGCACCCCCCAACAGCCCTGAGATCCCCGGGGGAGGAGCCGGTGAACCTGAGCCGTGTTTTGGGAGCACAGAGAGACACCCGCGCGCGCGGCCGGCGGCGTGGGGGCGGGGCGCTGCGAGTGCGCAGCTCTTCTAAGGTCCTCGGTAATTCTTTCCCGGTCCATGTAGGGCGCTGGCACAGACCGGCCCCGAGTCTGATCCTGGGGGAGGGGAGGAGAAGAGAGGGGAGGTGAGGGGAGGAGGCTGGAAGACCAAGAGGGAGGAGGGAGGCTGTGGCCTAAACTCCAATGCAGGGAGAGGAGGCTAGGAGGGGGAAGGGAGGGACAGAGAGGGGATGAAAAGCAGAGGAGGAGGGGGAAGGGGAGGAGAAGGAGGAGAGAGGGGTGCAAAACGGAGGAGGAGGTGGGGAGGAGGGAGGGGGTGAAAAGCAGAGAAGGATGGGGAGGGGAGAGGTGGAGGGGAGAAGGAGGGGGAGGGTAAAAAGCAGAGGGGGAGGGGAGGAAGAGGGAGGGGTGAAAGCAGAGGGGGAGGGAAGGAGAGAGGGGGTGAAAGCAGCGGGGGAGGGGGAGGGGAGGTGGGAAGGAGCAGGGGGAGGGTAAAAAGCAGAGGGGGAGGGGAGGGGGAGGGAGGGGGTGAAAAGCAGAGGGGGAGGGGAGGAGGAGGGAGGGGGATGGGAGGTGAGGGAGGGAGGACAAGGGGAAGTGAAAAAGGGAGGAGGGGGAGGGGAAGTGAAAGAGGGAGAAGGGGGAGGGGAAGTGAAAGAGGGAGGAGGGGGAGGGGCGCCACCCAGCCTCTTTCCGGAGGAGACTCATTTAGATGCAATGGCCAATTTTTTTTTTTTTTAAACCAGACTGTATAAATTTACAGTTTCCTTTTCAGCTGAAGCAGACAATGTTAAAACACATTAGATTTTCTGTTTCGGAATGCAAATTAAACATAGGCAAGCTCTTGGAAGGCTTCATTGAGGGCTTAAGAAAATAGGAGATTGAAAACGTCGATGCTTGAGTAAGGCAAGAGATTTAAGCCTTGTAGCAATGTGGTCGTGTGTGTGTTTACTTAAAAAGAGAAAATTGCTTAATAATAAAACGGCCCTAGTCTTCCTTGAACATAACAGGAAGCACTGCTTAAAAAAACATTTCTTTATTTTTTTTTTTACAGCCACCATTTATTTGTCGGTGCACAGGGAGGGGGTGCCGTTGAGGCAGGCTTGGGGTAGTCACCCAGGCACTCCCCAAAGCCTGCTCACCCGGCCCCTCCAACCCCAAGGAGTGGAATCTAGAAGCAGCCCCTAGGGGCTCTCCCCTCTAATCTAGAAATGACTTTCCTAAACAGCTGTCACTATAAACTAGGTTCCTTTCTGTTCTCTGTCCCCTTTTTTCACCCCCAAAGCAAAAACAACAAAAACACAACCTAATGGAAAAGCCCCTCCCACCCCAACTAAAAACAAGCAGAACACTCTTCCCAAATTCTGCTTCTGCTGTTCCTGCCCCCGTTATAGGAGCCTTGTGGTCTATTTTCTGCTCTTTTCTCCCCCTGGAGAGTTATTTAAGTCCTTTAAATGCCATTCTGTGCACACATAACTTAAAAATGGTCTGGCACGGGGGAAAAGTTGGCAAATGTCTAGTTCACAATCTGTTGCCATTATGTGAAGCCAGATTCAGTAAAAACTCTATTGGCTTCCGGAGCCAGGTTATGCAACATCTTAAAAGGGTTTGGGGATGTGTCTGTAGGAGGGGGAAGGGGGACCTGAGAGGGGAAATACCGAGCTGGGTGTCACATGTAAGTTTGCTATACTGGGGATGGCCGTGGACACAGACGGGTGTAGGGAGCTGCACCATTTCAGTCTTAAGAGCAAGAAGCCCCCCTGCATTTTAACTGTGTGGGCTTTGAAAATGGGGGTGAGGGGACCAAAAGGCCTTCCCGGGCCATGAGTTCCTGTAGGGTCTCCACGTTGAGATGGCGAGTGGGGGATGGGCCCGTATGAGCCGGCGAGGGCTGCCATGCCAGAGCAGCAGACAGGGATTCCCTCACATTCTGGAGCCACATGTTTGAAACCCAAGCGTCACAGGGCTGCTTTCTCCCGCAGCCCCTCTCGGTGGCTTGTAGACGGCCTGTGTCCTCCCATGGTCGTCCCTCTGTGTGTGCCTGTGTCCTCATCGCCTCTTCTTATAAGGACTCCAGTCCTACTGGACCAGGGCCCACCCTAATGACCTCATTTTAATTTAATTACCTCCTTAGAGATCCTGTTTCCAAATACGGTCACATTCCAAAAGGTAGTGGGGATTAGAGCTTCAGCCTTTGAATTTTAGGGATTATTCCCCATTATGGGATGGGGAGAACACTTAGGAGGCTTGATAAGGGAAGCAGAGAGGGTGGGGAAGGAGTTTGCATCCCTTAGGCACCCAGGCCTCGGGATGCCCCTGGCCCCTCAGCCCCTGGGTTTGCAGACTGGAGAGCAGGGCTGCTCCCGGGGAAGTGGGCGGGGTGGGGGCGGGGTAGCTGTTAACTGCTAGACTTGGGCCTGTCGCCCATATGACAGCTGCATTTTGAATTCTCTTTTGGAATATTCCTTCTGTATTGCAGTTTCACCGTAGCCTGAGAGCCAGCTGGAATAAGCTGCTAGGGACACAGGATTCCCTAGTGATAGCGCAGGGCAGCAGTGGTGTCTCAGTGTCTTGCTCACATCTGTGTGCTTGGCACCTGGGAGGGAGCCCCAGGTAATTCTGCAGACTTAAAGGAGGGGAGGAGCAAGCTCACCCTGTGGGTTTTCAAGATGCTAATTTAATCTTCGTTGTTTGTACTTGACAGAAACCACAAAGCTTGTTTATCCAAAGTAGTATCTTTTGTGGTGAAACGATTATCAGTAATTATTAAGAAACAGAGGGAGTCTTCTCCTTGGCCACTGAAAAACTCAGAAATGTGGGGAGAAATATCAAAGTTGTGGATGATCTGATATCATGAATTTTCTCAGGAAGGAGATGACCAGAGGCGAAAGTGTACTGGAGCTTCCATCTCGGTGGCTTCTTTTAAGGTTTGGTTCCAAATGGTGGTGACTTCAGAGAGTTGATGATCTCAGAATACTTTTGAATTTGCACAGCGAAGCCTTCAAGTCCTGCCTTGGCAGTTTCAACAGAAGCATAAAGGATTCAAGGAACCACAGACATGATGGTGGAGACACTTGTGGTGGTGATTTTCCTGGCAAAGCCCTGCGGGAGCCAGCTGGCTTGGTCAGCTGTAGGCAGAGTTTGTCCTTTCCCTCTGGGGGAAACCCACTTTGTCCAGGACACTCCGGAGTCCTTCGGGCCATTCACGATCTTTCCCCCTTTATTCAAGCCCACCTTTCTCTTTTTTTTTTGAGACGGAGTCTCGCTCTGTTGTCCAGGCTGGAGTGCAGTGGCGCGATCTCGGCTCACTGCAAGCTCCGCCTCCCGGGTTCACGCCATTCTCCTGCCTCAGCCTCCCGAGTAGCTGGGACTGCAGGCGCCCGCCACCACGCCCGGCTAATTTTTTGTGTTTTTTTAGTAGAGACGGGGTTTCACCGTGTTAGCCAGGATGGTGCTCATCTCTGTTTAAGGAACAGCCGAGCGTCCCTGGAGGCGCCAAGTCTTCTCTTCTATGGAACTACGCCAGCAGGAATCTCTATGAGGGTTCCTAGGAATTCTGTACCTGAGTGAATGCAGACTTTTTGCACAAACTTCCGGTAGGTGATTCACTAGAGGCCAGAGGCAGGGGAAGTGGAATCATTCACTCATTCTTTCATGCCTTTTGTTTCCTGCTTCTAAACTCTTGCTTCTTTTGTGTGTATTTTATTTTGTTTGCCTTAGCTTCTTAAGTCAGGGAGGGTTGGAAGAGAAGGAAGGTGTTTGAAATATACGAGTGAGAAATGAACGGAAATTTGCTGCTTGATGATAGCACCAAAGGAAGGTGAAAATATGTGTAGTGGACGTGGGTAGTTTTTGTCTGACTCCGTGTTCGGCCTCTGTCTTTCGGCTAAAACAACTCAAGTTTTCTCTGGGGAACACAGGCTGTTATTCTCAGTCCCTGAGATACAGAGCTCCAGCGCTGGGGGCCCAGGTCTGGCCAAACGGCATCTCATATTTCTTGTCTACGGTGACTTCTTAACCCAAATCGTGACCCAGAGACAGCCAGATCTGGGCTTCTATTAGAATTCTTGACAAAGGTTTGTTTTTGTTTTTGTTTGTTTGTTTGTTCTTTTTGCTAGAGTTGCTAAACAGGTACCAGTAAACCCAGTGATGAAAAAAAAAAACATCATTCTTACCACTCCTTGAGACCGAAAATGGTACTGAGGAATATGGAGCTAAGGGGTGACACCTCTCTGGATAGCATGGGAATACCTGGATCTAGCCAAGCCTGAAGGCCACACATGACATTTGCAGTTATGTGAACCAATGTGTTTCTTTTCTTTTCTTTTTTCTTTTCTCTTTTCTCTTCTCTTCTTTTCTATTCTCTTTTCTTTCTTTCTTTCTCTCTTTCCTTTCTCTTTCTTTCTTGTAGCCCCATTTGACTTTAGTTTCAAATGCTTATGACTGAAAAATGTTCTTGGCTTATTGAAATACTAACCTCTATTTTGTTGAGTATTAAAATTATAGGCCAGGCACGAAGGCTCACGCCTGTAATCCCAGCACTTTGGAAGGCCGAGGCGGGTGATCACCTGAGGTCGGGAGTTTGAGACCAGCCTGACCAACATGGAGAAACCCCGTCTCTATTAAAAATACAAAATTAGCCGGGTGTGGTGACACATGCCTGTAATCCCAGCTATGCAGGAGGCTGAGGCAGGAGAATGGCTTGAACCCGGGAAGGAGGTTGTGGTGAGCTGAGATCGCACCATTACATGCCAGCCTGGGCAACAAGAGTGAAACTCCGTCTCAAAAAAATAAAAAAAATAAAAATTAAAAATAAAATTAAAAAAAAATATATATATAATTTGATGCTGTTGGAGCCACAGAGCATTTTCCTCCTTCCCTTTCATTTTTTATTGTGACTTATGACCTATAAGTGTTAAAGAGCATTCCAGAGACATATACATGTTATTGAACCAGTGATTTCCCAAGTGAAGAGGCAGAACATTGCCATTTGCTCAGGAGCCTCCTGCAATTATCATCGCGCTAGAAGTCTCTCACCATCGGAAGCCACCACTATTTGGGCTTTTGGGGAAATCATCTCCTTACTTTTTTTTTTTTTTAATCATTTTCTCTATGTGCGCATCCTCAAAAAGAATTAATTTTGTATTAATGGAATCATACAGCATGTATCTTCTGGGGTCTTGCATCTTTCACCAACGTTGTATGTGCAATGTTCCTATCTGCTGTCACTGTAGCTCATTCATTCTCAATGCTATCATAGCATCCCACGTATGACGGTACGCAATGTATCCATTAGAGAGTACCTTGTGTACTGGATGTTTACTGCAGAGAATTCATTGAAGTCGATCAGTGCAACAGAGCTCATATGGGAAACAAACTGAAATGTGCATCACTCTGTGCAGAAGCCCAGTCTTGAATCAGCCCAGCCATCTGCCTTCCTTGGTCCACATCCAAGCAGTTGATGGCTGCTAAGGAAAAATTGCATAACTGAGCAAATCTGTGTTACTACAGCATCGTGATCTTCAACCCCAGCTGGGCCCTCCTGAGAGCAAGCGATTCTATGCATCCCTCTTTAGCCCTGTCTTCCATCCTTTGTTAAATGATCGGTGCTTCCCCCAACCCCTTCTCTGCACATTCTCAGCAGATGGCTTTGCCTCTTTATGGAGGTCATTGGGCAGGAAGTTCTTTCATTTCTTAGCTTAGCAGCAAGGAAACTTATCTACATCCATGCCCTTCATGCCTGCCGTTCCAGGGCCCAGTTGTCCTGTTTTTTCCAGGTCACCCGCACTTGTGCCCTGCACCCCTCTAGTACCTCCTATCCTTGTCTTTGTGCTCTCCCTTCCCCACATGAGACAATCTGATGATGTCTGTGCACGTCCTTTGCCTTAAACCTCATCTTTGTTGTCCTTGTGTGGAACCGGATGTTTTCAGTTCTCATCTGAATTATTGCGTTAGTTTTCCTGATTGGTCTCCCTTTAACGCTTGCCTCTTTTGGTTCAAGCTATATTCCTCTACAGAAGCCGCAGTAATGTTTCTGAAATACACATCTGACGATGTGAATCTGTGTTCATTTCCTGGGGCGGCTGTAGCAAATTACCATGAACTGGGGGTGGCTTACAACAGCAGAAATGCTTTCCTCACAGCTCTGGAGGCCACAGGCCTGAGATCAAGTTGTTGGCAGGGCTGGTCCCTTCTGGAAGCTTCTGGGGGAGACTCCATCCCATGCAGCTCATTTAGCTTCCAGGGGTGGGGGGAGCCAGCAATCCTTGGCGCTCCTTGGTTTGCAGACTCACTGTCACTCCAGTCTCTGCCTCTGTCTTCACATGGTGCTTTTGTCCCTGTCTCTAATCTCCCTCTCCTTTCTCTTATAAGGACACCAGTCATTTGATTTGGAGACCACCCTAAACCCAGTGTGCTCGCACCTCGAGATTCTTGTAATTACACCTGCAGAAACCCTAATTCTAAATAAGGTCACATTCTGAAGTTCTGGGAGTTCAAACTTAGATGTATGTTTTGGTAGTTGCTATTCAGCTCACCGTATACCCTCTTGCTGAAAACACTTCTGTGGTCTCCCGTTTCCCTGCAGGGTGTAATCTAAACTCCTCAGCCAGGAATATAGGCCCTTCCTGAACTGACCTTCTGCAGCCGCAGCTGTATGGCCTCCTGGCCCCATGTGCCTGCCGTGTACGTCGTTCTTCTGTGTGAACCGATCTTGCTCTCCTGGAGTCTCTCTGGCGTTTTCTTTGTTATTCAGTCCCAGTCCTGCAGTATCCTCCTTGCCTCTGGACTCTCCCGTCTTCCTCCAAGTCCATGGAGTGCCCTGTGTAGACTGTCGAGAGGCCACAAAACCAAGTCACAGAGCTGACAACCATCCCCAAAGTCAACCAGCACAGCAGATTGGAGAGTGAGATTATATTAGGAAGGCTTAATCTCAAAAAAAAAAAAAAAAAAAGTCAAAATACACCTACTCATAGATTACCTGCAAGTAGACAAAAAAAAAAAAGCAACAAAACTCATTAAAGAATGTGATTGCTTATGAAAATAGCCACCATTTCCCATTGCACAGAAATTGCTTATGATTGTCAATAACGAAGGGGAAACATGAGCTGTGGTCATGGAATTTGGAAATGTAACTGGGTATTGCGGAAATATTTAAACAGAATTCTGTTTGTCTACACCTTATGGCTAAATAACTAGACCATGCTGTGAATAGATAGCTCTGCATTTTAACAGCGTATTTAAATTATGGCCACGTTCCCAGACAGGACTGAATGGCCAGGATGACCAAACAGTGTGCTGTTTAGTGGGGAGATCAATTTCCAGAACTCCGGCTCATGGGGGAAAAGCAGACTTTGGCATCCGTTGGGTGCTGGGAACACAAGAATAAGACTCTCCATAAACCTGGTGTTGGGGTGGCCTTTTATGGTTATTTGGTTTTATTTCACTTTTAGTTTATTTTTTATTGTGGTAAAATATACATAACACAAAGTTTGCTATTGTAACCATTTTTAAGTGCACAAATCAGTGGCATTAAGCACATTCATCATGATTTTATTTCCTCTTATTAAGGAATTATAGATTGGACACAGGACAAGATAACTTCAAGTGAGGTAAAAAATGCAGACTGTTGGCCTGACTCAGTGACTCACCCTTGTAATCCCAGCACTTTGGGAGGCCGAGGAAGGCGGATCACTTGAGTCCAGGAGTTTGAGGCCAGCCTGGCTAACTTGGAGAAACCCCGCCTCTACTGAACATAAAAAAGTTAGCCAAGTGTAGTGGCGTGCACCTGTAATCCCAGCTACTTGGGAGGCTGAGGCAGCAGAATCACTTGAACCTGAGAGGTGCAGGCTGCAGTGAGCTGTGATCGTGCCACTACACTCCAGCCTGGGCAACAGAGCGAGACTCTGTCTCAAACGAAAAAACAAAAGATTTCTTTCTGTCATAGGTTTTAAAAAAATAGACTGCCAAGTGTCTGCTTTTTTGTTTTTTTCTTTTGAGACAGCATCTCACTCTGTTGTCCAGGCTGGAGTGCAGTGGCACGATCACGGCTCACTGCACCCTCAACCTCCTAGGCTCAAGTGATCCTCCCACCTTGACCTCCCAAAGTGCTGAGATTACAGGCATGAGCCACTATGCCCGGCTGAAAAGAAATCTTTCTGCCCAATAAGAAATTTGAGAATTTGATGGGCTATGTTCTCCTGGTACAGGGAGAAGGAAACAACTCCTTTAGAAGCCTGCTGATACCATGCAGGCTGTTGTTTTTGCAGAGCATTTTATGCTTTCTGTTTTGGAGCGAGCATTCTGGTTTGTAGGATAAACGTATCTCAAGACGAGGTGGGCAGGCTGTCAGCAAAATAAGAGGAAAAGATGGTACCACCACAAATGCCGAGCCCGTGAGAACTGAACGCATATCCGCAGAATTCTGGACACTTGACAAGCCCTCCCAATGCCTCACTTGTAGCTGAGACTATACGGTGAAATGATAAGGGAAACACTGAAAAGAAAACATTCTGGTTTGGGAGTGGAATTATTTTAGTCTTCTCCTGGGTTGTAATGTTCATTTGACCTCACTAATGTGCACAGAGTTTTAAAAAAATTTGTTCCAACTGAAAGATAACCCTCATTCTGCATGGAAACGTCTTTTGAACAATCATTAACTAATGGATTGATGGTGAGAAATTTGACTCCGCATGGAAATTAACTTGCAAAAGCATGACATAAAGCTTCTCTGTTCTTTCTGTGAGAAATTTTCTCCCAAATGGTTTTTCAAGATGAGTAAAAGTGCATAATTGTGGCTGTCACTAGATCTTCTCCTTCATTTTAGGGGTCTATTCTTACTTATTCGAATCATGTAGACAACTTTGATTATGCCACAGTTGCCCACCGATTCACTCATCTGCAAAGAGTCCCCCGACCACAGACCCCAACTGCTCTCTCACTTGACAGTCCTCTGTGCCACACCATCCAATTTTTACCCTGTGCTTTCAACTCTGTTACAGTCGCCTTAGGAAGAAACCACATTTGGAAGGCTCTGTGTTGGAGAAATACTGAGCTATGTCACCGATTTCTCGGATATGGGAAACAGAACACACAAGCTCTGCTTTTTACAACTTGGATTTTTATGTGGGTTCTCAGACAGCTCTCGTGTTCTAAAATTACTCTTCGGACATCTCATTGTCTATTCCCAAGCTCTTTATTTTGACTGATTCTAAAAGGGCTGGCCTGTAGTCTCTCGAGGCAAAAAGGAGACATTGGTGATGATTATTTTTTTCCACAGCAATAAGAAAAATTACTTGTAGTCACTCTTTTTTTTTATTTTTATTTTTTGAGACAGAGTCTCACTCTGTTGTTTAGGCTGGAGTGCAGTAGTGTGATGATAGCTCACTGCAGCCTCCAACTCCCTGGCTCAAGCAATCCTCTCGCTTCAGCGTCCCGAGTAGCCAAGATTCCAGGTGTGTGCCACCACACCGAGCTAACTTTTGTATTTTTAGTAGTGATGGGGTTTCATCATGTTGGCCACGCTGCTCTTGAACTCCTGACCTCGGGTGATCCACACACCTTGGCCTACCAAAGTGCTGGGATTATAGGTGTGAGTCACTGCACCTGGCCGTATAGTCAACTCTTATTGTAGACTCCTGATTCTGTCAGTCCTTTATTTTCTTTGTAAAGTGTTCCCAGGGTCTGGGTGAGACAAAACTTTTTTTTTTTTTTTTTCCTTTAAGCAAACCTGCTTAAGAGGGAGATGGCTTCTGTGTTTCGACTAGCAGACTCATTTGTTGGTGATGGCATTAATGACCCATCTTCAGAGGGTACAGGCAGGGGCTTCTGCGTGACACCCAGCAGCCCTTGGGCTGGATGAATGTATCCTTAATGTATCCTTTTTTTTCTTTTCTTTCTTTCTTTCTTTCTTTCTTTCTTTCTTTCTTTCTTTCCTTTCTTTCTTTTTTTTTTTTTTTTTTTTTTTTAAGGCAGAGCCTCGCTCTAATCCCCAGGCTGGAGTGCAGTGGCATGATATTGGCTCACTGCAACCTCCACCTCCCAGGTTCAAGTGATTCTCCTGCCTCAGCCTCCCGAGTAGCTGGGATTACAGGTGTGCACCACCATGCCTGGCTAATTTTTGTATTTTTAGTAGAGACAGGGTTTTGCCATGTTGTCTAGGCTGGCCTCAAACTCCTGGACTCAAGTGATCTGCCCTCCTCACCCTCCCAAAGTGCTGGGATTACAGGTGTGAGCCACTGCACCCAGCTGAATGTATTCTTAATTGATTTACAAGGCCAGTGGGTGTGCTCCTGTGAGCAATTTTCAGAAAGAATTAAATGCCTGCACGAGCAAAGCAAAGACTTCTGGCGGCATCTTTGGCAGAGCTTACGGTAGGGAAGGCATCTCAGCAGGCTTGGCCTCTGCTTGCTACCCCTCACTTGAGTTTTTACTGACAAGCAGGAGGATTCAGGGACAGAGGCTTGGGAGCCAGATAAAATACAGGACACGGGGTTGTGTATGAATCTCATTCAATGCAACGAATGATGTTTCAGTGTAAGTATGTCCCAAATATTACTTGGGATCTACTTAGATGAGTAGAAAGCCTACGTTCTCACCATCACTGTGTAATTGGACTTGTCCGAAGCTGCAGCCGTAAGTGGAAACTGCATTCTTTTTCGTCTTTTTCTCTTCTCACTTGGCATGCTCTTCAGATGTGCAGGGACCAAGGTGGTGGCTGCTAGTCACCAGTGGCTAGGGAGCACTTGAACTGAGGCTAGTCTGAATCGAAATGTCATCTGATCAGTGTAAAACACACCAGATTTCCAAGCCTTTTTATGGAAAAAATAGAACATTTCTCATTAATAACTTAATATTCCTTATGTGTTGAAATGATCCTATTTTGCATATATTGGGCTAACATGTATCATAAAATTATCTTCCCCTGTTTTTTTTTTTACTGATTTAATATGGCTACTGAGAGCTTTAAAGTTACACCTGCTACGTGCACGTCATTTCTGTTAGAGCCGGGATTAGTGGACTTTCTGTAAAGGGCCAGTAGCAAATCTCTTAGGTTTTGTGGCAGATAGGGTCACTGTCTTAACTATTTAACTCAGTTGTCTCCAGCCATAGACAATATATAAACACATAAGCATGGCTAAGTGCTAATTAGTCTTTATTTATAAAACCTTATTTGGCTTGCAGGTGGATTTGTTGACCCCTGCGTTAGAGATTCTGTAGGTTTTTTTATGTGTAATTTTTAAATGGCATGTCTTTGTGTCTCTAAGCCTTATTGATTTGGACAGAGCGAGAAATAATAGTTAAATAGACAATTTACCCTTTGCAAGATGGTTCAAGTACTACATAGAAAAGTGTTGGCAGGATCTCGAATTTTTTTTTAAATAAGGGAGAAGAAAAAGCATGCATATGGCTGCTAATGTGTGGGTCCTTACTGTATCAGAGCCTCCTGGGTGGGGTGGATTGCCATCAGTTGTGAGGAGGCAAAGAGAATCCAGGAGGTAATGTTTTGTCCTGGGTCCTATAGAGGTGGAGGGCACACTGAATACACAGTGCGTTGAAAACATAGTGGCACCGTCTGACAGGTTTAAGAGATGAGGCCAGGCGCAGGAGCTCGTGCCTGTCATCCCAGTGGTTTGGGAAGCTGAGATGGGAGGATCGCTTGAGCCCAGGAGTTTGAGGCTGCAGTGAGCTAGGATTGTGCCACTGCACTCCAGCCTGGGCAACAGAGCGAGACCCTGTCTCGAGTGAACAAACAAAAAAAGATGAAATTACAGCAATGGAGAGGCTTGGGTCGTGGGTAAAGGGAAAATAATTTTTACAAAGAACTGCTGTGCTAAATCCCTTTCCTTACCAAATTGAAATATTTTATCTACTAAGAGCATGGCGTGATGTAACTTATCTTATTTCGTTTTTTAACTAAAAAAAAAATTGTACAGATGAGGCCTTACTGTGTTACCCAGGTTGGTCTCAAACTCCTGGTCTCAAACAATCCTCCCACCTCGGCCTTCCAAAGTGCTGAGATTATAGGCGTGAGCCACCGTGCCCAGCCCATGATTAATTTAGAATTGATTTTCATTGGATTGGAACATATCCTGAAATGTAAAATTTATTTGGGATCACATATAAAAAAAACATAAACGACAGGCGCAGACATATTTTTGGGAAGTGAGCTAGGGAATTGAGACACATCAGCCATGATTTGTACTTAAGTGAGGTGCTTATCTGTTTCTTTTACTGATGAGAGTGACTTAGAAGTCCTTTGGGAATAAGATGATCATAAATGAAAGTGAAATCCCATGAAATTTCTAAATTAAAGTTTGATTTATAGCCCTTTTCATGCTCTTCAGTGCTGAGAAAAGCTGGAGATAATTCATGTCCCTTCAGTTTTGCAGCCTGTGAATCATGCCCAGTTGTCAATGTTGAAGTTGAGTTTCAATTTTTATTGTTATCTTTCCTTTCAGTGTCAGTGTGTAAACTTAATTTCACTGCAACTGATGTAATTGCTTAAGTAGCTGGGAAGTCCTGTGGGATTAGATTAGGGCTGGTGTCGGGGTGCACCTTTCAAATGTAAAAGTTTACAACCTTGGGGGACTGCCATGAGGGGCTTTGCTCACAGGAGTGCAGATTCAGGGACATCTCTTCCCCCATCCCACTCTTCATTAAATTGTCACAAGTCTAGATACTCTACTGGAAGAAAAGTAAGCAAAATGTAGTGTATACTTACAGTGTGGTAGGCACTTAGTTCAGCACATTACATATATGATTTCATCCTGAAAATTACCCTTTGAATAGTGCTAAAATTCAAAATCCTTCGTAATGTGAAGAGCACAAAATCCTTAGTAATATGAACTAATATATAAATACAAAGTTTCAATGGATTCAATTTAATTCTCTAAACTATATATCATTAAAATGTCTTTCCAAGTGAAAAAAATTGAGGCACAAATGATCAGTCTGATAGTGTCCAAATATTAGCCTAAGACTTTCTAAACTGTCTTTTCCCTTTTAGAAATTGTTGCTGGGATCTTTTCTTTTCTTTTATAAAATGGCGTCACTAGCAAAAGGATGCCAGGGTTCAACGGAGGAAACTGTGTTAAGCTCTTCCAGGGACTTCTGCATCAAAACCATAGTCAATGAGCGTAGAGTGTGCAATGACAGACAATGGAAACTTGGAAGGTTGGGGAGTGGAAGAGGAATGGACGATGAAACATTACTTAAGGGGTGCAATGTACATGATTTGGGTGATGACTACATTAAAAGCCGTGTAATAAAATTACAGTTGTACTCCATCAATATATACAAATAATAACATAAAATGAAATGATAGTTGTGAGGACCCTGGTGCTTGACGTGTCAGCCCCAGGATGTCTGGGCATGCTGCCTGTACCTGTCACCAGGGGCACGCCTGGTGTGCCCAGCGCCCCCTATCTGGCCTTAACCTGACAGCTTGGGTCTCAGCCTTGCGCAAATGCTGTCACCAAGGCAGGGGCTCACAAACCTGCACCATGCCCCTCCAACTTGAGCACTCTCTGGAGCAACAAGTGACTGCCACACCTATCTGGACACCTGTGTCCACTGGGTGGCTGCCAGGGCTTTCTGCGTCAGCACAAGATGTCCTTTCACAGCCTTAAAAACGTCTGAAATCCAGTTAAGCTTCATGCACTGCATTTGGCTATGACCGTATTTAAAAGAAAAATCTAAAACAATATGCCTGCCTTTAGTTTGTATTGTATGGAAGTGACCTTTTTGGGAAAAGTCCGTCTCAGTTATCTTTTAATTAATTAATGAATTGATTAATTTGAGTCAGGGTCTCTCTCTGTCACCTAGGCTGGAGTGTAGTGGTGCCATCTTGGCTCACTGCAACCGCAGCCTTCCAGGCTCAAGTGATCCTTCCACCTTACCCTCCCGAGTAGCTGGGACCACAGGTGCACACCACCATGCCCTCTAATTTTTGTATTTTTTGTGGAGACGGGGTTTCACTATGTTACCCAGGCTGGTCTCAAACTCCTGAGCTCAAGTGATCCTCCTGCCTCGGCCTCCCAAATTGTTGGGATTACAGGCGTGAGCCACCATGCCCGAATGCCAGCTGTCTTTAACGTCCCATGATCCATATTTGTCAGATTGCTTCCTCATGTTTTGATTTGGGTTGGACATCTTTGGCAAGAAGACTTGGTATGTCATTTTCATTGAGTTTCATAGGGGTCAGATGGTTAAGTTGTTCTTGCATTGCTTTTGCTGAGTTGGATCTGTTGGGGAGGGTTGTGTCAATCGGATCTCGCCCTTGTGCAGATACCTTCTTTCCTGTGTAAGGAATAAGACAATTGGGCGTGATATTTGAGACTGTGTTCTGTTCATAATCCCTTCCTTATTGAGGTAGTCCATTGGTGGTTACAAATTGGTGCATTGATGATGCTGTCATTTCTTCTAAAGTTCTTGGTTGAAGTCCTCCCATGAAGAAGAGCTTTATTTCCATACTCCCAGCTTTTGAGTATCACTCTTGATTCCTGGCTTCTTTTTTATTATATGTGGCATAAGAATTACCATCGTTATTGTTTTATTACTTTTTTAATGCTGAAATTATCCCCACATTCACCCAAGAGAGTCCCTGTGGCTATTTATCACTCTTAAAAGGCAGAGTTTCTTTTGAACCTTCTACACATGACATGGCAGAACACACACACGCACACACACACACACACACACGTGGCTTTGATATTTTTGATATCACTCTGTTTTACCTAATCTCTTGTCTCAGGCAGAATGTATGCCATTTAATTTGCCAAAGATGAACATCTCAGGCAATGTTGGCATTGAACAGCATTGCTGTGCTAGGTGACCTTGCCTGCCTCAGGCCAAAGGGAAATTGTATTTTCATAAAACATTGTGGTTTACCTCATTGAGTCAACAGTCAAGCATGGTGAAAATGTTATGACAGCAGAAATTCCCTGACAATCAACCAAGAAAGTTTTTACATCGGCATGCAAGATACAGCCCAAACTCTTAGTGATGTGGTTTGGGAAGACAGGCATTTTTTTTGGAAAAGCCCTGGTAATGTAGAAATTTCATTTTAAATGTGATACAAATAACTTCTTATGGTATTTCTTTTATGTGTGCGTTTGTGCATGCATGCATGTGCTGTGGTCCATTGCAGATGGTGTGTGTGCCTCTGTGCGTGTGTCTGTTTCTCTGTATGTGTCCCTGCATGTCCCCATGTGTGTGTGGCTGCGCTTGTGCACATGCTCCATTTTGGATGGCACATTGGCCTCTGTGTGTGTGCTTTGATCCACCATGGATGGCATGTGTGCCTGTGTATAAGCACATGTGCATTGCCTCATGGAAGATGGCATGTGGTGTGTGTGTGTGTATACATGGGTTACTCCATTGTAGGTGGTGTTTGCGCCTGTGTATGTGTGTGCATTGCTTTGCTATGAGGCAGTTGAACTTGTGAGAAGCTATTTGTTTAGTCCATTTGTGTTGCTGTAACAAAATACCATTAACTGGGTGGCTTATTAACAATGGGCATTTATTACTCACAGTTCTGGAGGCTGGAATTCCAAGATCAAGGCACTGGTAGAGTTGATGTCTTGTAAGGGCTTCCTGACTTCTCGCTGTGTCCTCACATGGTGGAAGGGGTGAGGGAGCTCTCTGGGGTCCCTTTGATAAGGGCACTTATCCCAGTTCTGAGGCTCTGCCCTCATGACCTCATCACCTCCCAAAGGCCCCACCTCCTAATACTCTCACCTTGGGGGTTAGGAATTTTGGGGGGACACAAACATTTGGACCATGGGACTATTTGACTTCTGGATGATGATAATCTATTTTTTAAAAGTAATTTCACTCTTCCTTATATACCCTTCATAGGCACGGTTGCTGGAGGTAGTTGCCAGCAATTAATATTGAAATTTATATTGAAAAGGGTTCTTCCTTTACTGTGATGTGAAGGACGGTTTCTTTCTATTTGCACATCCCTCATGCAACACAAAGACATTCTCCCCCCGATATGCACACTTCACAAGCTGAGCCTGAATTTAATGAAATGATTTAAATTAGCTTCCACAAGACAACAATCTTGGGTCTAAACTCATGCTTAGAATGGGAATAAAACAGATCTGGGAAGAATTACTAAGAGCTGCTTGTGTGGTTCTTGTTATAGCCTCTTCCCTTCCTGAGCCTGGGGGCTGAGGGAGTCGCGGGTTGGGTAATGCATTACAGAATGTGGGCTTGCGTGTGGTTTACTCCTATGGTGGCAGTGGAATTCAGTGCATCGTATGAGTTGTGCTGTGAATGTTAAAGCTTGTGATACAGCCAAGGTTTCCCCTCAGATTGCTTGTTAATCAGGCTCAAAAAGCACTAGAACCTTTTGCTAAGTTAGTAAAATATCAAGAATAATAATTACAGTGTGTAAAAATAGCAAGAAAAAAGAACATTAAGTCACATCGTTAAGATATGTTTTGCAATACAGTTCATGCAGTCCTCCTTACCTTTCCAGAGATTCCCCAATGGTGTCTCTTCCTGGATTCCCTTGTGTTAGTGAGGATAGGCTTTGTTACGGTGCAGGAACAAATAAGCTCAATGTCTTACAACTATGTGTTGCTAAGTTGGCCGGGGGACTTTGCTTATTGTAGTCATGTAGGGACTGAGGCTGATGGAGATGGGGGAAAATGATAGCCACAGTGTGGATCATGAAGTATCCCACTAAAATGTCTTGATTCTCATCTTCCATCGGGGAAAACAAGTCACGTGGCCACAGCTGAGTTCAACCGTGCAGATGTTTAGTCCTTCTTCAGAGAAGGTCCTTGGATATTAGTGAGCATACTACCACTACCACACTCAAATCAGGACCTAATAAATTAAAGTATCTTAAATACATGATGCAATCATGATACTGGTGCTGCTATTAAATCCACAGCAGTAATAAATATGCTACAGTCAGGGTGTGCTGAGAAGCTGAACAAAATATGCTCTCAACCATGAAGTCACCATTGAGGCTTCACTCATCTTCCCCCTATGAGTGATCAAATACTTGGAATTCTTTGAAAATATCTTAGTCTCTAGGTCCTACATGTTTCACACCTGCTGTATTATGAGTTTCTCAAAAAAAAAAAAAAAAAAAAAAAAAGAGGCCAAGCGTGGTGGCTCATGCCTGTAATCCCAGCACTTTGGGAGGCCAAGGCAGGTGGATCATTTGAGGTCAGGATTTCGAGACCAGCCTGGACAACATGGTGAAACCCCGTCTTTACTAAAAATACAAAAATTAGCTGGGCGTGGTGGTAGGCACCTGTAACCCCAGCTACTCTGGAGGCTGAGGCACAAGAATCGCTTGAACCCCGGAGGCAGAGGTTGTAGTGGGCCGAGATCACGCCACTACACTCTGGCCTGGGTGACAGAGCGAGTCTCTGTCTCAAATAAAATAATAAAAATAAATAAAAATTAAAAAATGGAAAAGGAAAATTGAAATTTTAAATATATGGAAGTCATGGATTCTCATTAGTAAGAATTTAGAAAATACAGAAAAGTATAATTAAGAGAATTAAAAATGCTTATGGTACCACTGCTTTGAGGTAGAAAATTTTAGTTCAGAGGACACACACACAAACACACAGTAGAGATGCCACCAAAGTTTTTTGAAGTCCCATTTTAAAAAGAGAATGTGTATTCCTTTAATTACTAGAAAGGTTGAACACTTCCCTTCCTGGATATTTAGAGTCCGTCGTATTTATTCTCCTATGTTTTTCTGTTCTTTTCTGTGTAGGGCTATTTTAAGTGTAAGTGACAGAAACCTGCTTCTATGTTGGCATTTGACAATATGCAAATGAATGGATGTGTCTGAGTTCTAATAAAACTTTATTTTTGCAGAACCATGGATCAGTATGTAATTGCCCAATCCCGGATTAGACAGTCACCAAATCTCCCATTTAGCCAGGTTACTTAGGCATAGCTGTGTCATTTACTTAGGGATAAGCAACAAACAGTGTAATTGCCATTGCAAAATCAAATGGGCCCCGATCAGTTACTGGCTAGCCGTAAATAGATTTTGGCATACTTGGACTCAACAAATAATGTGGTTGTGTGTTATCATGTCTTCTCAGTATCTTCCCATCTTGAACATTCCCTCAGTCTTTCCTTGACTTGCTTAACCTTGGCACTTAGGAAAATAAATTGTGGCCAGGCGTGGTGGCTCACGCCTGTAATCCCAGCACTTTGGGAGGCCAAGGCAGGCAGATCACCTGAGGTCAGGAGTTCGAGACCATCCTAGCCAACATGGCGAAACCCTGTCTCTACTAAAAATACAAAAATTAGCCGGGCGTGGTGGCACACACCTGTAGTCCCAGCTACTCGGGAAGCTGAGGCAGGAGGATCGCTTGAACCCAGGAGTGGGAGGTTGCAGCGAGCCAAGATCACACCACTGCACTCCAGCCTGGGAGACAGAGTGAGACTACATCTCTTGGCTGGGTGCGGTGGCTCACACCTGTAATCCCAGCACTTTGGGAGGCCGAGGCGGTCGGATCACGAGGTCAGGAGATTGAGACCATCCTTGCTAACACGGTGAAACCTCATCTCTACTAAAAATACAAAAAAAAAAAAAAAAATTAACTGGGGCATGGTGGTACACGCTTGTAATCCCAGCTACTCGGGGGGCTGAGGCAGGATAATGGTGTGAACCCGGGAGGTGGAGGTTGCAGTGAGCCGAGATCGCACCGTTGCACTCCAGCCAGGGGTGACAGAGCGAGACTCTGTCTCAAAAAAAAAAAAAAAAAAAAAAAGAAGTGGTTGTGTGATTGCATATAAAGTCTGTTCCCTTCTAGGTATTTGAGTTTGAGATTCCTTCATTTGTCAAAAGACACATGGATGGCTATAGTGAGAGGGACTTTAGAAATGCCTCATGCTGGGGGTACGGGATTCTATTTTGTACCAGGTACAAAGAAAAAGAAATGCTGATGTAGTTCCTTTGCTGACGAGGGAAAACCATTAACTTCAGATAAATAGAAATGGCTGTCACTTTAAGGAAATACAATCTTAGTGACAAAATTAATGGAAAAGCAGCCATAGCATTGATGAAATTTAACTCCATCTGGCATATTGATTACACATGCCGGTTACTGCCTCTGTAGCTCATGGTTCCCTCCTGGTGACACTAGGAGTGTGATACAGTTTGTGGAATGAGTGAATTCCTGGGCCCATGCTAGTCTCCTGAACCAAGCTCTGTACGGGGTGGTACCCAGGAAACAAACAAACACCTTTGGTGATCATTCCGAGGTGTCTTTACAATTGGAAAACTCCTTATATGAGGTGGCACATTCCAAAATAAACTTGCAGTGAGTGTAATCAATTGTCGGAGACATTCTTGACTTATCCATTTTGTGTCCAGTGCAAAGAGTGTCGGGGATATTTATGTCTGATTCTAGGGAATGACTCAATGGAAAATGTGACCTTCTGCTTTCAACCTAAGTTTAGCTTCATGGCTTGGTAGTCTCAACCATATCACAATTTTGTCTTTGAAACTTTCTATAGTTGCTAAGACCAGGATTATGACTAAAGTTAACTCTGATGATCTGTTTTAGCTTAACTTTATTTCTAATCCCTCTTAGTAATATTAACTTCAAGTTCCTTAGCAAAATCCAAAGAAACACACAAAAAGCAATCAGGCTAAAATAAACCTTCTGGGCCAGGGGCGGTGGCTAACGCCTGTAATCCCAGCAATTTGGGAGGCCTGGCAGGCAGATCATTTGAGTTCAGGAGTTGGAGATTAGCCTGGGCAACATGGCAAAACCTCGTCTCTACAAAAAAACAAAACATTAGCTGGACACGGTGGTGCATGCCTGTAGTGCCAACTACTTGGTGGGGCTGAGGCAGGAGGATCACTTGAGCCTGGGAGGTCGAGGCTGCAGTGAGCCATGTTAGTGCCATCCAGCGTGACAAAGTGAGACCCTGTCTCAAACCAAAACAAAACAACTAAAAAAACCCTTCTGCTTTATTAGCATTTTTTAAAGAAATAAAATTCTGCACCCCTACCCTTAGTAGCATAAGGTTTATGAGGGGGGAAATGAATGATATATCAGTTTTGTTCTTGCACAACTCTTCTTATATATGTTAGTGGTATCGATTCAAAGGGAAATATTACTTTCATGTTTAATATCATCTCTTATAAATTATTATTATTGTTATTATTTTTTTGAAACAGAGTCTCACTCTGTTGCCCAGGCTGGAGTGCAGTGGCGCGATCTCGGCTCACTGCAACCTCCGCCTGCCTGGTTCAAGCAATTCTCCTGCCTCAGCCTCCAGAGTAGCTGGGATTATAGGCACCACCACCACACCTGGCTCAGTTTTTGTATTTTTAGTGGAGATGGGGTTTCACCATGTTGGCCAGGCTGATCTTGAACTCCTGAGTTCAGGTGATCCACCTGCCTCGGCCTCCCAAAGTGTTGGGATTACAAGCATGAGCCACCACACCCTGCCTACCTCTTGTAAATTAAATTGGCTTAGAGTTGCTAAAGTATTTAGAGAGACTCTATTAGAACACAGATTTTCTTAAATATTTGTGTATGCATCTGTCTTCCCAACTGGACTGTCAATTATTTAAGGGCGCATGTCTTATTTGTCTTCCTGGAGCCATGCCTAACATGACTGTTGCTCCTTAATATACATGCTCTGAGGGCTTGATATTTGTGTGGAGGAAGGCACATCATGAAAAATTCCAGCTGATCGAGCTGCACATCAGCTACCTTTGATTTAAAAGTCTATTTCTTCTACTTAAAGATGAGGTGAACACCTTGATTCTTTATCTGTTCTTCAGCTTAAAAAATCCAGATGACAGAGGTTGATTGTGAATCTTGTATAAAACCTGCATTTCCGCGCGTACAGTAACACCCCTTTATCACTTTGCGTACGTCAATTTGGATGCTTGAATGCTGCCTGATGAGCTCTGATTTTGAACTCTCCTGCTTTCCCTTCGCCCTTCCCCGCCCCCTGCCCTTTCCTTCTTCTTCTTCTTCTTTTTTTTTTTTTTTTTTTGGAGACGGAGTCTCGCTCTGTCGCCCAGGCTGGAGTGCAGTGGCGCGATCTCGGCACACTGCAAGCTCCGCCTCCCGGGTTCAAGCGATTCTCCCGCCTCAGCCTCCTGACTAGCTGGGATTACAGGCACCCGCCATCATGCTTGGCTAATTTTTGTATTTTTGTAGAGACGAGGTTTCACCATGTTGGCCAGGCTGGTCTGGAACTCCCGACTTCAAGTGATCCACCCGCCTCGGCCTCCCAGAGTGCTGGGATTACAGGCGTGAGCCACCGCGCCCGGCCCCACTTTCCTTCTTGAGAGTATTCACTTTCTGGGTCCCAAAAGTTTGACTTTCCATTCAATTTGGATGGACCCATAGCCTTGGAGCTGCGTTGTTCGTGCCATTATTTGGAGTAAGGGAAGAAATGACTGGGTCTCCTTCACAATCTCTGTCCAATGAAGATTGCTACGCTGTCAAAGAGCAAACAATAAAGAACCAGAAGCACAAAATGATGACTCTTAAAGTCATCCCGCTAGAAAAAAACAATCAAACAAAAACCTAACGAAACTCAGTTTTGGAGTGGTGATGTGAACACAGCCTGCTGCAGATGCCTTTGTCAAGAACAGAGGTGGGTACTCGACTTCTTAGTGAGTTTACCAAGTGAGTCAATAAAATGTCTTCAAAAGCCAAGTTAAACACTCTTTGTTTAACTTTTGTAAATCTTCTGGCTCAGCCTTTGTACAGCGACCGTCAGGAAATCCCTCTCACAAACAAAACTTTAGTAGTGCCCCTTTATCTGCAGGGGGTACATTCTGAAACCCCCACTGGATGCCTGAAACCGCTGATAGCACTGGACCAGATTGCTGTCAGTCAGAACACATCCTTCTTATTATTTTTTAAATTAAAAACAACATGCGCCGGGGCGGTGGCTCACGCCTGTAATCCCAGCACTTTGGGAGGCCAAGGTGGGCACATCATCTGAGGTCAGGAGTTCAAGACCAACCTGGACAACATGGTGAAACCCTGTCTCTACTAAAAATACAAAAAATTAGCCAGGCGTGGTGGCAGTCACCTGGAATCCCATCTACTCAGGAGGCTGAGGCAGGAGAATCGCTTGAACTGGGAGGCAGAGGTTGCAGTCAGCCAAGATCGCACCACTACACTCCAGCCTGGGTGACAGAGTGAGACTCCATCTCAAAAAAAAATTTTTTTAAAATATATATGTATTTCAGATGGGGGGGTCTCAGTATGTTACTCAGGCTGGTCTCAAAATCCTGGGCTTGGGCTATCCTCCTGCCTTGGCCTCCCAAAGTGCTGGGATTAAAGGCATGATCCACCACACCTGGCCTGTAACACATTTTTGTTCAGGTCTTTCACCCACAAATTTAATGCCTTTTGCATCTTAACTAAGCACTTATCACACACTGTGGCCACAACCTTTGCAGTTTGAGATGTGACAGCAAAACTGGCATGAATTTCTTCTTCCTTCTTCACAATTTTACCAATGGAAGGTTTGCTCTTACTGTAGATCTTAGCAAGTCTGGCATAAGATTTTTCTTCCTTTTCTTATGAAGCTGAGAACTTTTACCGTTTCACTTAAAGGGGGCACGTTATGGCTTCTCTTATGCGGTCCATAGCCAAATGGACATCACTCCTCTTGTGCTTTGGGGTCATTATTAGGTAAAATAAGCACTGTGACACTGAGACAGCTGGTCGGATCACCAACTAGACAAAGGGGAGATTCACATCCCAGGCAAGATGGAGCAGTGTAGTGAGAGATTTCATCACATTGCTCAGAATGGCAGGCAATTTACAACTTAGGGATTGTTTATTTCTGGAACTTTACATGGAATATTTTTGGGCTGTGGTTGATTTCAGGTAACTGAAAACTCAGAAGGCAAAACAGCAGATAAGGGGGGAGTACTGTACCTCTGTTGTCTTTTTATTATTTATTTTTTAGAGACACGGTCTTGCTCTGTTGCCCAGGCTGGAGTGCAATGGTGTGATCATGGATCACTGGATCCTGGAATTCCTGACCTCAAGTGATCTTCCTGCCTTAACCTCCCAAAGTTATGGGATTACAGGCGTGAACCACTGCACTCAGCCCCTCTGTTTTCTTGATGACGTTTCACTTCAGGTTAAGTTGAAGGAATTACAGTTTTCTCCCCTACAGCATTTATTTTTCCTTTGTCTTCCTTTATTCTGTTTATTTATTGAGGTTTAATTAACTATAGTAAAATTCATATATTTTAAGTTCAGGGCTCCTCAGGCTGCATGCAATTCAGGGGTCCCATTCAGCCTATTGACTTTTTTTTTTTAATAAGTTTTCTGGTCATATAGCCATTTCTATTCATTTACATATTGTGTATAGCTGCTTTGCTTGCTGTTGCAAGTGCAAGCTGGAGTAATTGCAACAGTCTTGGCCCTCAATCTCGAAAATATTTATTATCTAGACCTTTACATAAAGTCTCTAGACTTTGCTGAAGTTCTATGAATTTTGACCAATTCAAACAGTCATGGAGTTACTACCATAATGGAGACATAAAAAATTTCCATTGTCCTTAAAAAATTGAGGGAGCCACAATTTGAGATAAGAAATGATTTTAGAAAAGTAACATTTTGCTCAATGTTTAACACTGACTTTAGGTTTTTGACATTTGCAGTCATTACGTATACACGGCAGATTGTACGTTTGGCGTTCACATTTTCTGCAGAGGTTTCCCACTACTCTGCTCGACAGAACCCTGATTCCCTGCTGGGGAATTCATTCTCTCCCATTTTTGTACCTGACATGTGAATTAGCTGGATCCCAGCCAAAGCCTCTTCCATCCCTGCTGGTCCCGTTCATGCATCCAGAGACCGACACCTGCCGCAAAGGCAAGGAGAAAGGAAGGCCTTATTCGTTCCTGGGTGCTGCCAGAAAAGACTCCTGTCTGTTGGCCCAGAGGCAGAAAGCAGCTGGAATGGCTTGCACTCATCGGGGGCCTACGAGGGAGACCCCACCTGGAAGGAAAACTCAGGCTGACAGGGCAGAGCTGAGAACTGCAAAGAACCTGATCTTGGTCCTGATGATTTTCTGACCCCGGTTCAAGTCTTGCCTCTCTTTAGCCTTCCTGCTGGGCCTCTCTGTTACAGGGCCCAGTACATTACCTTGAGTGTAGAAGTTGGTTAGAGTACTGGTTTCTGTTATTTGCAACTAAATGAGCCCTAATGGCTACCCATTATATAACACTCAGGGAATTACAGAAACACCTTATCCAGTTATGCTGCTGTTGAGGATTTTATAATATGACTCAGCCCTTTGCAAACGGAACCTGCCTTGTCATTTCTAAGTCTATTAATCAATTGTCACTCATCTATTCTTTCACTGAATACTCATTGGATATCTGCAATGTGGCAGGAAACCCCATTGTGACCCAAACTCTGGGGAAGTGCAGCTTCCTGTGGGTGTATAGCCCACAAAATCAGCAATCTGTACTAGTCAGGTCTTGCTGAATGAAGCCCCTTTCTGATTTGTTATGCATGCTTGAAACTTGGGGATCATCTGTGTCCCTCCATCCTCCCTGGAAGTCACCAATTCTGCCCTTCTCCCTCCTAGGGGAAGTATAAGAAAATAGTACTGGAATGGAATAGAGTGCCAGGCAGGAACCATAGTGACTCCAATGCCCAACATATTGACTTTCAGATATTGCTGGTTCATTCAAAATCCAGAGCTTGGAGGAAGCCCCGGTTTAGAGCTGTAGACTCGATGTCATCTGTGTAGGTCAAGGGGCCCAGGGAAAGTGAGGAATGGGTCACAACAAGGGGAGCAGGGTAGCTCCTCGGGAAACACCAGCATCCCAGGCAGGAGAGAAGGACCCCAGGGGACCTAGAAGAAAGGGCCGGTGACAGAGGGGGAAGTCCAGGGCAGCGAGGCGTCCTCAGAGAGCACCGAGAGAGACTACAGGTGCCTGCCACCATGCCTGGTTAATTTTTGTATTTTTTTTGTAGAGATGAGGTTTTGCCATGTTGCTCAGGCTGGTCTCAAACTCCTGCGCTCAAGTGATCCACCCGCCTCGGCCTCCCAAAGTGCTGGGATTCCAGGCGTGAGGCACCGCGCCTGGCCTGGTGGTCCATCTTTATCTGTGTGTGCATGTGGTGTATACTGCATGCATGCACACACACACTCACCTCTTTGTTTTAATTCTGTCACCTGAAGAACAGCCTTGAGACAGGACTAGAACAATGAAATGCTCTGTTGGGTGCAATTTGGCTCAAAAGAGTGTGATAACAGCAGGCGGTGGTTATAATATTATAATAGGAAGCTCAGAGATGTGCAATAATTTAGCGTGTGCAGCTGGGCATTGGGTGACAAGCGGGGCATTTGGAATGTTCCTTGTGAAATCCTTGGGTGGGTGGGGCCAGCTTTTTTGGCACTGCTGGGCCCTCACTCTCCATGCGCCGAGGTCAAGCTTCTTTGTCTGTGCAGCTGTGTCTTGGGCTTTCCCAGGCATGCCTCTCTGAGCTGTTCTCTGCCTGGTTCGTTTTGTATTTTCTGTTGTCTTTTGTCCCTCCTGCTACCTGGGGTGTGGCCTGCAGGCCCTTCCCAACGTTGCTGAGGGTCCAGGGCTGGGGCACAAACAGACCCCCACTTGCCTTGGGTGTACACCATGAGCTGTAAATCAAGCTAACCACCTGCTGAAGAGAATCTCTTCTATCCTGCTACCTTCCAGGCCATGCTTCAGACAGCCAGGGTTGGTTGCAGCTTCCTTGGCCTCCCTGGCAATGCAGATACAAAGTGATGCGGAGCGCACAGCCCTGGCCCACGCCTGGGCTTTCTGCTACCCCCTCAGGCTCTGACCTGTGTGGTGGGAGGTCTTCACACCCTGGTACAGACTTTCCATCAGTGTACCCTAGGGGGCCCTCACACTTGTCCCCATTTAGGGAAGAGGTGCTAGGGCCTATAGGCATGGCCTGGAAGCCGGAGGGCTTCACGTAGGCGCATCCCCTGCACTCCCTTGGCCTCATGAGTCCTTTTCCCTGAGGCAGGACCGAGGGGGCTTCAGGGTAATGAATGTCTGAGATTGAGTGAGTGACAGAGAGAGAGAGAAAGAGAGAGGAGAGAGAGAGAGAGGTGGAGGGATCGAGGGAGAAAAAGGGAGGAAGTATCTGTGTTTTAAGTTTTTGTTTTTAGTTCACTCCTTAGAACTGGGGTGATAAATTTGACTAAATTTGACTATTCTGAAAATTTCTTTAATCCAAGTGTATATTAACCAAGCAATTATGTAGCTCCTACCAAGTGAAAAGTTTCGGGTCAGCCTAACACATGGCACGCCAAACAGCTTTAGCCGGGCAGGCTGGTTCCAGGATTTCGTGGATTCTTTTACATTCATATGCGGCTTGTGTGGCTTCGTGGAAGTTTGAGAAGAGTCTTTTTAAGGAACACACTTGCGGATGTTCTGTTCTGCTTTCCCTCTGGGTGTTTATAAATATGTCAGATGACACTACATGCAATGACATTGAACTTCCCCCATTAAACTCTAGGGATGGGGAGATTGGCAGCCTGCGTATTCAGAGCGGAGGTGAAAGTTTTAAGGAGGCCCACAGCCTCCTGGCTTCTGTCATTTCTGCAGATTGGAGATTACTTCCCTGCCGCTTTCTGCAGGGCTGTTGAAACCAAGCAAAATATAAGAACGTTTCAAGAAGCAGCCTCTTTGTGGGGAGCATTTGGCTAGCAGGAAGGGAGAAGTGAGGAATGTGGCGTGAAAGAAAGAGTTGTCTACTGAATGAATCTGAATTGGCCACGTTTGTCGAGGAAAATCCTCCCTATTATGTATGTGTGGGGGTCTCGGTGAGGGCTCCTATAAGTGACTACCATAATTTAGGACCAGTTGATGAATTCATATATCTCTTGTCCTCTGTTCTCATAGTTTATGAGCAAAAGAATGGGCGGCCGGGCACGGTGGCTTACGCCTATAATCCCAGCACTTTGGGAGGCTGAGGCGGGTGGATCACCTGAGGTCAGGAGTTCGAGACCAGCCTGACCAACGTGGAGAAACCCCGTATCTACTAAAAATACAAAATTAGCTGGGCATGGTGGTGCATACCTGTAATCCCAGCTACTCGGGAGGCTGAGGCAGGAGAATGGCTTGAAACCGGGAGGCGGAGGTTGCGGTGAGCCGAGATCGTGCCATTGCACTCCAGCCTGGGCAACAAGAGCGAAACTCCGTTTCGAAAAAAAAAAAAAAAAAAAAGAATGGGCCTACTAAGTAGTCACCTGTCATTTGGAAACCCACAAAAATGGGAATTACTACGAGTTTTCAAATTCTTGATCTAGTGCACTGTAAAAGTTTTCATCACATTTTTTTGAGTGCGGTGTCTTTTCTTCTTTTCTTAATCATTTCTGATGTTTTTGCCCTGTATAGTGACAGGACTGTAATGGAATGGGATCATTTCTCTTGCGTGGGATTGTGGGAGTTAGTTCCATCAAGTGAAGGTTACACCACAGATGCCACGCAGCAACAGCTGTGTGGATGGAAAATTCAAGAGTCTTTTTTGTTGCAATATTTTCCATTTTTTATATGTGCAGGCAACTGTGTGCTTAACTGAACTCAGCTGTTTGAAAATTCACAGAGACTGTGAGATAATACCTGTCTTTTGTCATTTAAGCAAGTTTTAGTAATAGAAAAGCGGTGGTTGGTTTAAAAGAGTTTATGAAGTATGTGTTTCGTGAGCAATACTTGGTTCAACACCAAGAGAGGTTTAAAAATCGCAGTGTTGGCCGGGCGCAGTGGCTCATGCCTGTAATCCCAGCACTTTGGGAGGCCGAGGCGGGTGGATCACGAGGTCAGGAGATCGAGACCATCTTGGCTAACATGGTGAAACCCCGTCTCTACTAAAAATACAAAAAAAATTAGCCGGGTGTGGTGGCGGGCGCCTGTAGTTCCAGCTACTCGGGAGGCTGAGGCAGGAGAATGGCGTGAACCCAGGAGGCGGAGCTTGCAGTGAGCTGAGATCACACCACTGCACTCCAGCTTGGGCGACAGAGTGAGACTCCGTCTCAAAAAAAAACAAAAAACAAAAAACGCAGCGTTTAAATTCTGATAGATAACACCTGTAATCCCAGCACTTTGGGAGTCCAAGGTGGGTGGATCACCTAAGGTGAGGAGTTCGAGACCAGCCTGGACATCATGGTGAAACCCCATCTCTACTTAAAAAAACAAAACAAACAAACAAACAAAAAAAAACAAAAATTAGCCAAGCGTGGTGGCTCATGCCTGAAGTCCCAGCTACTTGGGAGGCTGAGGCATGAGAATCTTTTGAACCTGGGAAGTGGAGGTTGCAGTGAGCTGAGATCATGCCACTGCACTCCAGTCTGGGCAACAGAGTGAGACTCTGTCCTAAAAAAAAAAAAAAAAAAAAAAAAATTCTGACAGATACAATAGAACAAATGTGCATGAAATAATTTATGTTTTTTTAATAGAGAGAAAATGAAAGATGGTTATAGGACAGTTTCATGGTTCAAGGAAGTGGTGAGTTTTCAGCTGTACTCTGAGGATGGATAGAACATTCTTAAAAGAAAAACTACGAAGTGTGTGTTTATTGTAAGGGTATGCATTGCTAACTTTTTTTTTTTTTTTTTTTGAGACAGAGTCTTGCTCTGTCACCCAGGCTAGAGTGCAGTGACGTGCTCATGGCTCACTGCAGTGTTGACCTCCTGGGCTCAAGCAATCCTTTCACCTCAGCTTTTCAAGTAGCTGGGACTACGGGTGTGCATCACCAGACCTGGCTAATTATTATTATTATTTTTTCATTTTTTGTAAAGATGGGGTTTTACTGTGTTGCCCAGGGTGGTCTTGAACTCCTGGCCTCAAACAATCCTCCCACTTCAGCCTCCTAAAGTGCTGGGATTACAGGCGTGAGCCACTGGACCCTGCCCATTGCTAACTTTTGACAACAGAGCACACACACCTAACTGGCAGCCATATCAAGAAAATAACACTCCCAGCACCCTGGAACCTTCTGCCCCCATCCACTTCCCATCTCCACCCACCACCTCTCTGAGCAGTGTGAATGCATGGTACCCATTTGTGTACTTTCTATACACGGAACCATGGTCTATTTAGCTGGTTTACCTCATCATCACGCTTGTGGGATATTTCACTGTTATGTGGGGGTGCAGGTCATTTGTTTCATTGCTCGTAGTATTTCCCTGTATACATATACCACATTAATCCATTCTATTGTTGTTGGGATTTGGGATGTTTCGTTTTAGGACACTTTGAAGAGTCTGTTGCTATGGGTATGCAAATGCATGTCTTAGGGTGATCATATATGCAAATTTCTGTGGGGTGTGTGCCCCGGAATAGTAGACAGTCCCTAAGCAGTGGCAGCAGTTCACACTCCCACCAGCAGGGGGCGAGGTTCCAGTTGCTCCACAGAGAGCTTGATAGGCATAGAGTCAGGAAGCCACACAGAGAGCAGGAAACAAAGTGCCAGCCTGGGTTTAGAGACCGAGCTCCCCCGAGCCCATGTTAGGGCCACCTTGGGGAGCCAAGAGAAATAAGGTGGCTGGGTCTCAGGAGGTGGGCAGGGCCGGGTGGGTGCTTCCTTGCAGCTTGCAGAGTTTGAACTCACCCCTAAGCAGTTTACAGCTTTATAATTTACTTGGGTACTCCAAGGGCTTCGGAACCTATTTTCTTCCTTCCTTCCCTCCTTTCCCTCCTTTCCCTCCTTTCCCTCCCTTCCCTCCCTTCCCTCCTTCCCTCCCTCCCTCCCTTCTTTCCTTCCTTCCTTCCTTCCCTCCTTCCCTCTTTCCTTCATTTCCTTCCCTCCCTCCCTCCCTCTCTCCCTCCCCTTCCCTTCCCTTCCTTTCCTTCCTTCCCTTCTTTTCCTTCCCTTCCTTCCTTCCCTCCTTCCCTTCCTTCCTTCTCTCCCTCCTTCCCTTCTTCCCTCCCATCCATCACCCAGGCTGGAGTGCAGTGGCATGATCATAGCTCACTGCAGCCTCGACCTCTTAAGCTCAAGTGATCCTGCTGCTTCATCCTCCCAAAGTATTGGGACCATAGGTACACTTCACTATGCCCAGCTCATTTTTTAATTTGTTTGTAGAGATGGGATCTTCCTATGTTGCTTAGGTGGTCTCAAACTCCTGGGCCCAAGCGACTGCCCTGCTTAAGCCTCCCAAAGAGTTGATATTACAGGTGTGAGCCACTGCACCCGGCCATGGAATCTGATTTGTATTCTAAGCAGCCTCTGCTTCCCATTGCAGCTCCATTTCACCCCAAAGGTGTGTGTTGGTTCCCCAGTAATAGATCACACAGAACCTTCTTTCCTTGATGGGACTTGGGTTGAAGACCTTAGGTGTACTGTCTCCTCTCTTTCTTATCTCTCTTCTCAGATTAGGTGTTGATTTTAAGAAACTCCAGAAAATAGTAGACCCATAGGGTTCCCTCATTGTTTTGAAAAACAGCTTGAGATTTTGGAGTTTTGAGTACCTTTCTATCCATCTTTGGCAAAAGGTCGTAATTCCCAGCCTGTCTTCGATCTAAATTACTCCAACCGTTTTGAATGTGCCCAGAACTCTGTATGAAATGGTTCAGTCCAATACAATATATCTTCTAGCCACATGCGGCTATTTAAATTTAATTGAACTAAAATCAATTTAGTAATTAATAATTGATTAATAATTAAATTACTAATAAGATTCAGTTCTCAGTTAAGCTAGCCACATTTTAAGTGCTCAGTGACCACAAGTGGCTAGTGGCTACTCTGTTAGGCAGCAGAGAACATTTCCATCATCACAGAAATGTAGTGGGCAGCAGAGGATGAGATGGTGAAACGCCGAAGGAGGGTGGATTGTATGAAAAATGTACATGTGATGTGTCCTGTTTTAGTGGTTACTAGAAAAATGTTTGGTCCGTGATCAAAGCTGCATCACTGTAGTAACATTTCGTGTTCCTTGGGATTCTTATTTCAGTCATGTCTGATAGGCACTTCTGCATTTTGTTTCTCTCACACATTATTTTTTTCCTGGCTGTGAAATAAAAATCTGGGTGTTTAGGCATTTCCCACCAAGTGAAAAGCCATCACAACTTAGGACTGCATGTTGATTTACGGCTCATGTGAGCATAAGTAACTTGCCCAGAAACATGCTGCCTTAACCCAGTGCTCACAACTCCTCTCTGCAGCTGGAGGTGGGCTGGGGTGAGATGAGGTCATCAGCAGGCCAGACCACTCCTGTCTGAGGGCCTGCTGCCCAAAATCTCCAGTGGGCCTAGAACAGGGAGCGGAAGAACACTTGGAGGATCGAACAAGACATTTTAGTTTAGGAAATTATTCTTATTTTTGCATGCCCTAGGGATTTTTGCATGTTACTGGAAAAACAGTCATACTTCTTGCCCTTCAAAGTATTTTCTGAATAAAACAAATGTCTTCTGGGAAGCTCAGATCAATCAAAATCACAACTCCAAGATATTCCCTAGTTTCTTCTTAGATATAGAATTTATTCCCTTTTGTGTCAGCATAAAAATGAGAACAAAGCCCTGTGGTAGACTAGTTGTGTCATATGTATTTTGGCCATCATTCATTCATTCATCCAAAAATGTGCACCCAGTGCTTATTACTTACTGAGGAGTAAATTTGATCCTGGGGATGCTATGATGACCAAAAGTGCTCTATCCCCTGTTCTCATGACCGTTATTATTCAGAAGGGGAGATTAGTGTTTCAAAAATGCAGGAAGTCCTATAATTAGGCACAGAATAAGGTGACATAATTGGCAAAAATTGAACTGACAGTTAGGGAAATGTAAGTTGAGATGGTCAAAATATTTTGATTTTACACAAGACGTCATGGAAAAGGTAGTGTTGTTAAACGAAAAAGCACAGGCTTTTGGGTTGAGACCTTTGGATTTAATTCCTGGCATATTTATTACCTATTGCCATGTGACAAGTCACTCCCTTGCAGTTTACAACAAATGTTTATTATCACATAGTTTCTAGGGGTAGGAATTTGGGAGCAACTTACTTGGGTGGTTATGACTCAGGATCTCTCATGAGATTGCAGTTAAGACTTCAGCCCTGGCTGAAGTCAGCTAAAGCCTTAATTGGGGCTGGAGGATCTGCTTCCAAGATGGCTCACCCACATGGCTTTTGGTAGGAGGCATCAATTCTTCTTTGGCTTTTGATTGTCATCCTCATTTGCAGCAAGTGGACCTGTCCAATGGGCTGCTTGAGTGTCCTCACAACATGGTGGCTAGGTTCCCTCAGAGTGAGTGATCAAAGAGAGAGCCAGATGGAAGACACAGTGCCTTCTATGACTTAGTCTTGGAAGTTTCATACCTTTATTTCACCCTTATTCTATTTGTTGGAAGCAAGTCACTAAATACAGCCACACTCAAAGAAGAACAATTGGGCTCCATGTTTTGAAAGGAGAAGTATCAAAGATACTGGACATATTTAAAAACCATTTAAATATGGCTCATTTTCCTCTAGCTGTGGGATGATGAGCAAGTGTCTACATTCCCTGTGAGTTTTAGTTTTCTCATGTGACAAATAAGTTTAATAATACCATGGCTGGGCATGGTGGCTCACGCCTGTAATGCCAGCACTTTGGGAAGCTCAGGAGGGAGGATCCCTTGAGGCTGGGAGTTTGAGGCTGCAGTGAGCTATGATTGTACCACTGCACTCCAGCCTGGGTAACAGAGTGAGACCCTGTCTCTATAAAAAATTAAAAGTAAAAATAAATTTTATAAACAATGATACCCATGTCACAAAGCTGCTAAGAGAGGACTAAGTGAAATGCCGTAAGTGAAGAAAGATTTGTAAATTTTAAGGAGTTATATAGAGGTTAGTCATTTGGAAAAGCGTGGCCGAGTGTGGTGGCTCATGCCTGTAATCCCAGCACTTTGGGAGGCCGAGGTGGATGGATCTTTTGAGCCTGGGAGTTTGAGACCAGCATGGGCAACATGGCAAAACCCTGTCTGTACAAAAAAATACAAAAGTTATCTGGGCATGGTGGTGTGCATCTGTAGTCCTAGCTACTTGGGAGGCTGAGTGCCTGGAAGGTCAAGGCTGCAGTGGGCTGTATTGCACCACTGCACTCTTGCCTGGTTGACAGAGTGAGATCCTGTCTCAAAAAAAAAAAAAAAAAAAAAGGCAAGAAACATGGATCCCCACACTTATAAACTCCCTATTTATGCAGTGCAAGACATTTGTTAAGCATTGAAGAGTTTCCAGGGTGATTCAGGCCTGATGTTGTGGGCTGTTGAAGACTTTCTCCATCTTTTCATTTTCATTCTCTTCTTTTTTTTTTTTGGCGGAGTCTCGCTCTGTTGCCCAGGCTGGAGTGCAGTGGCACGATCTTGGCTCATTGCAACCTCTGCCTCCCCCATTCAAGTGATTCTCCTACCTCGGCCTCCAGCGTAGCTGGGATTAGAGGCACACACCACAAGGTCCAGCTAATTTTTTTTTCTTTTCTTTTTTTTTTTTAGAGATGGGATTTCACCATGTTGGCCAGGATGGTCTTGAACTCCTGACCTCAAGTGATCCATCTGCCCCAGCCTCCCAAAGTGCTGGGATTACAGGAGTGAGCCACTGCGCCCAGACTATTTTCATTCTCTTCTATTGGAACTTTAGGTTGATATGGATTGGAGTTCCTTAATATTTCTTTGATTAAACCAATTTGTAACTCTTTGTCTGTCTGTTTTGGGAAGATTTTTTTATTCAGCCTTCTAATCATGATTTCTTTTCTTGGCTGTGTTCAGCCAGCTTAAAGTAGATTCTGTCTATCATGTTTGAAATTTCAATGGCTCTTTTCATCCCCAAGATGTTTATTTTTTTCCATCCACATTTTTTTGTACTTTTCGGCATTAATTTCAATTCATAGATGTTGCTGATCTCTACTCATTAGGGGCTTACCAATGAAAAGAGTTAAACCAACACAGATACACAGAAAAGAGATGAAAAAAAAAAAACAGCTGGTGACAAATGAAGAAATGAAGGAATGTTTTGTGCTAATGAAGAGCAAATAATGCTTTAACACTACACATTAACACTATGCATATTCCACGTGTTAGTGATTGTGGTGAAGGCTATCTTGTAGCTTCATTTCTTCTAGTTTCTTCCTTTGTGTCTTTAACGCGGGTGCCAGTGATGAGTAGTGAGGCCCTGAATCCCAGCCGGGATGAGTGTGCCAGTTGTTTCCTTTGGCATCCACTTTCTGTGTGTCTATGCTGGTCTAACTCTTTCAGTTTGTAAGCTCCTGATGTGCAGAGATCAGCAGCTTCTGTGATGAAGGCATTCATGTGTGTTTCTCCTTTACTGTTAGCTTTTGGCTTTTATCTGCTGATATCCCTAACTCCACCATCGTGGCTCTATTTTAACATGAGTGCTTACTTGCCTGTTTTCGGGCAGTTGCAAGTCTCTCTGACCATTGGCCATTTTTACCTTTCCTTTTCCCCACAATTAGCCTAATTTCACCTCTTTCTTCCTAAAGATCAGTGTCAAAAAAGATGAGAAAAGTGCCCAAGAAGCGACATACAATGGCAGCAGAAGCCCTCTAACGCAGCTTGCTAGGCTCAGTCAAGCCATCTTTGGTGATCACGTACTCTGGTCTCCACAGTGGACTGCTTTGCCGCATGCTGTGCATTTGAAGAAAATGGGGCATTGCTTTTACTTTTCCGGAACTCACTGTTAAGTGTTTCTGGAATCAGTGGACTGGCCCATGGCTGTCAGAATCATTTAGGCTGCTGTGGAGATGGCTATGGTGTTGGTGCTTTTGCCATAGACATCACCATTCGGTATTAATAGTGTCTCCTGGCTGGCTGCAGCGTGGCTCACGCCTGTAATCCCAGCACTTTGGGAGGCCGAGGTGGGCGGATCACGAGGTCAGGAGATGGAGACCATCCTGGCTAACAGGGTGAAAACCCATCTCTACTAAAAATACAAAACATTAACCGGGTGTGGTGGCGGGTGCTTGTGGTCCCAGCTACTCAGGAGGCTGAGGCAGGAGAATGGCGTGAACCCGGGAGGCAGGGCTTGCAGTGGGCAGAGATCGCGCCACTGTACTCCAGCCTGGGCGACAGAGCGAGACTCCATTTCAAAAAAAAAAAAAACTGTCTTTATTGCTAGACTTTTCACTCCGACAATGGACATAGATGCCTTTGTGCTTTTTCTGTGCATCTTTGGCCAGAAATCAGGAGGTCTGGATCTAACATTAGCTTTGCACTGCCTGGCGGTGGCACAGGTTGTGCAGGCTCAACATCACCCTGGCTTGGCGTGGTTACTGGTTTATGTCTTGTGTGCTGAATGAGGGAACGGAAACACAAATGAAATAAAGACAGGATCTGGGGTAATTCAGTCGGCTTGTCCAAGCTTTAGGTTCACCATTTAAAAACAAGGTAATTGCATTCATGCTCTTTAAAGATTCTTTCAGCTCTAACACTTTTTAATGATTCTAAATTAAATTATTCTTCATTGAACTGAATACCTCAAAGAAAAAAACACAAGTCGGTAATCTATCATAGTGCTATATTATAGTTAGATAGTATCCAGTGATGATTTCTTGGTATTTTTTCCAAGGAGAGTGCATAAACTCAAGAAGATATTTTAATTACTATTTCATCTTTATTATCATTGCTTTCCTAAGGTGCTTAACCTTGTCAAGCTGTTGCAGGGCTCACCTATTTTATGGTTAGCGGTGTCAGTCTCACTCAGATACCATCATCACGTGGCATTTTGATAATTTGACAATTCCTCGGCCATCAACTGCCTTAACACTTTACATTCATTCAGATTCTTTTCTCTGTAGGGTGAGTTTTTAGAAAACTTCCTGGTAGTGAATTACTGAGTCCTTGTTACAAAAGGAACCACACTTATTGTTTACCCTTTCATAACCTTGTGTGTGTGTGTGTCTGTGTCTGTGTTTCTAGCAAACAGCTTGCCATTAGCAAAGTCAAGTTGCTTTCCAATGTACCAATTGCTATGTTCTCCTTAATTGCATATTAGTTATCAATTTCCCTAGATTAACTATGTTTTACAAGTATATTTTGATTTTGTGTTGGCCACTGTTGTGTTTCTCATCTTAAAACTGGCCAAGAACATATACAGGCCCGGCGTGGTGGCTCATGCCTATAATCCTAGCACATTGGGAGGCTGAGGTGGGTGGATGGCTTGAGCTCAGGAGCTAGAGACAAGCCTGGGTAATATGGTGAAACCCCGTCTCTACAAAAAATACAAAAATTAGCTGGGTGTGGTGCCATGTGCCTGTCCATTACATGCATACAGTCTCAGCTACTTGGAAGGCTGAGGTGGGAGATTCCTTGAGCTCGGGAGGTTGAGGCTGTAGAGAGCTGGAGCTTCACTCCAGCCTGGGCAACAGGGTGAGACCCTGTCTCAAAAAAAAAGAAATTAATTAAAAAAATAAACACACATACAGCATACTACATAATGCTACAACATGGGACTAGAACAACAATTAAATCTTTCTTGGTGCTGCTTGACTTGACACCAAACCACCAACCCTAGTCCTTGACTATAAACATTTCCTTAAAACGTACTCTGTTTTTGGAATTTCTTGAGGTAGTTGAATTAGAAGCACTTGGTTTTTCAATTATAGTCTTATAAGTCAGGAAAACCCCTTTCAGTGCATTGCTTTGTACATTGATAATACGAAGCAGCATCACCGGCATCTTTGAGAAGCTTCTGGAAGGTGTGAGGGACTTATAGAAGGTATGCAACACCTGTACAGGGGACTCCCAGATTTCTTGGGAATTCCATTCTGTTCTGCACCGTGGGATAGATGATAAAATAGCTTGTTTTAAAGCCACTAAGTACAGATGCCCTTGGAGGCTGATTTTATGAATTCAAATGACCAGGGGCATAGAATAATGGTTAAGGGTGTAGGCTTTGGGATCAGACTTCCCAGGTTCAAGCTCTTATCCTGCCTCATACTAGCTGTATGAACTGGCTGAAATTTCCTACTGTCTCTGAGCCTCAGTTTCCTTATTGTGAAAAAGAGGATAACAGTACTAATCCCAACATAGGATTACATGAGCAATCCTAGTTGGATAATTGAATGCTTAGAACCATTGTCTGGTCATAGGAAATGCTCAACAGAAAAATTTTTTTAAAGGTATGCGAAAAAGCCACTTTGTGCCATGTTTCTTTTCCCTTGATGTAAATAATGAAAAATTAAATCCAGATACACAAGAAAGCAGGATAGTCACTTACTAAATTTTTTTCCTTATTTTTACAAGATGTTTTCTTGTGGGATTAGAGGGTAGACTTTTCAAAGAGGAGGTGGCACTGCGGTTGGAGAAACATCTGGCTGAAGGAGGGACAAATAGACATTTTATTTGGGTGATTACTCAGAATATAGAAGGCAGTTTTCTGTGCTTGAGAAACTCCCTGCTATGGTGAGAGAACCTTCTTAATTTTTGTTTTAAATTTTATTGTGCATGACAGGCTGGATTCTCTTTAGGGGTCTTCTGGATATTGGGTTTGCTCATATAATTTCACACGAACTGAGTTATTCCACTTATCTGTGAGCAAATCTCATACATTTGATTTTATGAATATAATTTGGGATGTATTTGAATGAAAGAGACTTTGGCTAACACGGTAAGAATTTCATCTTGGTATAGGTGTAGCAAGATAGAAAACACATAGCAAATGCAGCAAGCCTGTTTTATAGGAATCTCATTGTATCAAGAGAAATTGTTTCTTAAAAACAAAGGGCTTTGGAGAAGTCGAGGCTGCAATGAACTGTGATCGCACCACTGCACTCCAGCCTGGGCACAGAGTGAGACCCTGTCTCAAAAAAAAAAAAAATTAAATGAAGGGCTTGGCATATCCAATATAGTCTTGTTCACAATGTAGCATCTAATACAGCTAATATTCAGTCCATTACATGCATACAGTAAAACAAATAAACAAAAAAAACCTTGAGGTTAATTTTATTTCAATGTACTTGATAGAATACTTACAATTTTATCTCAATATTTTCCCCAAATTCTATTAAGTTTTCTTTCCTTTCTTTCCTTTCCTTCCTTTCCTTCCTTTTCTTTCTTTCTTTCTCTCTCTCTTTCTTTCTTTCTTTCTTTCCTTCCTTCCTTCCTTCCTTCCTTCCTTCCTTCCTTCCTTCCTTCCTTCCTTCTTTTCTTTTCTTTTTTCTCTTCTTTTCTCTTCTCTTCTCTTCTCCTCTCTTCTCTTCTCTTCTCTTTTCTTTTCTTTTCTTCTTTGACAGAGTCTCGCTCTTTCGCCCAGGCTGGAGTGCAGTGGCGCAATCTGAGCTAACTGCAACCCTCCACCTCCTGGGTTCACCAATTCTTCTGCCATAGCTTCCTGAGTATCTGGGATTACAGGCGTGCACCACCATGCCCAGCTAATTTTTGTATTTTTAGTAGAGACAGGGTTTTGCCATGTTGGCCAGGCTCGTCTCGAACTCCTGGCCTTAAGTGATTCTCCTGCCTTGGCCTCCCAAAGAGCTGGGATTAAAGGCATGAGCCACTGTGCCTGGCCAAGCTTGCTTTTGTGAAAAAAAAACTAAATCATGTTCTATACCGTCTCAATTTGATTTCTACTTTTTGTCAATTAGATGATATATCACGTAATTTCATAACTCACATGGGTTGTGGACAGTCATATCTAGACAGTTATGGAAAAATTTGGAGAGGCATTCAGACTATCTCCACGCCCTTTATCAGAATATAACTAGAAAAAGGAATGTTATAGGAGAAGATACATTGGCTCTAAGATGAAAAATATAATTAATATGCAAAATATTCACAGTCAATGTTTGGATCCTTTAAAGACCATGAATAAAAAATTATTTGATTTGATCCACTGAATAATCTGCTGGAAGGGCTGAGACCTTGGCGAAAGTTTGTTCATAGTAGAGTTGAGTCTTTTTCTGGGTAATCTGTGTTTGGTGTATACATGTATGTGTGCATTCCAGTTACAATGGCTGTGTAACAAATCATCCCAAAATGTAGTGGCTTAAGAGAAAACAAAGGCAGTCATTTCTTATCTCTCAGGGATTGTGAGGGTCAAGTATTTGGAAGTGACTTAGTGGGGTGGTTCTGGTTCTGAGTGTCTCAGGAGGTTGCAGTCAGCCATCAGCCCAGGCTGTGTTCATCTGAAGGCTTGACTGGGACTGGAGGATCTGCTTCCAAGTGCCTCCACAGTGGCTCCCTCTGTGACTGGCAGGCTGTTCTATTTATGTGGACCTCTCCTCCTGCTGCTTGAGTGTCCTCACAACATGGCAGCCAGCGTTTTCAGAGTGGGTGATCCAAAAGCCAAGGTGAAAGTGTTGATGCCTTTTAGGACTTAGCCTTGGAAATCAAACACTGTTGTTTCTACTGGATGTGTGAGACCAGTCCTGGTTGATGTGGGAGTGGACAACTCAAGGGCATGAATTCCAGTTGGTGAAGATCATTGAGGGCCACATTGGAGGCTGGCTACCCTCATATGTAGGCGTCAGTCATATGCTGTTACCTACATTTGAGAACGTGCTTAGTAAATATACTGATTTCCCCACAATCTAGTGGGCAGGACATACATAAGCATATGGCACAAAAGAATTAAGGTTTTAAAAAAGTGAGTTCAGAAACCACCCATTCAGGAATCATGAATGTGATCAGCTTTTGAACAAAAGAGTGGTTTTAAAGCCATGTCCTTGTGTAATGGATAAAAGATTTAAAAACTTTGTAGATGCAATCATACTTAAGCTTTGAATTACGCTCCTCCCCTTCGCTTGGCTACAAGTCATGTATACTCGAGCACCTAACAACTAACTATAATGGTAATTCAAGTAAACAGGTCACATTTACCTAAATGTATTGGATACAGAGCACATTTGTATGTGCTATGGTTTGATAGTGAACACATTCACATGTAAGAAAATCTGGGATATTCAGGATTTGCAAGCTAGTTAAAAAATTCTGGTGTGTCAGATTTTATAAAATCTCTCTACCCTTGGCAGCCTCTGAAGACGAGTGCAGATATTTGTAAATATGGCAGAGAAAACTCACCTGCCCACTTCAGAGTGTTAAGAGATGCACCTCATACATCCTTATGAGAATCAGCTTCAGAGTTCTGGGGGTGGCTCTACGACTGAAACATTGCTTGATGTCTCATTAAATACACTCTTGGAGCAAGAACTGTGTGTTCCTTGTATAGCAGAACACAGGAACAGGCTGGAGAAAGAGACTATTAGAGAAACATATGAATCTAGGGAAAGCAGTGTTTGGATTCAGCAACCCGTAGTCTCTGACTGGAGTTGTTCATAGTTGTTTCATCTAACGAAATTGCAACAACTGTGCTATCCCTTTGGCTGAAGAAAACCAAGTCCAAATACATCTTTGCAGGCCTTCTCTTTCTTTGTTTGTTTTGCATGGCTTTTCTTCTTTGCTGAAACTGGGTTTCCTGACCAGCCAGCTTTGAAACATTGAATGGTAGGTTTGCTTTCTACTTCTAAGGTTTTGTGAAAAACAACTTAAAAAAAAAAAACAAACAAATAAACAAACCAGCCAACTTTAACCCTATTATAAGAAACTACAAAGAGATAGGGGGCTGTGATAAAGTTGGGATCATTCTTTAAAAAATTTAATAATAATTTATCTTTCAGGTATCCAAAATATGATGTGCAAGTAAGATACTATATTTTTTAAATTAGATTTTTTGGATGGATTCTTGCACAGGCTCCATTTGCCAGAGGCTTATTTTTGTCTGGGCTCTTTCTTTTTTGAAACCGTTGGAGAGAACGATTTTCTCAGGACATTTTCTTTCTCAGATTCTTGGCTCAAGTTGTAACCAGACAGGCTGCAACTTTTTTTTTTTTTTTTTTTTAGTATCTTTTTCGTCTTGTTTCTCATCTTTTATTTCTCAAAATACATGTGCTTTTTATAGATATGGGAGCAATTTTCAGATCAGGCTCTGAAAATAGTTTGAATTCGAATATATTAGGGGAAAATCATAATTTACCCACAGAAGCACATTGTGTTTTGTTTTATTAAACAGTACTTGGAGGCTTCGGAGGCTGCAGACTGGAAAAAATGAGGGGGAAAATCTTCTCTCAGCTATTACTGAAGCCATAGTTTTTGTTTATAGGAATCATTTTTAATGTTAGACGGACACATTAATTAAAAATACATTTGACCACAACTAGTTTCTATTTTGCTTTTCTTTGTTTATATTTCTCCTCGAACGTCTTCCTGAGGGCTGAAGAAGTCCAGAGAGGCATATTTACAAGGATATCTTTTTTCCAACTGTGGAATTAACTCCCTAAGATCTCAAAGAACCTTGCTCCTGGGTCCTTTTCCCCTGTCCTCCCTCAGTGACCCCGTCTGAGTTCACGTACCTTGTCCTACCTTTGATTACCGTGGCCCAGACTCTTCCTGTCCAATTTAGTCTCCATATTGCACGGGATTCTTACTTTTAATGTGGGACTACTCTGATCACATGCCGTCTACCCAAAAGTTTGTGAACACTTTTCATGCTATTCTTTGAAATCCAAACTCCTGTAGCTTGGCATTGATGATTCTTCAAAATCCTGCCACCGTAAAACATGCAAATACCGTACCACTCAGCAATTGCCCCCTTGGGTATTTGTTGCAGAGAAATTAGGTTCACATAAATTTCGTTAGTTCCTAAGACCTGCATCGAATATTCATAGCAGCTTTATTCATAATGGTCCCAAACTACAAACAGCTCCCAGTGTTCCTTGACAGATGGGTGGTAAAGAAACTGTGGTACGTCCGTGCTGTGGAGCACTACTCAGCAATGAAAGGAACAAACCATTGATGTGCGCAGTAACTCGACAGATCTCCAGGGAGCCGTGCTGAGTGAGTGAAGCCAGTCAGTCATTAGCTGAGAACTGCTCCACGTTAGAATAATTCCCCCCCGCCCCCCTTTACAGCTTGCTGCCCTCAAGAGTGGAGTGGAATCTTGTTACCACAGAAAGTCCCCAAGCCAAGAGTTGTCGGTGTCGGCAGTTGGAAGACAGGCTGACAGACATGGATGTACATGCCAGCTGGATCTGGGTGTGTACAGACAGGGCTCACTTCCTGAGATGGAGTTGGGGAGATCTCCTAGGAAATAGAACAAAAACACCAAGAAGCAATGGATAACAAAAGAGAAAATTACAGGACCACTCCAGCAGGTCCAGTAGCTGAACATAGCAGTTCCAGGAAGAGAAAACAAAAAAGAAAACTGAAAAACAGAGGGAATAAAGAATAAATCATTTCAAAAGTGTCTGAGAATACAATTTCTGGTTCTGATAGAAGCATGATGGCAGCTTAATTCTGCATTGCCTTCTCCCAGGAACCACACAGAGCTCCAAGGAGAATGGCAACCTCCAAGCCACATTGTCAGTGACTCTAGGAAACAGAGACCACTTGTAAACTCTACATTAAAAGCACAGCTACCAGGGGCTCGGTGGCTCATGCCTGTAATCCCAGCAGTTTGGGAGGCTGAGGCAAGTGGATCACTTGAAGCCAAGGGTTGAGACCAGCCTGGCCAACATGGCAAAACCCCTGTCTCCACTAAAAATACAAAAAAATTAGCTGGGTGTGGTAGTGGGTGCCTGTAATCCCAGCTACTCAGGAGGCCGAGGCATGAGAATCGCTTGAACCCAGGAGGCAGAGGTTGCAGTGAGCTGAGATTGCACCACTGCACTTCAGCACTCCAGCCTGGGCAACAGAGCGAGACTCTGTCTAAAAAAAAAAAAGCACAGCTACCAAAATCAGAATAAGGAGGACTCCAAGCATGGTGGCTCATGCCTGTAATCCCAGAACTTTGGGACTCTAAGGTGGGAGGGCTCCTTGAGCCAGCAGTTTGAGAACAGCCTGGGCAACATAGTGAGACCTCATCTCTACAAAAAAAAAAAAAAAAAAAAAAAAAAAAAATAACTGAGCATGGTGGCACATGCCTGTAGACTCAGCTACTCAAGAGGCTGAGGCAAGAAGATTGCTTAAACCCTGGAGGTCGAGGTTGCAGTGAGCCATGATCACACCACTGCACTCCAGCCTGGGCGACAGAGTGAGACTTTGTCTAAAAAAAAAAAAAAAAAAAAAAGAAAAAAAGAATAAGTAGGAAGTTGCAGCAGCTTGATATAATAATAGTATGAACACAGTCTTATAAGGGGAGTCATCTACACAGATGATATTTGAAGTCATTGGAATAAGGACTTTATCAAAAACAGGAGAAAGAGCTTAAATCAGTGGTGTTTACATGTGCTCATGGATCACTAGGGTATCTTGTTGCAGAGCAAATTCTGATCCTGAAGGTCCAGGGCCACCATGAGCTAGTATTCTGTAAAATATCTTTTTTTTTTTTTTTTTTTTTGGAGACTGAGTCTTGCTCTGTTGCCCAGGCTGGAGTGGAGTGGCATGATCATAGCTCGCTGCAACTTCCACCTCCTGGGCTCAAGTGATCCTCCCACCTCAGCCTCCTGAGTAGCTGGGACCACGGGTGTGGGCCACCAGGCTGGGTAATTTTTTTAGATTTGTAGGATGAGGTCTCCCTGTGTTACCCAGGCTGGTCTTGAACTGCTGCGCTCAAGCTGTTCTCCTACCTTAGCCTCCCAAAGTGTTGGGATTACAGGCATGAGCCACTATGCCTGGCCTGTAAAATATCTTAATACATTATTTTAACTTGATTCTGGGGAAATCCAAGACAGTGAGTCCTTGAGTGACATGGATTACGACAGTGAATACATTGCATATGGTTTAATAACAGTTAAGGCATCAACATATACAAAGTTTTAGGAAAAATATCCACTTATACATATTAGAGTGGCTTCTGAAGTGATTCGTTGGTTCCTAAACCTGCAAACTTGATCATTGGGCAAACTGCTGCCCATGGTATGAGAAACCCACTCTAAAGCTGAACTTCAGGAAATTGCCCCGAGCCCTGCCTCTGCCCTTCTGCTTTGGATCCTCATCGTCTCCTCTAATTTGGCTTCTAGCATCACCAGGGATATCTGTTGTCTTCTGTTCTACTTCATCTTCTTAGTCATTCTATACTTACCTATCTCTGACTTGTCACCTACTTATGTCACAGGAGATCAACTCACTGCAAAATTCTGAGACAATTTGTGTGTAAAGTTCTAACTTTAATAGAGAGGCACTTTCTGTCATGTTTATAGAACCTTTTCCACCTGCATGTCTTTTGTGCTAGCTACTTTTGTTCCTAATTGCTCCTGCACAGGTCTTTGCAATGCTATAACTTCTGGAATCTCAGGAACATAATTACCATAAGCGGTAGAAGCCATGACAGAATTTTTGTTTTCTTGCTGTATTCTGAGTACTTGGAAGAGTATCTGCTACATATTTGTTGTCTTACTGAGATTCACTTCCCCTTGGGAACCCAAGTGCTAATTGCTGCAGTCTTCAGAAGGATGATTGAAAGTAACTCATAAGGCAGTTGTGGGAGGCATTTTTTGTGATTCTGCATTTTAGGCTTCAGGCTGCAAGCTCCTGGGAAGACGTTCCTCCATTATTCAAAAGACTTTTCCTACATATTGTTTTCTGTCTCTGTGAATAAATACCCTCTTTCAAGACAACCACATGTCTACTCAGAGCCAGCCTAACATTTGGGGAGGACTTTATTTAAAACATTTTAAATATGGGTTTCTCTCAGCAAAACTGATACTAAAGAATCAGTGACCTTTCCAAAGTCACTTACTTGGCCGTGGAGTGGCAGAAACAGGACTCACACCAGACTTTCTGACTGTAAGCTCGATGTTCTTCCCAGGAAGATGTTAAAGGTCTGTTTTTCTTAGGAGACAAAGAAAGGAAAGAGGAAATGCACAGCTTTGACAATCCACAAGTCTAAAGCTGGGAAAAACATGTTCCAAGCACCACATTCTATAGATAGGGGAAACTGAGGCCCAAAGATTCTCCTAACAAGTCACAACATAATAATGAGAAAAAAGTGTCTAAGGCTGGGCACGGTGGCCTCCCACTTTGTGAGGCTGAGGTAGGTGGATCGCTTAAGTCCAGGAGTTTGAGACCAGCCTGGGCAACATGGCAAAACCCCATCTCTACAAAAATTACAAAAATTAGTCGAGCATGATGGCACATGCCTGTAGTCTCAGCTACTCAAGAGGCTGAGATAAGAGGATCACTTGAACCTGGGAGGCGGAGGTTGCAGTGAGCCGAGATTGTGCCACTGCACTCCAGCCTGGGTGATGGAGTGAGACCCTGTCTCAACAACGACAACAACAACAACAAGAACAAAAGTGTCTAGAACTCACTGTCTAATAGAAATGTAATGCCAGTCACAGATCCAAGCCATATTTGTAATTCTAAATTTTCTAGCAGCCCCATTATGAAAAATAAGCAGATGAAATTAATTTTAATAATATATGTGGCCAACCTAATACATCAAAAATATTATGATTTCAACCTATAATTAATATATCAATTATTAATGGCGTGTTTATGTTCTTTTTTCATATGGGATCTTGGAAATCTTGTGTGTATTTTACACTTATGGGGCATCTCCATACATACTAGCCACGTTTCTGGTGCGGAACAGCTAGCTAGCTGTGCCCGGTGACTGCCCTCTCAGAAGGCCCGGCTCCAGGACAGCCCTTCGGTCCTGACTCCAGTTCCCATCTTGGCAACTCCACACTGCCTTCCAGACCTGCATGTCGGAATGTGTAAAATAGGAACAAGAAAGAGCTGGTGCTTATTTTGAATTACTGTAGGTAAAAGAAGGCAGAGTAGCAAGCAGCTGTGGTATATATTTTGTTCATGGAAGATGGTTTAAATGATAACTCCCATCCAAGTAATGCAAATCAGTAATAAAAACTAGGTTATAAATTTTGCAGTAGAACATAATATTTAAAATGTTTGTGTTCTGGAGATAAAGGTGACTAATACACTTTTGACATAATGCTTCCAGGATTTCTGAGTTTTATTCTTTGAGTTATTTTCCACTATGGTAACTTTCATTAAAACTCACCCCGCCAACCTCCAAAGAGCAGCACATGGGCTATTAAAATGTCAAAGTAGAAGAACTCCCCCCTCCCTTTATTTAAATAAATATGGTCAGTTTTTCAAAAAATATGATCAGCAGAACTAGTTTTGTGAGATGTTGTTAACAGAGCCTACTAGGAAAAAGAGCTTATGTGTCCAAATAAGTCTGGGCAATACTGGGCTAATCCTATCAATCATGCTAGGGTTAGGCTTATAGCCTTGACCAAGCAGGAATTAGAGTTGACCCTTGAACAACTCAGGGGTTAGGGGCCTGGGCCCCTTACAACTGAAAATCCACGGATAACTTTTTATTCCCCCCAAACTTAACTACTAATAGTCTACTGTTGACCAGAAGCCTTACCAATAACAAACAGTCGATTAATGAGGTCTGGGCGTAGTGGCTCACGCCTGTAATCCCAGCACTTTTGGGAGGCCGAGGCGGGTGGATTACTTGAGCTTAGGAGTTCGAGACTAGCCTGGGCAACATGGTGAAACCCACATCTCTACAAAAAATACAAAAATTCACCAGGCCTGGTGGTGAGTGCCTGTAGCCTCAGCTACTCAGGAGGCTGAGGTGGGAGGATCACTTGAGCCTGGGAGGCAGAGGTTGCAGTGAGCTGAGGTTGTGCCACTGCACTCCAGACTGGGCAATAGAGCCAGACCCTGTCTCAAAAACAAACAGAAAAGTAAACTAAAGAATATTTTGTGTGTTTTACAAATTATACACTGTATTCTTACAATACAGTAAACCAGAGAAAAGAAATTGTCATGAAGAAAATCCTAAGGAAGAGAAAACATACTTAGTATTCACGAAGTGGATGTGGATCATCCCAAAGGTCTTCACCCTCGTCATCTTCTTGTTGAGTAGGCTGAAGAGGGGGAGGAAGAGGAGGGGCTGGTCTTGTTGTCTCAGGGGTGACAGAGGCTGAAGAAAAATTACGTATAAGTGGACTAGTGCAATTCAGACCTGTGTTGTTCAAGGGTCGCTGTAATTTCTTCTTCTCATAATGAAAATGACCCAGATAAACACAGTCCAGGCAGGCCTGGTGCTGTGACCCAATGTTCTCACCAGCATCCCACGCTCTGTCTCCTTCCCACTCTTGTCCTCGGCTTGTATCCTTAATCATCATGCTTAGTACTTCGTTTCTGCAAGCTTCCTCAAAGTGTGTGTTCTAAAGAAGAAAGGAGGTAGGAAGGAAGAAATGAAAGAAGGAAGGAAGGGAGGGAGGGAGGAGGGAAGGAAGGAAGGAAGAAAGGAAGGAAGGAAAGAAAGAGGAAAGAAGGGAAGCGAGAGGTCTCTATCAGGAAAGCAAATTCTTTCCCAGAAATGTCTGAAAGACCTCTACTTATGTCTTATCAGCTCGAACTATATTGTATAGCTATCTGCAGCTTTGAGAGATTCTGGGAAGATCATATTTTAATAGAGGATTGTATAATGGGAAACAGAATTATCCTTCTCTTTATAAGACCAGAAAAGAGCATGGAATCTGGGGTGCTGAATATCTGCCACATGAAGTGAAAGGTTTCTTAGCAACGTTTATTGAAGATTTTACTTTGTGTCTAATGGGGGGACATGATGTCATTTGTTCCATCAGTTCCTCATTTTTCTTTTTTCTTTTCTTTTCTTTCTTTTTCTTTTTTCTTTTCTTTTCTTTTCTTTTTTTTTTTTGAGACAGGATCTTGCTCTGTCATCCAGGCTGGAGTGCAGTGGGTGATCTCGGCTCACTGCAGCCTCCACCTCCTGGGCTCAGGTGATCCCCCCATCTCAGCTCCCTGAGTAGCCGGGACCACAGGCTCACGCCACCATGCCCAGCTAATTTTTTGTAGAGATGGGATTTCTCCATGTTGCCCAGGCTGGTCTTGAACTCCTGGGCTCAAACAATCCTCCCTGCTCAGACTCCCCTGTAGCTGGGACTACAGGAGTGCACCACAACATCTGGCTAATTTTTATTTTTTAACGTTTTGTAGAGATGAGTGATCTTTCACTCTGGGTCTCAAGTGATCCTCCCACCTTGGCCTCCCAAAGCACTGGAATTGCAGGTGTGAGCCACTGTGCCTGCCCTGTGAGAATTTAAAATAAGGTATAATACTATTTAAAAATCTAATTGATATAAAAATGGAATTGACTTGAAAGCATTGAGAATCCCAGCTCTAGGGAAAATCAGGGAAGCAGACATTTCCTTGCTGAATTCATCTGAGACCCTGTGTGGGTGCAATATGCTGCTGTTTTTTGGGCAGCTGTGGAGGCTGCTGGAATTGAGTATCGAGACTCTTTCATCCTGTTGTGTATTAATACTTGTGAGGGTGAGATGTCTTTCTTTTATGCTTGCGAAGATATTAGATCCCTGCCCAGGAGCCAAAATGGAGCTGCGCATGGATTAGGTGAGAAATGGTGTGTTTTCATCTGCAGGCAGTGAAGGATCTGCAGGTGCGTCTGTGTGGGTGAGGCGGGTGAGTGATGATGCATCTGGGTCTGGAGCCTGTGTCCAGCCCGGCGTAGGGGGGCCTGGGGCAGGTTACTCATCATCATGAATCTGTTTGCTCCTTTGTGAGGTGGGGGGTAGATAGTTCTTTCGGGGGTTCGATGAGATAATTGACTGGTACTTCCTCCTTTCCGTTCTCTTTTTGTCGTGATTATGGTACACAGTTAAATGGCATTAGGCTTCAAGCATAAATGTGCTTATAAGGGACAGATCGAACAGCATACCCTGCACGGCAAATAGGGACTGTCCCTTCTGAGTCTGATGATATTGAAGTGATACTTGAAGAATCCAATCACAACAAGTAAACTGGTATATGAACTTGACATGAATAAAACAAAAATGGGTTAATACTCCAATATTACTCTGAATTTCTACCTTGGACAATTACCACAAAGTATTTCATTGTTGTATTTAACTGATTATGGTTATATATATGGTTATATAAGAAATTGTTTTGGGGGAAGACAGGGCTTAAGTGAAATACAATCTTTCCTGTCATCCCTGACATGAAAAGGTATAGAAACGATTTGGAAACTGCAGTGCTTGCACATGCTGACCTCCTTTTTTTCTTTCTACTGATGGCAGTATGGCAATGTAACTTGACCCTCTAATGAACATCCCTCCTGTTCATTTTATCGGCTTTTGAAGATGTGGAACAAAAGCTGGCATTAAAATTGACTGGAAACTCTTCACAGAATCAGTTCTTGATGGATATAACTACGTTGTTCATTTGGATTAAAACCATATCCATTAACGAACAAAAAAACTTTCCATTTTCAACTTTTGACTCTGAAGTTTAGGTTTCATTTGCAAGCTGACTTTTTCTGATTACGTAAAATTGCCTGATAGAGATCAGTAGGAGAGACGCTTCGGAAGCCCCAGCTTAGCTCCGTCCGAAGGCACCCTGCCTCGCGGCTAATCTCCCTCTGTTTGGATGCTGCAGATCCGGGCTGTGTTTTAATAGGGATGTTAGAAACATTTGCCAAGCACCCAGACAGCCCGGAGACCTCTGGTAGCTTTGTGGTGTCATTTCACTGAAAGCACAGTGGTGGTTTTTTGAATACATTTACATAAGAGTGAAGACTCAGAGGGAGAAGAGAAAGGCAATTTGTTGTGAGCATTTTCATCCTGAAAGCCTTTAATGAATTGTTCTTTGCTCCCCGCATCCAGCGACCAAAGTGCCGCTGGCTGTTTGGTCTGCCGGCGGGAATGCGGTGTATAGGGTGGGTTCTCCTCTCCCCTTCCCACTGCCGCCCACACCTGGGCCCCACCTGGCACCTGCCTACCTGCTAGGAAGACCTACTTCCTAATTTGCAGAGCAGACAGGTGACTGAGGGAGAGAGGTCACTGTTTACTGTTCTCTGAGCTGGTCTCATTTTATCAGATTGATTTCTCATGTTCTGCTTTCTACGTAGTTTTCTTGCCTTGGTTCAGGGAGAACAGGGCTGGTCCACTTTGCCAAGGAGTAAGCCCCGGAATACGTTAGGTTTGGGTTGACGTGCTCAGTTATGATCTGCCTGTTAGCGGAAGATCAATACGAGAAAGGCGGTGGCCATTACCTTTCTTTGACTTGGTCTCCTGTTATGGAAAGCTTCGTTGTGCTTGGTAGGAGTTGGAGGTGGCTAGGTCTGCCCCAGGGCAAGCCATCATTGTGATAAGAGAGAGAACCCATAGGGGTCCACCCAGAACCCCAAGGTTGACAGTTCCTGTGCTCTGAGAAGGAAGGGCCCGATGCAGCACACAGCAGAGACTGGAATACTGGAGGTGTGAGTTCAAAGCCTCGAGTCTTTAGAATGTTGTTGCCCTGGCCTACAATTTTAAACAATGAACCTCTTTGAGGAAAGGCCTTAAAATGTCCCTACTTTATTCAGTCTCTCAGTTGAAAAACAGAGCTCACCATATTAATATGTGTGGGTGTATATGCATGTGCATGTGTATATGGGCATGTGTGTCTGTGTATGCATAAGTGTATGCACACATACCCATATGCACACACCTATGTGTGTACAGACATGATACTGCCTACATATGCACGTGTGTACGCAATTGCATGCATGGCGTTTACATGTTTGTGCATTTGTTTCTGTGTATATACGCACATGTGTGTTTGCATGCACACATGCATGTGCGTGCGTGTGTACTGTGTGCATGTTTGTGTGCACATATAGGTATACACATCTGTTTGTGGGCCTCTGTCTGGGTATCGTGTATAACCTGTAACTTTGGTGGTGGTTTGTTTTCCCACCCTGCAATCAGAAGAGATTTCGAGGCCCCAAATATGAGACTGCAGCTTCGCTGTATTAATGGGTCGGGAGGAGCGTACTGATTACGGAATAGAGAAGTTATTTAAACATAACTCCTCGGCAATCTGGACCGGTGGGATGAAACCGGAGAGCCGCAGCCCTGCCGGGGGCCGGCGCCTCCCACTCTAGACGGTGGGGAGGGGGCGCCGGTTGCCTGGAGACGAGTGTTAAGGGCTCAGGTAACAAAAGAAGTTCCAGGGCTCGGTGAAGGGCAGCAGCTGCCCCGGTTGAGGCGGCTTCCGAGGCTTGTGTGTATTCATTTGGTACTCTGCTTTCAGTTAGCTGTTTACACTGCACTCGCAGCATCGTATTGGTGCATTGTGCAATTAAAACGCCACGACCCCAAGCCACCACAGACAGTCTATACTCAACTAAACAAAGGCACACCTGATGTTTTGAGAGATTTCTTTTCCCTTTGCTTCCTTTTCTTTTCATTTCCCTTTTCCTTTCAGATTCTTCTCTCTCTCCTCTTTCCCTCCTCCCTCCCTTCTTTGAAAAAATTCTAGAGGTTATAAAATCAATTTTCTTCTTTGACAACCCTCACAATAATCAGATGAGAACTGGGCACAGTATTTACCTTGATATATAACCATGTTTTTCCTATAGACATAATATTTCCTCCTTAAGTTTTCTTATATTTATTGCCATATTTCCCCCCGATTTTTTACTAAGTCGCCTTGTTTTTTTGGAGACAGGGTCTCACCTTGTCACCCAGTCTGGAGTGCAGTGGTGCCATCACGGCTCAACGCAGCCTTGACCTCCTGGGCTCAAGGGATCCTCCCATGTCAGTCTCCCAAGTAGCTAGGAGCACAACTGCATGCCATCACACCAGCTAATTTTTTAATTTTTTATTTGTAGAGAGGGGGCTCTCACTATCTTGCCCAGGTTGATCTCAAACTCCTGGCCTCAATCTATCCTCAGCCTCCTAAAGTACTGGGATTACAAATGCGAGCCACCGTGGTCGGCCCAAGTCATCTTCTTAAACGTAACAGCACAACATACTCTTACTTCCACTTAGTACCATCTAGGGCCAAGGAGACGCTAAACCACTTAACACTTGTAGGGGCTGCACATGAATGCTATAAGGAATTACGACCCACTGGTGTTGATTTACCAGAGTCGGTTATATTATAGCTTTCACATCCGAGGCGGGTAAAAATAAGAATAAAAATCACTGCATTTCTGGGCTGTCTCACATACCGGGCAGTCTGACTGCTTTGCTCTACTTGCCCCAGTTCATTCTTTGCCCCCTTCTGACGTCCTTACTAAGACCCCAGGACATTCAGAGACTTCCTTCAGACCACACTTGCGGGAAGCTGTGATTCTAACCTGGGAAGTGTGGCTTCTCTCCAAATAGAAAATGTGTGCAATCAGACAGGTATTAAAGAAAACATGTCGCGACAAAACAATGTGTGCCAATCAAGTGGCAGCTTCTGCGAATGAGCTTGCAACGAGTTTTTCACATCCTCCCCACAGCTTATTTAATTAAACTCCAGGTTAGCGGTTCTGGAAAAGTGCTGCTCTCTGTGGCCACATCTGCCTCACTGGGGAGCTTATTAGAAATGCACATTCTTGGGCCCGACCTAGACCTGCTGAATCAGGAACTCCTGGGTGGGTGGCCCTTTCCAATGACACTTCTAGGCTGGGCATGGTGGCTTACGCCTGTAATTGCAGCACTTTGAGAGGCTGAAGCAGGCGGATCACTTGAACCCAGGGGTTTGAGGCCAGACCAGGCAACGTAGTGAGACCCTGTCTCTACAAAAAATACAAAAATTAGCTGGGCTTGGTGGTGTGCTCCTGTAGTCCCAGCTATTCGGGAAGCTGAGGCGGGTGGATTGCTCAAGCCCAGGAGATTGAGGTTGCAGTGAGCCAAGATTGTGCCACCGCACTCCAGCCTGGTTGTCAGAGTGAGACCCTGTCTAAAAAAGAAAAAAAGAAAAAGAAAAAAAAAACTTCCAAGGGATCCTGATATACTTGCTGCTAAAGTATGGCACCCATTGCTCCAAGGAAAACTCTACACTCTCTGCAGATTCTGGGGTCGTGTCCTTTTCTCTCACAAGATCCACTCAACCCAGGACCAAGGGAATTGAATGCGGCGGAAAATGCAAGTTAAACTCCAACAACTCATGGGAGAGCAGGGCATAGGCAAGAGAGTGTTCAGATTGCCTGCCCGCTTTGGTAAAGACTTGCGGTTAGACTAGGATTATTCCTGATCAGAACCTTTCTTCTGAAAAAGTTGAAGCTTAGACAATTCTATAGGAAGGATGCGGATTTTAAAATTTTACGACAAACCCCAGACTTTTCCTGCATTTCAGGTGGTGTTTCACCTCCCCAGTACTGCGAGCTCCTTGCCCCTGGAGGCCCAAATAATGAGAATTGGATGTGAAAGCACAAGGCCGGGAGACAGGGCTCCCGCGTTCCCTCTCTCCACGCAGGATCTGCTCGCTGGCTTTCCTTCCAGAGTCAGGGAAGGGCCCCGAGCATCAGCTTTGAAATGGCCCAAAGCAGTGAGGGGGATCATGGGGCTTCTCCTAATAGGCTCTCCCACAGTCTAGTGGATTTCATTATCAGAAAGTAATTTCATTTGTAAAGCATCTTGAAGATCAGGATACAATGTGAGAACATTGTTTCAGTTGCCACTGTCTCCCAGCTGAGGCTTAAGAAAACAAAGGAAACAATTTCATATGATTATATTAGCAAATACATCATCTATAATATAAGCCCAGTCTTCACGCCTTTTGAATTGCATTATCTCCTCTTACTTACTTGCAGAAAGAATTTTGCTGTACAAAGCAGGAGAAATTATTTCACACTTGCTTTGATCAGAAATGTGTTGAGGTGGTTAAACGTTCAGTGTATTCAAATGTGGTGAGCTTTGCTAAAAGAAGGGAAGGACGATCAAATTGTTAGCATAAATCAGGAAGCCTGAGTGCTGTCTTGAATATTTTCAGATGGATTTAAAAGGGTAGTTTAAATTTAAGGTCAAGGAATCTGGGAATCTGAAGTGAGCCCATTGTTCACTATTTTGGTAATACTCTAACATCCCATCTCACGTGTGCGACATCTGACATGTAGATTATATAGAGCCAAAATAAGGTCGCCATGGCTACCATCTGTGCCACTGATTTACTGTTATGAGTTGGATTAGGGTCTTGGCTCAATTATGAAATGTTTGGTTTTTGTTTTAGCTGAAGACAATTTGGTAGTTTGCATTGCTTCCAGTTTCTGCATTTGGACGCGAATAGTGCTCTGTCTTTTCTCCCATGAAAGGTAACCATTGTGTAATAGAATTCACAACTTTATAAAATAGGAATTGGCTCATAACTTAGCTAAGGGTTATCCATCGCTTTATAATAAAAATATTTTTTTGAAATACCTTGAAGCTTTGAGGATTTTGTTTAATGATTACATAACTAGTCGGCCATTAGTGTATGGCATGATGGAAACTTGTGGAGGTAAACAATTACTTCTTGGTATTCCAAATGGAAGCTGTGTCTGGGAGGGCAAAAATGACCTAAAATTCAGGAAAAATGTGTGGCTTCCTCCCATAGTAGCCACTTACAAATGACAATAAAAGTTGCCAGAGGCATAATTATGTAATCAGTGTGATGTGGGAAGCTGAGTTGCCAGTAGGCTCAGGAAGGTGTGTTGGCCTGAGCACAGCAAGGTGGGCCCGTAGAAGTGAGCCCAGGTAGTGTGGCCAACCTGGAGGGGTCTTTGGGAGGCTGTATTTCAAGGCGGGTTCACTGTGGGTTAAAACAAGTGGGAAATATATATTTATATAAAATAAATGACAAAACTCTTCACAGGCGTAAAAAGGTGTTAATGGCTATTATTAATTGCAGGATTGGACTGTGTAATTCTGTTAGCTACAGAGGAGAGTAAAGGAGTCACATCGTTGAATTTAGGAATTAAAGTACTTGACGAAGTACTTGATGAAGACCGACGAAGAAAGATTAAGTAGATATTTTGTTTCAGGCAGAGAAAAGGACCCATAGGTCAGAAAATGTCAGATGAAATCAGCGGATCTGTATAAGGACTGTGGGGGTAGTACATAGATTCATGGCATTTTATCCTGGGGTAGAGAAAGTGCTGGGAAAATGAGCTAATGGGATGGAATTATTTTGGGCTTTGAATTCAGACGAGTAAATCTTGGCTTTGACTTTGTTATGGCCGCCCTAGGGAACGGATGCAGGATGAGTATAAACTAGTGAAATGATAAATCACCAGCAGAGGAAGTAGTTTTGAATCCCAACTGCTATAGCCGGGAGTGGCGGTGTTTATAAATGGGACATAGAAAATAGAGGGAAGCCTATTAAAGCCTATAGGGAAGCCCTTTAAAGAAATGATGGGAAACCTTCCACATCATTGCACAAACCTAAATGTTTCTTCTTCTGCTTAAGACTTTTGAAGTTTAGCAAAATCTCCCTGGTTCAGACATCAAAAACAAAAGGGGCATCCCAGGTCAGTAGATGCTGTATTTATGGAAGTTTCCATGCTGTATGAATTGATGCAGTAGGAACAGCAAGAGCAAGGGAGGTCCAGGAAGAGTTGCTCACCTGTTGTTCGGTTTAAGCAGAGACAATGAAAAGATTGGACGTCAAATAGACTGTACCCTGAGAAGTCCAACCAGTGGATTTGATCAGTTTTTAACAGCAGAAAGCAATCAGGCTTAGACCTGGGGTTGACAAACTCTTACTTTTTTTTCTTAAATTAAATTTAAAAAAATTTTTTTGAGTCAGGGTCTCACTCTGTCACCCAGGCTGGAGTGCAGTGCCATAAACACAGCTCACTGCAACCTTGAACTCCTAGGCTCAAGCGATCCTCCCGCCTCAGCCTGTGGAGTAGCTGGAACTACAGACGAACACTACCAAGCCTGGCTGATTTTTAAATTTTTTGTAAAGACAGGGTCTTGCTATGTTGCCCAGGCTGGTCTTGAACTCTGGCCTCAAGTAATCCTTCCACCTCAGCCTTCCAAAGTGTTGGGATTACAGGTGTGAGCCACTGCACCCGGCCTTGTGCAGTCATTTGAACATGCCAGAACCATTCTCGTCTTGCGGGCCGTGCAAGAACAGCAGGTACGTGGGAAGTGACCTCAGGCTGTGGTTTGCTGTCCGCTGGCTTGGAATTGTAGCAAAGCTAGAACAACCAGGACATGGAAAGACAATGTGGGTCGAATTGCCACCAAGACAGGGAAACTTGAACTAACGTTTGCTCTTATATGTTAGTTATTGATGGGTTTGATGGCCAACACTACAACTATAACATAATCTCTAATTCATTGCATATCCTCTCTAGTGTGGATTTAGCCAGTTTTTTAGGTGCATTCCCCCAACCTTATTATTATTGTTATTATCATGTTGTTGTTGTTCTTTATGATTTAAGTTTGGGTGAAGAGAGCAGTGGTAGTTCTAAAGACTTTCCTTGAATTGGGTAAACCATTTCTAAAAAGCTCTTTCCCCTATGACAGTTTTCTGCCTGATTTCCTTGTCTTTGTGGTCACTCCTTGGTGCCTTGTGACAGAAGCTGCCTCGTTACCCAACACGCTTGTGTCCTTCTCCTCCTGGGCTCACGGCTACACCACACTTCCCAGTTTCTCTGACACTTCTGTGTAGCCATATGCCTAGGCTCTGTCCAGTGGGATGTGGCTGAATTGACCTATGCTGGCTGCAGGCCCAGCCCCAAACAGCCTCCTGAGCAACGCTCCATGCTGGCTCTTTCCCTCTTGGTATGCCTGGAAGGCGAATCCTTTATAATCCCAGAATGTGGCAGGTCCAAAAGTCAGAAGCAGGAAAGGTGCCCAGGAGCATCAGAGCAGGAACTTGCCCATCGGAATGTTATGTGAACAAGAAATACAGACGCTCCCTGACTTTCCATGTAGTCGCATCTTGATCAACCCATCATAAGTTGAAAATACCATTATGCCAAAAATGTATAGCTGAGTGGGAGCTGTGGCTCATTGCTGCTGCCCAGCATTGAGAGAGAAGCATGATTTCTACTGAATATATATTGCTTTCACACCATAAGAAAGTTGAACATTTGTAAGTCAAGCCATCGTAAGTCAGGACTGTCTGTAAGCACTCACTGTGCTGAACCACTGAGGCTGTTTGTTCCAGCAGTTCTCCTGCCCTGGCAAATACAGGTTTGGCTTGTGAAAATAAGATATACTTAACAAAATGATGCTGGGAAGGAGCTGACTCCCATTCCTCATGCTCACCCGTAGTGTGTCTGGCATCCCAAATCACTCACCTCACTCAAGACCTCTGGCTGGTCCTTGCTGCTCACCTCCTAGAACTTCCTCCAGCCTGGCACCCCAGGGGGCCTGTGTCCCAGTGCTTATCTGCTAGTTGACCCTCTCTATCCTACACCTGCGTTCTGTCTTGCAGAGTCATTTACGGGGCTCAGATGAATTATTCATCCACTTTCCTCATATTGTTAAAAACTTTCGAGAGAGTGAGTAACAGCACAGGAAATAATACATTTAAAGGGCACAGAAGTGGGTGGTGGGGGCCTGGTTCCGTGAGCTGAAGGGAAAGCTGGGGGTGGGTGAGGAAATGTGAGTCATTTCAAGAGCGAAGAGTGACTGGTGGTCACTGTGTCCCTTGGGGACAGCCCCACATTGTCTGTGGCATCTAGAGGACAGGTAGGCTGCCATGGGTGAGGCATTAATTTGGGAGTTATGTACATTTTATGGTTTGGTGATTTTTAATGGCTATTGTATATGCTAATAAAGACATATTCATGGTCATTGTACATTAATATACATATTATATAATACACATTGTACAAGTGCAGAATATAATTTTATATAAAAATATAAATATTACATATTACACAAAATATATAATTATGTTTGATAATTATGTATTATGTATACTTACCTCCAATAACTATTTAATTGTGTATTATACAATATTGGATATAATGTAATTATATAATAAATAAAATCTGATTTTACAATTCTATAATTTTATAGTATACACACATATATAGACACACATATATGGTTCCTGGCATCTATTCTATCAAGGCAGAAGCTGAGTTTTGTTGCTTTTTCCCCCAAGATGTAGTACTCTTGTTTTTCCAGATGCCAATTGATTTGCTTTCTGAAATAAAGAACTCAAGATTATGGGTAATCTTCTCAAGCATCAAATTGGGTGATTGCAGAGAGCCTTCTCATTTGGTCTCTCTAGTCACCTGATACTCAGCGTGAAGCATCCGACAGTCTCCATAGAGAGTCTCCAAAAGCAGCCCCAAGGGCCTGGCTATGTCTGAATGCAGTTAGCACATTGCATTCTCCCACATGTGTGGGTGTGCACATGCATGCAGTAATGACTGAGAGCCATGTGTCCATAAATACAGAGCCCGTTGTGAGAAGGGGCAAGTATGGTCGGTTCCTTGAGTGGAAATTCTCACAAGGCAATGCACACACCTAATTGCAATGCATGTATATTTCTAGCATTTTTTTCTTTTTCTTTTATTTTGAGACAAGGTCTCTGTTGCCCAAGCTGGAGTGCAGTAGCGTGATCACAGCTCACTGCAGCCTGGACCTCCAAGGCTCATGTGATTCTCCCACTTCAACCTCCTGAGTAGCTGGGACTACAGGCGTGCGCCACCACGCCCAACTAATATATATATACACGTGTATATATATATACACACATGTATATATACACATATATATACACGTGTATATATACACATATATATACACGTGTATATATACACATATATATACACGTGTATATATACACATATATATACACGTGTATATATACACATATATATACACGTGTATATATACACATATATATACACGTGTATATATACACATATATATATACATATATACACGTATATATGTATATATACATATATACACGTATATATACACATATATACACGTATATATATACACATATATATGTGTATATATATGTATATATACACACACATATATATATATATATATATATATTTTTTTTTTTTGTAGAGACAAGGTCTCGCTATGTTGCCCAGGCTGATCTTGAATTCCTGGTCTCGAGCAGTCCTCCTGCCTGGGCCTCCCAAAGCACCAGGATTATAGGTTTGAGCCACTGTGCCTGGCCTGTTTCTAACAGTTTTTAGCATGCTTTGAATTTCTCACCAAACTTGCCCTTCCTATTTCCCTTCTCATCTTAGGGATGGGAATCTCCCTCCTTCTTGTAGCTTGGGCCCATCTTGGAGTCCTTCTTGAGTCTGTTTTTCTCTCCAGCCCACTCCAATCTATGGGGATCGACAATACCTCTAGTACACACATCTGAGCCACCACATCTTTCCTCTGCAGCCACCCGGAACCCTGCTTTTTTGCCTATCGCCAGTCATTAGAGGTGATTCTTTTTGGGTGATAAAAGTTGGAAAGAGTCTGGGCATGGTGGCTCACGCCTATAATCCCAACACTTTGGGAGGCCAGGGCGGGTGGATCATCTGAGGTCAGGAGTTCAAGACCAGCCTGGTCAACATGGTGAAACCCCATCTCTACAAAAATACAAAGATTAGCCAGGCATGATGGCGGGTGCCTATAATTCCAGCTACTTGAGAGGCTGAGGAGGGAGAATTGCTTGATCCCGAGAGGCAGAGGTTGCAGTGAGCCGAGATCACACCATTGTACTCCAGCCTGGGTGACAGGGCAAGACTCCGTCTCGAAAAAGAAATTAAAAAAAACAATTGGAAAGAGATAAGGAGATTGGTAATGTCTGAGCATTGTGAAAAACAGATGTCCTGACATAGAACCAATTGGATTTTTTACCAGTTGAGGGAGGATGGAGGAAGAGGAAGGACTTACTTTCCAGGATGAAGGCAAAGTCTTGGTTGGTAAAAACTGGGTTAGAAGGTTCTGATGGGTTTCTAAGTAATGCAGCAGGGCCTGACGGTCTTGATCATTGTAGGTGTCTGGTGGGGCAGGCATGGGGGGAGGATAGAACAGTCTTAGGGGCCTTGGAGGGGAGGTGGGGAGCTTTGGGCAGCCATGTTTGTGGAACATGCATTTTAGAGACCCTGTAGAGGCATTTTGTTGAAGGCAAAATCATACAACTTCAGGGAGAGGGGCTGGTTGACTGTTTCTCTAGCTATAATGAGGATCCCCTGGGGACCTTGTCAAAATGCAGACTGTGATTCAGTAGTTCTAGGGTGGATGGAGACCCTCCATTTCTAAGAAGCTCTGGGGTGATGCCAAGGCTGGTGGTCCATGGACCATGCTTTAAGAAGCCTGGGGCTATACTGATGTCTCAATTTCTTTACCTGGAAAAATGTCAGATTCCTTGCATTAATCCACATATAATGGCCCAGCTATGTGTCTTAATCTCTGCTTACTTTATTTGATTTTGGGTAGATAAACTCCAACTGTTTTTGCCTTTCAGTTGCCAGCTCCATAGGGTAGAGGTTTTTTTTGGTTTGTTTGTTTCTTAGAACCACTTATTCTCAGAATCCACCAAGAGGCATTTAAAAAAGTGTCATGAATATAAGACTTTAGAGGTATCTTAAATGGATTCTTCCAAAAAAACAAACAAACTAAAAAAAAACCTAAATCCTTTGGAACAAAGACTTCACAGATTACTTAGCAAAATGTATTTCATACATTTTCAATCATGCATTTTAAAAAACAGAGGTGAATTTTACATAAAATAAAATTAACCATTTTCAAGTGAACAATGAAGTGGCACTTCGTATGTTCAGTGTTGTGAAACCACTGCCTCTGTCTAGTTCCTCAACAGTTTCATCATCCCCAAAGAAAACCCCGTGCCTGTTAAGCAGTTCCTCTCCATTCTCTCCTTCCCTCAATCCCTGGCAACCAGAAACCTGCTTTCTGCATCTGTGGATTTCGCTATTTTGAATATTTCATGTAAATGGAATCATATCATATTCATCCTTTTGTGACTGGCTTCTTTCACTTAACATATTACTTCCAGGCTCATCCATGTTGCAGCGTGTATCAGCACTGCATTCATTTTTATGGCTGAATAGTATCCCATTATAGGGATGAACCACGATTTGTGAATTCATTCATCCTCTGATGGACACTTGAGTTTCTTCCACCTTTTGGCTATTATGAATAATGCTGCTATGAACATTCATGTAAATTATGCATTTTTGTTTGTTTTGTTTAGGGAGTGATTCTGAAAGATACAAATTGATTTTGAAGTTAGTGATTTGAGAAGATTGCCACTCTCATATTTAAATTCAAAAATGAAAAAAATTACTTTCTAAAGCACACTTTAAGATATTCTAAATTGTTTCAAGTGATGAATGGTCTCTTGTTACCTGCACTCTTCAACTGTTTACTCAGGAATCCTGGGGCTTCCTGACACAAAAGGGGCTGTGCGTACAGCTGTGTGTAGTGTCACAAGAGATGAACTGCGATTTCTTCACAGAATTCTTTTCAGCATGCCCAGGACTTCAGAGACACTTGCTTCTGTGCCCCACAGTGGAGCTGTCTACTTGCCTGCTAAGGGCACAATTCGAAAACTCCTCCTGTACCCTATTAAGCTGCTGCAACTCAGAATCACACGGAAGGTCCAGCATACTGAAATAGAATATAAATATACATCTATCACGTCTGGATGCAGAGGGGCTTCCATGCGTTTCCGGGAGTTAGGTAGAAAGGGAAACCTAGTATGTGTGTGTGCGTGCATGTGTGTGCGTGCACGCACACACACACACACACACACACACACTCATGCATATGTTGCCCTCATGTTGTCTTTCTGAACAGCAAGGCTTATGTGCTCTAAGATTTCATCAGAGCTTATATAGGCGGAAGTCTGAAAAGGTGACCACGCTGGTTGCCGATCACTCCAGACTGAGGGCTGTAATTAAGATTTACCCTTGTGCAGCTGCAGAATGTATGTTTCCATCTGCCCGAAAATTGGTCCCACATGGCCAGGCCTTTCGGGACTAGACTGGCAGAGGACTGAATGTTCCTCAGCTGTGGTTATGCTGGATAATGCTGGCGAGTGGATACCAAAATCCTGTCCAGGATGAGATGAGAGTGGCTCAAAATGGCTTGCCAAGCAAATGGTGCAGGAACTGACCTTGGGGAAATGCAATGTAGATTCCAGTCAAGCCAGAGAGCCAGGGGACTTTAGCTTAAGCATACAGGGGCTGAGCTTGGACACTGAGCTCCCACACTGGAAGTTGGTGCGTATGCATTGCCTGCGCGTTTTCCTTGGTTTCAGGCCCTTAGGATGGTGAGCCATCTGGGGCACCAGAGATGCCAACTCTCCTCACAGCACAGAAGCCATAAGATGAGGCCTGTGCATCTGGAGTACAAGTCTCGTCTGGATACTTGTGCATCCAGATGGAAGCTTCTGCATGTCTCTATTCTAGAGAAACGGGGAAGCCATTTGAAGTTAAATGCACTTGGGAGGAAGTATTCCTGACTTTACAGCCTGAGTTTACCACACTTCTCTACTGGAAAGCATTCAAGTCAGGATTTACAGGTACAATTAAAAAAAAATCAAGGGTAGTTTGAGTTCTTGTTGGTGCCAGCTAGGGTTTGTTTTGTGTGTGAGAAGGAAGGGCACATAGCTGCCTCTTGTAATTCAAGGTTGTCTGCCTAAAGATAACCTCTTCCTTGGTCAGACACGGTCCTTGCCCTTCAGAGGACATCTCCAGCTCTTGCACTCTGAGTGTTCATAGCTATCTTTTGCACTGCTGCAGGGCATTGCTTTACCTTGTCACACCACCAGACACCATTGGCTCCTTGATATAGTTGTGAAAGTGTCACTATTAGCATTTTTGTATTTGTTTGGTGGGTCAAACAAATATGTGGACATTTTTTCTAGAAGTCCATTTGTGAGCTGTAGTTTTGCTCCCCTAAGTTTATTGAAGTGAATTCCACCAAGCACATTAATACTGAAGCCCAGATACCTATAGAATCAGGGGTTTTCAGAGGCTGGGATGGTGAGAAGCAAACACATGAGCCCTTCAGGGACTTGCAGTTCTTAGCCATTCCCTGAAAATGCCAGAGAGAAGGTACCACCCTGGGCTGCACAGGGGGACATGGAGACACAGAGGTCACATGCAGGCTGGGCCCACTGCCCACTGCACTTCCCCTGGCTGTGACTTTGAGGCCACGGGACACGGAGGGATGAAACCAACCAGAGGGTGGGATGGACCCCTTGCTGTCTGTAAGGGAGGGATGTGATCTAAGAGTATGAGGGCAGAGATGGCTCCAAATATTAAAATTACCTGACACTTTGTAAAACTACAGGGGTGAGAGGTTCAACTGTAGAAAGCCCAAATGGAATTCCTCACAGGGCTCCATGTTCAGTACTTACAGCTGAAGGTGAGACGAGAGACCACTGCCCAAACTCAAGTAATTATACCCAAATGGTAAACTTGATCCAAAATGAACAAGCACATACACACGTGTGTGTAGATACACATGTATATATGCATATATCCATATCTATATGTATACATGTAATCGTCTTCATATTTGAATCTAATAGACACTGTAACTAATTTTCCAATACATTATACTAGAGCAAAATGCTTGACACCCCCCTTTCCCATTCTTGTAAATAATTTACTGAAAATATTGTACTTATAGTTTTTCTTGACTACATTCCAAAAAAGTATTAATTCACTTGGCCTGGTTTATTTAGTAATAATTACATGTCAGAAATGAAAATAGGAGTTCAAAGTAAGTTTGTAATTGGAAAGCTTTTCTTTGCTTTAGTGGCACATTTCAGCCTGGACATTTAATAGTGTTTATCACAATGTTTTTTCTTTCCTGCTATCGACCTTGACTAGCTAGCTCTGCTGGACATGGAGAAATGGAGCTGCCTTCTCAGATGTGCACTTTAATTTACTCAGCAGTTCTTGAAGCATATAGGGGCGGGAGAAGATGTTTCAACACTGTTGAAAGCTTTGGGTTTCTACTTTCAGTTTCAGCTGAAGTTGGAGACATTTTAGATAAATGAAAGATGCAAAGACACATTATGTAGTCCCTGTCTTCAAGGAACTTTTAATCAAGTTAAGCCATTTAAACAGAATTATAGGAAAAAGATAACTAAGGATTGCAGACAGTGAATTAGGGGAGTAGCCCTTAGGCACTCGAAAATAGTTTGGCCCAGGGAAGGGGATACTCCAGGCTGGATGGTTCAGGAAGAGAGCTGCAATTTGAGACATCTTGGCTTTTACCAAATAGGGAAGAATAGGTAAGCCAGTGCAGGCAGAGAGAAACAGAAAAAGCTTGGGATCATTGCCTTCCTCATCCAGCATTTCAGAGGGGTGATATTTACAAATTTTGAAAACTGGCTAATTACTCTTGTGTATCGGAGGAATTGTAGATGAATTCTGCCATCTTTTCACATTCTTCCTCCAGCTACTCTGGTTGTTGCGAAGCGAGCTTGTGTTTTCATGAGAGTATACAGTCCAGAACACAGTTATCCTGAAAATGCAGTTTCGAGTCCATAGTCATTGTGAGCAGTGTGGTTTCTTCCCATCTGGATGTCAGGTGCCCACTTACTAATCTGCTGATTTGTTCTGCTGAATCCTCAAAGCACAGACCATGAACTAAGGAAGATAAATCCCAAACCTTTTCCTTGGAAAGCCTGGGATTTTCAGCGAGCTGGATAACTCTACTGGGCTCTGCCCAACAACCCCCATCTCTTGACTCATTCCATCAGCCAGTAGTGCTTGCTTGAGGTCTTGCTATATGCTGGGTTGTATGGGGTTATGGAGACATGGCAGGAGGGAGGCTACGATGTTGTGGTCAGGACGGCAGATGGTAGGAGGCTGACATAACATGGGCAGAGGAATTGAAATGCTTCCTTGGGGGAAAGGAAAGCAGAAAACAGAAAAAGGAGAGGAGAATCATAACCAGGTGGCTTAGAAAGGTCTCTGCAGAGGACAGAACCTTGGAAGTTACTTTGAAGGATTTTATTTTTATTTTATTTATTTATTTTTTATTTATTTTGTTTGAAACAGAGTCTCACTCCGTCACCCAGGCTGGAGTGCAGTGGTGCAATCTCAGCTCACTGCAGCCTCCGCCTCCCAGGTTCAAGCGATTCTCCTGCCTCAGCCTCTTGAGTGGCTGGGACTACAGGTGTGCACCACCATGCCGAGCTAATTTTTGTATTTTTAGTAGAGACAGGGTCTCACCATGTTGCCCAGGCTGGTCACAAACTCCTGACCTCAAGTGATCTGCCCACCTCGGCCTCCCAAAGTGCTGGGATTACAGGCTTGAGCCACTGGGCCTGGCGGGACTTTGAAGGATTTTAATAGGTAAAGAAAAAAAGTCAAAAATGTCAAGGCCAGGGAGCAGCTTGAACACAGGCTCAGGGCCGTGGAAGGGCAAGGTACATTTGAGGTAAAGCAAGCAAAGAGCATAGTATGGCTGGAGGGGACGTGGGGTGGCAGGGTCCAGCAAGCGCCACCTGTAAGACAGCTGTGTGAGGCTGAGGCCAAATCCCAGTGGGGAGGCATGGAAAGCCTGGTAGTGTCTGACGTGATCTACTTTTGCAGATGTAAATTAGTTGAGAGCTTTTATAGACTGGCTCACTGGGGAGGAAAAAGCATTTTTTTTTTTTTTTTTTCTGAAGTGGATTTCTAAACACTACAAGAAGGAGAGGCTGCCAGTGGAAAGATCCTGGGGTACTTTGCAAATGCATTCAATGGCGAATGATGATGTATGTGAATTTTGGTCATCATCAATGGATCTGTTCCTTGAGGAGAGTCATCCTTTGACTTCTTCCAACATGAACTTACTGCGGCTTAGAGCATAATCTATTTTTGAGTCTTAGAATACACAGAATAGAGGCATATAGTGATTATATGTGTGCAATTGCGTTACCCTGAAAAAGATAGGTTGAAATCCTAACCCCCAGGACCTTAGAATGTGACTTTATTTGGAAATAGTGTCTTTCCAGAGGTAATCAAGTTAAAATGAGGTCATTAGGGTGGGCTCTAGTCCAATATGACTGGTGTCCCTCTACAAAGGGGAAATTTGGACACAGAGACAGACAGACACAGAGGGAAGACGAAGTGGACACACAGGGGGAAGATGTCTACAAGCCAAAGATAGCCTGAGGCTGCCAGAATCAAGAAGAGAGGCCCGGGACAGATTCTCCCACCCAACCCTCAATAGAAACCAACCCTCGCCAGGTGTGGTGGCACCAGCCCGGAGTCCCAGCTGCTCCCGAAGCTGAGGTGGGGAGATTGCTTGAGCCCAGGAATTGGAGTCTGCAGTGAGCTACGATGGCACCACTGCACTCCAGCCTGGTTGGCAGAGTGAGACCCTGTCTCAAACAAACAAACAAACAAAACAAAAACAAACAAACAAAATGACAAACAAAAATCAATCCTATTGTATCATAAAAAGGACAAAAAGGAACCAATCCTGCTTGACACCTAGATTTCAGACTTTTGGCCTCCAGAATGGTGGGAGAATAACAATTCTGGCTTTTAAAGCCACCCAGTTTGTGATACTTTGTTACAGCAGCCCCAGAAAACGAATATAATGTCTAAGGGATTTGTGTACATATTTTAACAGGAATAGTGTGATGACGTTGTTGGTAAGTTTCAAGAGTGTGATTCTTTTGTAAGATAATTCAGGATTCTTCTTGATTTGTAATGGTTTTCAAGTCATTATCTATTTGTGTACAGCTCCGCATTAGCTCTTGAATATAATATTTCTACATGTTATTTTGTTTGAAATTTCTCCTGGAATTTTCTTCTAGAATTAGTTTTTCTTTGCTTTAAAGTTTATAGCCAGGCAAGGAGAGGAAAAAGCAGGAGACATCTGGAAAAAATTGACCAGGCAGGAAGATTCCTTAATTCTACTATTTTTTTGGGGGGGGGGCGGGGGGTCTTGCTCCGTCAGGCTGGAGTGCAGTGGCATGATCATAGCTCACTGTAGCCTTGCATTCCTGGGCTCAAGTGATCCTCCTGTCTCAGCCTCCTGAATAGCTGGGACTATAGACCTATAGACATGCCACCACGCATGGCTAGTTTTATTTTTGTAGAGACGGGATGTCGCTGTGTTGCCTAGGCTGGTCTTGAGCACCCAGGCTCAAGCGATCTTCCTACCTCATCCTCCCAAAGTGTTGGGGTTACATGCGTGAGCCATTTTGCCACACCCTTAATTCTATGTTTTAAAAATTATATTCTTGGTATTCTTTAGGAATGCGTCAAACTCTTCTAGATTTACAAATACATATATATAACGCCACCGTCATCAGCACAGCATCATGCTCTGTAGTGAAAGATGGAAAAATCTACATTTTTCTTCCCTAAATTGCAATGAGTTCATTTTAAGAAAAGTCAGAATTGAGGAAGGCCACAATCCATTTGGGGTGTCCTTTTCCTTTTAACTACAATTCTAAAGTATACCAAGCTTTTGTCACTAATTATTTTTCTGAAAAAAAGAGAGCACTGTTAAATGAAAAGCAGAGGAAAAATAAAGGCAAATGAAGATGTTCTATGGCACTAAAGTTTTTGTTGGCTTGTTTTTGCTGTTTATTTTTGTTGGTTGGTTATTTTGGGCCCCTTGGAATGGCAGGTTCTGCAGGTTGGAAAGGATCGTGTATGTTAGTTTTTTGCTCAAGGCGGGACTGTCTATAGTGTGCGGAGAGGCCGTCCATTTTTACACTGCGGCTGCATGGCCAGCTTGCTGCTGGTCTTCAACTGCTTGAGTTCCTACTTGTGAAGATGGAACTCTGTGCATAGAGGTGGGACTACTGCCACCGCCCACTCCTCCGCCACTCCACCTGTGCCTGGTGGTGGGAGGTGCTTTGTCTATTCCTCCCGTAGCTGGCAGACAGAACTTTCTGCATGTGTCCTGCATGAATGCAAACAAGGCATCCATCTCTGCCTCGTTTTCTCAGTTACAGGTAGTGAGCCCTGTGCTTTCGGGTGTGTGTTTGAAATTGCATCCTCTACATCTGCCTTGTTATAAAACAGCTCGCTGCCTCTAGACAAAACATCATCTGCATGAGATTTGCTCTCCAGTATCTGCTTTGTGGAAAGAGGCAGCAAATGAAGCGATGGATGTTTCAAATCTATCATGGAAAAAAAAATACAGCACGGCTGACCATGGTATCCAGCAAACTCATGTATTAAATGCATCTCGTTATGATAACCTGTGTTAAGGAGCAAGCATTTCTATTTTGAACTCTCATTTCAGAGGCGGGGTGAGCCATATAAATTTTCATAGCAGTGATTTGTTTATTTTATCATTTCCCTTGCTGACCCTTCTCTCTCTCCAGCTCTCTATGAGACAGGTGGTTTGGCTTATTACCGGCTTATTTGAACTGGAGCAATTTAAATATTTCTTTCTCTCTGTCTCTCTCTCTCTCTGACGGAGCCTCACTCTGTCGCCCAGGCTGGAGTGCAGTGTCATGATCTTGGCTCACTGTGACCTCTGCCCTGTGGGTTCAAGCGATTCTCCTGCCTCAGCCTCCCAAGTAGCTGGGATTACAGGCGCCTGCCACCACGCTAATTTTTGTATTTTTAGTAGAGAAGGGGTTTCACCATATTGGTCAGGCTGGTTTTGAACTCCTGACCTCGTAATCCACCCGCCTTGGCCTCCCAAAGTGCTGGGATTACAGGCATGAGCCGCCGCGTGCCTGGAAAATACAGTATTTTTCAAAACACAATTTGTTGTAAATCCAGAGTTTCATTTGGCAAGCACCTTTGGTATAGAAATTGTACTAAGATTCCAAACGCTGAAGTCTGGAAAGGAGGGTCTATCCATAGGCTGTAAAGATTTTATCTTCCATCTTTCCAGACTCTGAATCCAACTTTCTGTGAGGCTGATTATTACGTTGGCACCAATCTCTGATGCAGACATTGCCCTAGGCAAAGGTGGAGAGTAGGGGGTTCCTCTACACTCATCTGACACCCCCCCAAAGAAACTGTACTAATGCTTCAATTAGTACATCATGCATACACACTCCAAGTCCTGCCATCAAACTTCCCTTGTGGCAGCAACAGTTTTCCTTCAAATCTTTCCGCCTGCTGTCTCACTAGGAGTTGCTATTTAACTGTTTCACATAAGGGTTAAATTAGCAGAACTTTGTGTAAAAAGTGTGTCCTCCTCCTTCCTCTTCTTCTTCCTTTTCCCCCTTCTTCCTCCTAACTTCTTCCTCCTTTCTACTTCCTCCTTCTGTCTTCCTTTTTTCTTCTTCCTACTTCCTTCTTCCTTTTCCCTGATTCCTCCTGCATTCTTCCTACTTCCTCTTCCTCCATTTTCTTTCCTATTTCCCTCTCCCTCCTTCCTCCTTTCTACTGCCTTCTTCCTCCTTCATTCTTCCTTTTTCCTCCTTACTTCCTTCTTCCTCCTTCCTTCTTCCTCCTTCCTCTTTTATTTTTCTTCATCCTCTTTCCTCCTTCCTTCTTCCTCCTTCCTTCTTCCTCTTTCCTCTGTTTCTTCTTCCTTCCTCTTTCCTTCTTTCTATCTCCCTTTTCCTTCTTCCTCCTTCCTTTTTCCTTCTTCCTCCTTCCTTCTTCCTGCTTCCTTCTTCCTCCTTCCTGCCTTCTTCTTCCTCCTTCCTCCTTCCTGCTTCCTCCTTCCTCCCTTCTTCCTCCTTCCTTTTCTTCATCCTTCCTCTTCCTCCCTGTAGAATAAAGGTTTAGATCAGTGTCAGTGAAGATTTTTGGTTAAGAACCAGATAATTCATAGTTTTATGTTTGTGGGCCACCCTTTCTCTGTTGAAACGTCTCAATTCTGCCATTATAGCAAAAGTAAGCATAGACAAATTAATGCCTCTAACTGTGTTTCAACAAATCTTTGTTTACAAGAACAGGCAGTGGCCAGATTTGGCCTGCAGGCTTGTAGCATGCTGTCCCCTGGCTTAATCAGTGCATCCCAATTACTTTGGGAACAGCGTTTTATGACATCCTACATCAGGGGTTGGGGAAGGGGGATTCTGCTTTTCGAATAAGTGCCCAGCAAGTGCTGATGGTGCTTGTTTATAGACCATACTTTGAGTAGCAAGTGTTCAGATAGCATGTGCTTTTTATAAATAGACTTGGCAATTGCACCGAACAAGGGGAGAGTGGTTGATGATTCTGATGAGCTGCAAAATTTTACGGAATTCCAGAGAGAACCTGAAAAGTGGTATCTAAACTCAGAAGAAGACCGTGTGAATGATGCTCTATTTAAAAATGTCTTCTAACCAAACCAAACATGGGAAGCTTGGATAGTCTTGCAGTGATTTCATTCTTTCTCCTCAGGTTTCCTGGAACCCATTTACTCTTGAAACCATTCAGGAAGAATGCAGGAAATTAAAAGGGAGCCTCATTTTCAGTGTGACCTTGGATCTATTGCTTGACCTTCCAACACATGGGGCAATGCAAATGAGTATCAAATTGTGTCAAAACAGGGTCTTACTGGAAAACAGATGTTGTGTCAGAATTTTCCTGCATGTTGGGGAGCTGAATTTCCAAAGGTAGCTCAAAGTCAACCTATTAAGAATGCTGAATTTTCCAAATACCAGAGCTTGAATGCAAAGGACTAATTACTCTCAGATTTGCAAACAACAACAAAACAAAACAAAACAAAACAAAACAAAAAAAACTCTTATGTACAGAATGAGAACAAGACTAAGAACAACCACAAAAACTCTAATGAGTGTATTAACTATCTTTAAAAGAATAAAACAAACTTTTCCTGAAGGCTTCCTTTAAATATGTGAAATGATGATGGCAGTGACGATGTTCAATGCTGCACACGTCATGGTATAATAGGGATCAGCTCCTCGGAATCATCGCCACCTCTCCCGCCTCCTCTTCCCCTCTCCCTCCATCTCTGCCTAGTCATGGTAATTCTTTCCATATGGAAATGAGAAGTGGCCAGATTTGGGAGACTCCCTTCTTTGGCAGATTGTTGGACTCAACTCCATGTGTATAACTGATCTGGCAGATTGCTCAACATGTGGCGGAGGGGGTCTGGAATTATTTAAAGTTTCAGGTTTTAAAAATAGCAGGCAATTTTGACCCTCTTGGAGGATTTGCTACTACTGGACGTCCTCCTGGGATATTCAGGTAGGGATCAGGTTTCCCCGCGTGTCATTTCAGAATACCCTTCTAAGTTATGTTGGTAACTGTTTGCATAACAGATTTGTTTTGGTTGAAATTTCGTCTGCTGCGTTAATGGCATGTCATGAATTGGGCCTCTCTGTCAGGAGCTGCCCGGGTGAGAGCATTTTAGCAGTAGCTACATATAGGTGTGGGTCTTCTGGGAGGAAGCATGGCCTTGGGGTTAGAGCCAGAAAGGATCTCGACATGTAGGCTCTTGGCCTCTGCTGTTTCTGATCTGCTAGACCTCCACATAGCCATTTTTACATTTTGTAAAACATATGTAAAGTGTTCTTCTTACAAGGGTATGTTGGAGATGGAAGCATGATTATTGCAGCTTGACAACAACAGAGATGCTTGACTTTGGACACTCCTTGAAGCTTGAGAGATTCCCTTCAACTTGTACTTCTGAGAACAAAAGGGGAGCCCAGGGAGACAGGCAGAATACTCTCCAAGGAGAGAGGAGGCCTCTGAGACCCTGGGAAGGACAGAGCTATTTTGCTCCAATTTTTCCGGGGAGTTTCTTTCAGACTGGAATGGAAGACACTGTCTTTTAGGTGCAAAGGCCCCTCGTGCTTTTTGCTTTGCCTAAGTATTTTGGCCGTGGACATTGGGCGGTGTCAGGCTAGGGAGCAGAAAACTAAATACTGCATGTTCTCACTTATAAGTGGGAACTAAACATTGAGTATACATAGGCACAAAGAAGGGGACAATGAATACTAGGGCCTACATGAGGGTGGAGGGCAGGAGGAGGGTGAGGATTGAAAAACTATCAACTGGGTACTATGCTGACTACCTGGATGATGAAATCATCTGGACAGCAAATCCCCATGACACACAATTTACCCGTGTAACATACCTGCACATGTTCCCCTGAACCTAAAAATTTGGAAAGAAAAAAAAGACATTATGAGTTAATATGTGCAACTCAGGCGATTTCTCCTGCATAAGAGGGGAAATAATAGAATGAGGATGTTTGCTTCCTTTAATCTTTTGCTGGTTTTGGCAGTGGTGTTTCTTTTTCCTTTCCTTTCCCTTTCCTTCTTTCCTTCTTTCCTTCCTTCTTTCCTTCTTTCTTTCTTTTCTTTCTTTCTTTCTTTCTTTCTTTCTTTCTTTCTTTCTTTCTTTCTTTCTTTCTCTTTCTTTCTTCCTTCCTTCCTTTCTTTCTTTCTTCCTTTCTTTCTTTCTTTTCCTTCCTTCCTTTTCTTTCTTTTTTTTTTTTTTGTTGAGACAGAATCTCCCTCTGTCATGCAGGCTGGAGTGCAGTCGCATGATCTCAGCTCACTGCAATCTCTGCCTCCCAGGCTCAAGCGATTCTCGTGCCTTAGCCTCCCAAGTAGCTGGGATTACAGGCGTGTGCCACCATACCCAGCTAATTTTTGTATTTTTAGTAGAGATGGGGTTTCACCATGTTGGCCAGGCTGGTCTCCAACTCCTGGCCTCAAGTGATCTGCTCGCCTTGGCCTCCCAAAGTGCTGGGATTACAGGCGTGAGCCACTGCGTCTGGCCAATGGTGTTTCTTAATTGGGTCTTTTCTGTACTAGGCTCTCTGAGCAAGAACACCCTGGGTATGACTACTTGTAGTCATGGGTGAAAGTGGGAAATGCAGGAGTTGTTATTAAATGTCCTTGCATGTTTGGATATGAGTTTTGAGAGCTTCTGCAGAATCTGGGGAATGTGGGATGAGGCACTTTTGGAAGGTTTGGGTGAAGGACCCTGTTGCTGGGAGATCTTATGGGGAGCAAAGCCCTTGTGTGTGGCAGGTTCCTGTGGATGTGGTGGTATATACCACAGGCAAAAAAGCAGGAAGATCCAGGATCCTGGCTCCTGCTGGTGCACAGGCTTCTGCTTGGACTTTTCCAGGGTGGCCCCAGAGGACAGGAAAGACCACTTTTGGTCAATTCTAAAATGCACATTTTTCAGCCTTTCATATTTTGAAAATCAGAATGCTTCTTTCAGTCAGCCACATCTCATAATTATTGGTATCTGTTTTTCCTTCTTAGCATTACTCAAATTACAGGTGTGTCTTACAGTCCATACTCTTCTTATATTTGGCAAATTGTGGTAGATTTGGGCTCCTGAAGTTGGAATAAGAATGCAGTCAAACTAAGTACTCCCATCTTCTGGAGTTCAAGGGCCAGAGAGAGAAAAAGATGAAACATTTATGCTTTCCTTACCTATCATTTCTGTCCAAAGTAGAGGAGAAAGGGCAGGATTCTTTTATCTAGAGCTGTGGTTCTCAAAGTAAGGTCCCCAGATGAGCAACATCAGCATCACCTGGGACCCCATGAAGCAGAAGCTCGGGGTTTTAAGCAGCCCCCCAGGTGATCCTGAGAACCACTTGATGCCAGTAGTTTCTGCCCAGTTCTTGATCACTGACTCTTTAATTTATATCTAAAGTCCAAGTCTCTGGAGCCTCCACCCCCATATACTTATGATAGTTCACTTGCACCTCAAACTGTATGCACTTAACTGGAAATCCTTGTCTTCCTCCTCAAACCAGTTTCTTCCTACGATTTCTCCCTCTGGATGGTTCCACCATCTCACCTGCTGCTTAAGGTGGAAATGTGGTGTCTCTGTTCCTCTCCGTCTCAGTGTCTCTCTGAGGCATTCCAGCCCCTCCATGCCCACCGCCCATGGCCGTGCCTGGGTTTAGCCTTTCCCTTCCTGGAATATTGCCAGGGTATCTTGTGTTTTCCATGCCTCAGGGCCTATCCTGTCCAGTCCCTCCGTGCTGGTCAGGTCAGAGTGACATCTGTCACGTGCACACCTGATGATGAAATTCCTTTATCTAATCAGTCTTTAATGACTTGTCATTCTCTCAGCAGTGTTTCCCAACCTGGATCCCTTTCAGAACCCTGAACCCTGGACTTCCGAGATCATCACCGACATCTGAGAACTGCTGCTTGTGATCTTTCCTTTTGGAAACTCACCACCACCTTTGACACTTTAAACTCCTTTAGGTTTGACCTAGCATTTCCCATGGTCTTGGTTGATCTTGCCTCTTCTGCATGTCAGCTGGCCCCAACTTGCTCTTTGGCCTTCTTTTCTGTAACTCCCCTGATTCTATTTTTGGTTGATGGTGATTTGGAAATTTAATTTCCTGAAAATGTCATGTTCCCTTCTGCCCTTGGACTTTCACCCATTGTTTTTACCTCTGAATGAAATGCTCTTCGTTCTCCTTGGCTCCTGGAAAATTCCCTCTTGTCATTCAGGTCTCAGTTTAACCACTGCCTCCTACAGGAAGCCCTCCCTGACTCTTCCAGAAAAGTTTGGGCACCACCTCCCACCGATGTCTGCACCTTGTCAACACTTTCATCATCCCTATCTCCTCACAGACTAGAACCTTCTTGAATGCAGTGACACTGGTTTAGCACAGTGTCTGCATGGTGCGGGTGCTTAGTAAATTCTGGTGGATGCAAAGCCAGAATGTGATAGAGTCATTGAGTCCCGGTAGTTTCTGGCCATAATGGTGTTATCCTATTATATTTATATGTAATAGTGCTTTTACAAATGCTTTAATATAATGACTCGTGTAATCCTTGTTACATCCCTGGGTAGGCACTAGCATTTTTTGAAAAATATTATTTTTATTTATTTGTTTGTTCATTTATTTTTCTAGAGACAGGGTCTATGTTGCCCAGGCTGGTCTTGAACTCCTGGCCTCAAGTGATCCTCCCACTTCAGGCTTCCAAAGTGCTGGGATTGCAGACATGAGCTCCTGTGCCTGGCTGGCACTTAGCATTGTTATCTCTACAGTTCAGATGGGGTGAAGATGGAAGGATTTTTTGGGTGTGGCCCACCTGTCCCCTGCATGTGGAAGTGAGAAGGAGCCCTCATCTCTGGGAGGAATGTTGGCAAAGAAGGAACAGAGGGCTTTAGGAGGTGCTTTTTCTTTTTCCTTTTTTTTTTTTTTCCCTTTTTGAGACAGGATCTCACTCTGTCACCCAGGCTGGGGTGCAGTGGCACGGTCTCGACTCCCTGCAACCTCTGCCTCGGAGGCGCTTCTTGAGAGAAGCAGAGCACATGCCTGCAGGTCATTTTTCCTTTTCTCGTGAGAAAGGAAGAATTTCTTGTCTTCTCTAGGAAAATGAATACTTCCCTTACACTAAGAAATTTTTGTCCGCAAGGGGTTACTTGCAATTTGTTGGCAAATTCAATAGGGTAGTTATTCTCTGGTTACAGCAGCCCAAGTTGTTAGGATCTTGGTGCTTCTTGTAAGTAAAGCGGGTAACTTTATGGCATGGGACATTTAGCAACGTCTGGAGACATTTTTAATTGTCACAAATGGGTAGAGGGTGCTCCTGGTATCTGGTAGGTAGAGGCTGGGGTGCTGCTCATCATCCTGTAGTGGAGAGGCTGTATCCCTCCACAGAGAATCACCTTGCCCAAATGTCAATAGTGCTAAGTTGAGCAATCCTATTTTATCATCGTAGGCTTAGGCATACACCCAGCATCTTAAAAAGTAAACAGAAAATGTCAAGGTCTAAACACAGCAGTGGGAAACCGCAAATAGGCCTGACCTAGGAGGTGACTGTGGGTGGGTCCCTGAGGTTTTTTTTTTTTTTTTTTTTTTTCCAGACAAAGTCGTCTCACTCTGTTGCCCAAGTTGGAGTCCAGTGGTGCAATCACGGTTCACTGCAGCTTCAACCTCCTGGGCTCAAGTGATCCTCTCACCTCAGCCTCCAGAGTAGCTAGGACTACAGGAGAGTGCCACCATGCCCAGCGAAGTTTTTAGTTTTTTTTTAGAGAAGGAGTCTCCCTATGTTGCCCATGTTGGTCTCAAACTCCTGGGTGCAAGTGATCCTCCTTCCTTGGCCTCCCAAAGTTTTGAGATTACATGCATGAACCACAGGTCCCTGGATTTTAATGAGCAAGACACAATGAAGGACATGAAACTACAGGTAGGGGGACAACCTCCACACTCCATTTAGTTTTAGGAAAGGAAACTGCAGGACTGCCAGCCTTGAAAGGTAGGATTGAGGACATCAGTAACCTTGAAGGGATTTGCCTACTATTTGCACTTGCTTCCAGAAGTCCACAAAAAAACCTATACTGTAGTTTTTTTTTCTGAACATTATTCTTAAGGAAATGTTCTGGAAATGTTCTAGAAATGTCATTCTTGAAGAAATGTCCTAAAATGACAATAGCAGGGGGAAAACAAAGATTGCTTTCAATAGATGGAAAGATAATTGGGAAAAGGGTAGTGACCAATGAATGTCAGATCTGATGGATCCAGTATGGTATGTAAGACTGGCCACAGGACTCAAGTCTGTGAAAGGTCTTATAACTGCATCAGGGAGAGGAGGCCAATAGGAATAGAGGCCTCCATAGTGACTGAATATAATTTGGGCGGTGTTGGTAGCAATTTGTTCCATGTGGGAAGAAAATATTAGAACATTTTTAAGAATAAAGAATTGAGGCCAGGCGTGTTGGCTCAGGTCTGAAATCCCAGCACTTTGGGAGGCCGAGGCGGATGGATCACTTGAGGTCAGGAGTTTGTGACCAGCCTGGCCAACAAGGTGAAACCTCATCTCTACTAAAAATACTAAAAGTAGCTGGGTGTGGTGGCACATGCCTGTAATCCCAGCTACTCAAGAGGCTGAGGCAGGAGATTCGCTTGAACCCAGGGAGGTAGAGGTTGCAGTGAGCCGAGATCACGCCATTGCATTCCAGCCTGGGCAACAGAATGAGACTCCGTCTCAGAAAAAAAAACAAAAAACAAAAAACAAAGAATTGAGGCCGAGGTAGGAGTATTGCCTGAGGTCAGGAGTTCAAGACCAGCCTGGGCAACATAGTGAGACCCCATCTCTAAAAATAAAAAATTAGCCATGCATGGTGGGGTGTGCCTCCCAAATAGTCCCAGCTACTTGGGAGGCTCAGGTGGGAGGGTTGCTTGAGCCCAGGAGGTGGGGGCTGCAGTGAGCTGTGATTATGTCACTGTACTCCAGCCTGGGTGACAGAGTTAGACTGTCTCAAGAAAAAAAAAAAAAAAGAATAAATGTTAACAGTCTTTATCTTTGGCATTATTAATGTCTATACAGAGCAATACTGGTGCTCACACCCAGCCATGTGCCAAATGTCCCAAGTCAGAAATGAAATAAGAATTAATCCAAGGGCAGAGTGGGGCACCCCACAGTATCCCACATATTGGCATGTATCGTGCCTTACCCAGGTATGGTCATGTGAACCCAGAGATGACATCGAGTTTATGTAAAACCTACCTTCACAGCATAGGTAAATAGCTTAAAAAGACTTTTGAAGATGTGCAAGCTGTTGAAGGCAAGGGTAATACTCCAAGCACAAGTGACCACAAGAAAGTGGTCAATTTGTATTCCTGATGTGAGTTCCTTACTGTATTGAGAGGTCCAAACATTGTCTTCATCAGGTCTGGCAAGAAGCTGACCAGAAAAAAATCAAAATGATCAAGAGACTATTTGAAATGCAGTTTTATGTCTAAGTTCATTAATGATAGCTATTTTCCTAGCCTCATATATGTGCTTTGAGATATTACTGATATTAGCACTTGGAGGTAATTTGTAAATAGATAAATAGACACCTTGCAAGAGTAAGCTCCAGCTTGACCATAAGCCTTATAGCCTATGATGAGGTGCTTGTATTTCTTCTGATTGATTGATTGATTATGTTTTACACTAAGTTTTATATTGATGCATAATTTATATCCAGTAAAATGCATCTGTTCGAGGGGTATAGTTTGGTGAGCTTTGACAAGCCAGTATAATCGTGCAATCACCATCACAATCATGATATGGAACAGTTCCGTCATCCCCCCACCTCCCCAAATTCTCTCATATTCCTTTGTAGTCTGTCCTTGCCCCCATCCTGGCCTCTGGCAACCACTGATCTGATTTCTGTTCGTAGTTTTACTTTTCCCAAAATCTCATATAAAACCAGTCAGACAGTATGAGGCTTTCATGTCTGGCTTCTTTCACTTAGGCACAGTGTCTTTGAGGTTTATCCATGTTGTCACATACGTCAGTAGGCCTTTCTCTCTCCTTTTGTTTTTAAAGAGACAGGGTCTTGCTCTGTTGTCCATGCTGGAGTGCAGTGGTGCGATCATAGCACACTGCAGCTTGACTTCCTAGGCTCAAGTGATCTTCCCACCTTAGCCTCCTGAGTAGCTGAGACTACAGACATGTGCCACCATGCCTGGCTAATTTTTAATTGTTTTTGTAGAAACAAGGTCTTACTATGTTGCCCAGGCTGGTCTCAAACTCCTGGCCTCAAGCAGTCCTCCTGCCCTGGCCTCCCAAAGTGCTGGGATTATAGACTTGAGCCACTGTACCCTGCTAGCCTTTCCTTTTTATTGCTGGGTAGATTCCCTTGTATGGATGTACTTACTGTTGAATGTTTGTCCATTTCTTAGTGGAAGGGCACAGGGTTGTTTCCAGGTTTTGGTGATTACAAATAAAGTCACTGTACACATTTGCAATTGAGTCTTTATGTGGACATAAGTTCTCATTTCTCTTGTATAAATGCATCTCTAGAAGTGTGATTGCTGCATATGGCAAGTGTATGTTCACCTTTATAAAAAAACTGCTCAACTGTTTTGCGAAGTGGCGGTGCTATTTTACATTCCTACCAGCAATATATGGAAGTCTGGTTGCTCCACATCCTTGCCAGCACTTGTTATTGTTCTTTTCTTTTTTTCTTAATTTACCCATTTAATAGGAAGATAGTGGCATTTCACTGTGATTTTAATTTGCACTTCCCTATTGGCTAAAGATGCTGAACATCTTTTCCTGCGTTTATTTGCCATCTTCATCTGTCCTTGAGTGAAGCACACTTATTACATTTTGAGCATCAGTTTCCTTCTATATGTACTCTGACAATCATGTGGACAGAATTTTTTGGAGGATTACAATGAAATAATTCAGGTGAAAGTTTTTTTTTTTATTGTTGTCATTTTTTGTTTTTCAACCCGGTGCTTGGTACATAGCTGTTGCCATTTTTTATTTTCAATGAATGACTTTTGGTCAAAGAGTGACCTTAGGGGTTATGACAAACTGAATGACATATTTGTGACTCTTTCACGAAGAAGGGGAAGAGCATGAGGAATAGTGACCCAAGGAAGGGAGGTAGGAAGGATTTGTCACCTGAAAACTCCAATATGGAGATGAATGGCTGGAGAATGTTCTGGAGAGCCATGCAAGTTTACCACCCTGAAAAACTGGTGTTTCTCTTGTGGGCAACAGGAGGTCATTAAGGGTGTGAAGACAAAAAGGTCCTCATTAGATCTGAGTTTCAGAAGCCTGAGGGCAGTACACCATTGTTTAATCTATTTCACTTGTATGTTGTTGGCAGTGCTCCCAATATGAGCCGCATCCTATTAAGTCAAGAAGGTTAGTGTCTCGAAACCCAAAGAATGGGGAGAGGCTGAAACGGAGACTTCTCCAGAGGATCACGCCAGGCAAAGCCACCTCTGTGGAGTTGAGCAAAGGCTCCGCTTGACCCCAAACATCTTCTGCATGAACATAGACAGGACCTGGGAATCCTACATTCTGTCCTTGAGATCTGAATTGACTCTTTTCACTTTGTCACTTATTGTCATATTGATAGAGGATAATAGATTATCTCACTGTCATTAGCAGGCTTTTTATTTCTCTTATTTCCTTTTTAAAATCTTAACAGTCAGAATTCCCTATGAATGCACAAATATATGTTGGTTATAAACAAAACTACTAAAAAGTCTGTACAGTAAAAATGGAAAGCCTTAAGCACACTCAGCATGTTGATCGAACACGTATTCATGGAGCACCTGTTGCCAGGAATTCCCAGGCACTGCTTGAAGGCCTGGGATAGGTAGATCATCAAATAAAGCATACAGAGCTCCCCCAGGACCATGGATCTGCATGCTAGCAGAGGGAGAGACAATATGTGATAATAACAAATAAGTAAATTATACTATCTGCAAGAAGGCTGTGCTATGTGGAAAAGATCTTTAAAATGTACGGAAGACATTTCCATGTGGTTTGTATACAGCTATGATCTTTGTGTAACTTATGCCATACTATTCTGTGGCTGGAGCTAATTATATCGGAGCTGGGATTTGGTCCTTATGGGATGGGATGTAAAGCTGTGAGGTTTTGGTGGAGAGAGAGGGCCCCGGGGAGTGAAGAACTCAAAGCTCTGGAGCCTGTTTGCACAGGGGGTGGGGAGTGGCTGGAACCACCAGGAACAGCGACTGTTGATGCTCTCCTGATCCCAGGATGATTTCCTACTGAACTTTTTGGAGGGTCAGGGTGTGGGGAAGATGAAACAGAACTTTCAAACACAAATGCTGGCTGTGATGGAAGTCTGATGGTTGTAGCAGTGGGCCCAGATCCATACTGTTTATAAGGAAAGAGGAGAAGGGAATGTCCTCTTATGAGGCTGAAACATGCATCCATCCTTTTGTTTGGTTTCCTTTTAAATTCCACTTGCAAATAAGAGTTTCTTGACACATTACATTTGAATCTTTTGAAACTTAATTTTCTTGTACAGAATATTATTCTGTTTTCCCTTTCTTTCTCTGCAATAAAGCATGCCTGGCTGTTCTCTCATGGATAGAACTGCCTCTGTCCTATTGCTACTTACTCTTTGAATATTATTGACAAAAGTGAGAGCTCATTTGTCAAAGCATACATTATGTTCTGGGTTGAAAAAAAATCCCCCTGCTCTAAAACATTAATTTCCAGAATGTAAGACAGGCTGTGCTAGGTGATACAATTTTCATCTGACACATAAAACACATTAACAGAATATTTTTTTCCACAAGTAGAATAGAAACTTGTAATTCGACAAGCCATCAGACACTTCTCGCTTCCCAAGTTTGAAGTACAACTCTTTTTCCTCTTGAAGCTAATGATTTCATTATGACGAAGATTTTCTGCATAGAATAGGCTTCTCTGCTCCTTTACAGTTTTTGCGCAGTAGGTAATTGGGCCTTTAGTTAATTAGCTGCGGCTGATAGGATATGTGCTAGAAAGAATCAGGTGCAATTTTCCCCCTCTTCTCATTTTATTGTGTGCATTTTGTTGGCGAGATAATTTTAGCCCAATTCATTGTTCAAGTCTACCAGGAGAAAAAAATTAATTATATTAGTTTCATGGTGTTTGGTCTAGAAGGTATAAAATGTAATTTTCTACTTTAGGAGGCCGAGGCGGGTGGATCACCTGACATCAGGAGTTCAAGACCAGCCTGGCCAACATGGCCAAACCCCATCTCTACTAAAAATACAAAAAATTAGCCTGGCATGGTGGTGGGCGCCTGTAATCCCAGCTACTCAGGAGGCTGAGGCAGGAGAATCACTTGAACCAGGGAGGCGGAGGTTGCAGTGAGCCGAGATCGTGCCATTGCACTCCAGCTGGGCAACAAGAGTAAAACTCTGTCTCAAAAAAAAAAAAAAAAATTATGAGGAAAGAAAGGCATGCATGAAGGCTCCATTCCTTTTCAAACATAATTTTCTTTCTTTATTCTTGGCTTTTGTTTGTTGTCATCTCTTGGGTCTTTGCTCAGCTTCTCTCAATTGTTCCAGAGTACACAGGGACCTCTCGTCTACTAGTGAGTTCTCCAGCAACATAGGAAAACCCAGACCAGATATTGATGTATGTGGTAGCCTTGAATCGGAATCTGGCAGACTCCAAGTGCAGGGTGCATAACTGATCAAGGGCCCGAGCTACTGTGCTCTGCAGTCCCTTGCAATGTTGGTGCAGGGGTGCAGAGGCCATGTTTCTCACTGACTAATCCCAGCCAGCGACCCAATATGACTGACATTGGCTTGACAACTCCCCTGGGGTAGCCTGGAACCTGTCTTAGTCTGTGTATCAGTCAAGAGCGGTCCAACCTTCCCTCCCTTTATCCTTCAAGTGGGGGCAGACTTGCATTGCCCTTTCTTTTACAGAGGTGTTCTCTCTGAAACCATCCTGATTTTCTTAATCCCACGTGGACATCTGCTTCTTGTTGGGCCAGGACTCACTTAATGTCCCTGCAATGTGTCCACTGATTCAGCTCCCCTCCCTCCATGCTGTGTGAAGACTTGCTGTAAAGATGGGCTACTTTTGTAGTTGCCTTCTTGGTGTTCACAGACTGGCAAGCAGACCAGACAGCAGCCTGCTTACTTGGGCCCCCATATGCAGCCTGATTCCTGCTGGCCTTCCTGAGGGTCCTCTCGACACCCCATCTTGACATGTTCTCTTATTTTGGCTACACTGACAAAATACCCACTGGGTTTTGCTCCTGTCTTGCTCCTTAGTCCTGTATAGCCTCTCCACCGACTCATGTCTCTTTGTGCATGTTGGTCCTGCTGTGGTTTTCTCATTTTTCCAGGTGATCTCAGCCACATCCAAGGCTTCCCCTTGAACATGTATACTCAAATTCTATACCAAAGCCACTCTAGGGGACACTACCACCCACAGTAGGCACTTCCTGAAACTCAGTATTTCTGACACCCACTTCACCCTCCTTCATTCACAAAACACCTGGTGTATCTAATGGCACCACCATCTTTGCATTCTCTCAAGGCAGAAAGCTATGAGTTAGTCACATTAGAACTCTGTCGCACTAACTCTCACCCACCCCATGGCCATTGATTCCTTGCTGATTTCCTCTTTGTAGCATTTTTGAATCTTACGGAAGAAGTGAAAAATGTATGCTCTGAAAACTATAAAACATTGTTGAAAGAGATTAAAGAAGACCTAAATAAATGGAAATGCATCCCATGTCTATGTTCATGGGTTGGAAGACTTAATAACATTAAGATGGCAGTACTTCCCAAATAGATCTATAGACTCAGTGCAAGCTCTATCAGAATCCCAGCTGGCTTATTTGCAGAAGTAGACAAGCAGAACCTATCATTCATCTGGTAATATAACAAACCCAGAATAACCGAAACAATATTGAAAAGGAAGATCAAAATGGAGGAGTCACACTTCCTGATTTCTAAACCCACTATAAAACTTACAGTCAAAACTTATTATAGTAATAAAGGCAATGTGGTAGTGGTAAAAGGGTAAATATGTAGATGAATTGAATAGAATTAAGAGTGTAGCAATAAACCCTCACATTTGTAGTCAATTAATTTTAAACAAGAGAGTCAATACAATTAAGTTGGGTAGAGAATAGGCTTTTAAAAGAATAGTGCTGGGACAACTGGATGCTCAACATGCAAGAGAGTGAAGTTGGATTCCTACTTCACACCGTATACAATAATTAACTCAAAATGAATCTAAGATCTAAATGTAAGAGCTAAAACTATAAAATTCTTGGAAGATATGAACAATGTCTTTGTTTAGAAATCTAGAGAGGAACTTTTAAAGCAGCTAAAGAAAGGTTGGGTGAGAGGTGGCTTTGTGGGCAGAGTAGTATCTGACCAATCAATGGCTAATTGGTCCAGGGAAGCTGCCACCTGCTTCTGGCACACCATGTTGGTGCCCCCTTCTCCATCTTTTTTGGGCAAGAAGATAGGGAGAAAAAAAAAATCTAGCAGGATGTTGCCTACTTAAAGGAGTGAGAAGCACTTGTTAGAACGTTCTGCCCACCGTGGGGGTGAAGATGAATGTTATCAGTTGAAAGAAGAATTGACATCACAGTAGCAATGAGCATGCTAAGCTCACAGATCTTGGTTTCTAAATCCCTTCTCTAATAGAAGGAACCAGGGCTCCTTGGAGACTGCTTATTCTGGGACTGAGGCAAGGGAAATCCAAGATGTTCCAGCAATATCATATGGTGCCTAAAATTAATGAAGTGTTTAGAAAATGTTAGGGACATGTTTTTCAGTTAGATATCAGGTGGATTTGTATTTGCAGTCTAGTTTTTAAAAATACTAGCTGATTTGAGTGGCTCTTGCATTTGATGAGTTTTTGTTGTGCATAGCCCTTGACTGGGGGCAAAAAAGGAATTTCTAGCTCTCGAACAGCATGAAGCAAAGAAGTTTGATGATTATTATCTTCATGGAAATATTTTATTATGTATGTGAACAAAGCTAATGGGCAATTAGTTTCCATGTCATGAAGACTTTCCATGTCCATATCTCAAAAGAATTTTGCAAGAGACTGTATCTAATTCATTATTATAACTTCAGTCAAGCAACATTCTTGAAAAATAGCACTCACCAGGAAGAAACCATTTATGGAATTAAATACAGACAACTTATTTTTAGAATGAACACCGTTGAGTTTCAATAGGAAGAACACCTTTCAGTTTCAATAGGAAAAAAATGACTATGTATTTGAGATGTGAGATAAAATTAACATGAGGAGAAGAGCAGCACAGACCGTGTGGGTAGAAATTTGTTTTCCTTTTGGGTTCTAAGAGTCACTGCCATCAAACTAAAAATTGGCCTTTTCAAGAGGAAACAAGGTTTTGTGTCAGCTTTGTTTTATTATTATTATTCTTTATGCTGTATTTTTGGCTTGCTGACAGCAGCCTTCTGCAACAAGGATTCATAAATGGTTCTTCATATTTAATGTAAATGTCAAGACTGTCAATTCCTGAGCCTGCAGATTTTGCAAAAATATCATTCACCAGCATCTTCATTCTAGTTTGGAACAGATTCAGGGAAATGTCCTTGGCTCCAAAAAAGCTTTAAATAAGGTTTGGACACTCTGGGAGGCTGGCTTGGCTCCACTGTCATTGCCCTTTTGCCACTTCCAGGTAGGGATGGAGATCTTCGGGCATCTGTGCCTTAAAAGGCCTGGGCCTATAAATAAGCAGAGAAAGCTACATTTTTCCATGCTATGTGGCCCTGACCCTTTTACACAAACATAGATGGATGGTCTGAAAGTAACACAAGAAAGCCAGATGTGAAAAGCAACAAAAACAGGGAGGAAAAAAAAAAAGTCTGCCTCGCCCTGGAGAGTCTCGCTTAACTGAAGGCTTTTCTCTCTGCCAAGGTTTCCAGCTCTGCGTAACTCCTGTTTCCAGGCTGCCTTGGGTTTTAGGAACCTGTGGACTCCAGAGATAAAACAGGAGGCTGGTTTCCCATGGGTTTTTGCAAGTTCCTGTGTCATCCTAGCCAAGAATTGTATTGGAGTCTTGCAATGATGGTGTGCATGTGTACGTCCAGTGGTGATATACATGGGGTCTCATGGCCTGCAAGATCCCAAATGATGTGGCTGCTGTCTCCCTTTCATGTGCTTCCCATTCCTTCTCTCCCTCTGAGCAAGCAGTCTGCCTTTCTCTCTGCTCCTCAGGCTGCCACAGTCAGTCCAGTCTCCAAGTCTCTGCACTTGCAGTTTCTTGACTTGTCACTGTTTTCCCCAAGATAATCATACAGGTCTTTATTCTTTCAAGAGACCTTTCTTGACCTCACTCACTCCCGCGTGGCCCCTCTCTGAAATCCCTCTCCTCTTATCACACTTTCTTTTTCATTTTCTTTCTTTCTTTTTTTTTTTTTTTAAGACAGGGTCTCACTCTGTTGCCTGCAACCTCTGCCTCCCAGGTTAGCTGGGATTACAAGTGTGTGCCACCATGCCTGGTTACTTTTTGTATTTTTAATAGAGATGGGGTTTTGCCATGTTGGTCAGGCTGGTCTTGAACTCCTGGCCTCAGGTGATCTGCCCGCCTCGGCCTCCCAAAGTGATGGGATTACAGGTGTGAACCACCACACCCAGCCTGTTTTTCTTTATGTCACCCGTCTGGACTTGCCATAATAGATTTCATTGTTTATATATCTGTCTTCTCCATTAGAAAGTATTCTTGATGGGAGCAGGGACTTTGTTTTCATCCTTGCTTTCAACTCAGCACCTAGAACCTGGTACATACTGAGTGTTTAAATAAATATATGTTATGTGTAATCCCAGCACTTTGGGAGGCTGAGGTGGGAGGATCACTTGAGGCCAGGAGTTAGAGACCAATATGGGCAACACGGCAAAACCCCATATCTACAAAAACTACAAAAAGTTAGCTGGGTGCAGTGGTGCATGCCTATATTCCCAGTTACTTGGGAGGCTGAGGCAGGGAGATTGCTTGAGCCCAGGAATTCCAGGCTTCGGTGAGCTGTGATCAGCACTGCACTCCAGCCTGGGTGACAGAGCAAGACCCTGTCTCAAAAGAAAAAAAAATTATGTATATATATAAATATAATGCAGATAAACAAATGAATGCATAGATATATTCCTGAGTACAGTAGTTTTGATTTTGGTGGCATGTCGTACTTGTATTAGTGGGGTGTCACTCCACCGAAGAATTTCCTTTGACTCTTCCAATGATGGTATGCATGTATACATCCGACGGTAATCCATCCCTATCTATCTATCCATCCATCCATCCGTCTATCCATTTCATCTATCTATCCATCCATATCTGTTTATCCATCATCCATCTATGCATTTTATCTATCTATCTAAATTAGGTTTCAGATAGAAAACACAAAACTTGGGCAGGGTGATTCCATAAATAGTATTAGAAAAGAGGTAAAGATTGGGGTTGCTTCCTGAAGGAAATGGATTTGTTATCATCATGATCAATTACTGTGATTGATGTAATGAGGAAACAGTGATTAAGTAACATGGTGAATTCAAATTATACATTGGCAATTATCCTCTTAACTGTATAAGTGTGAAGATATACTTTTTGAGAACCCTGGTATAGAAAGGAATGAATAAAGGGATGTAGTCCTTACATTATTTTTTTTTTGTTTGAAGGCTTAATGTTGATGATACTGAAGATCACATTTATCACAGTAAGGAGGCAGTCTTTATTCTTTCACTCCTCCTTCCCTCTCTCGAGCCTCCCTCCCTTCTCCTTCCATCTTCTTTCTTCCTTTACTTTCCCACTCACTGTGTCCCTGGCTTCTTCCTTTGATTATTCATAGGGTGAGGAAGTTCTTAGTAAAAAATAATTGAAATGGATGATTTCACTTGCATTATGACATTCCCTGATCCCTTATTCTAATAATAATAACATCATATACCCAATGGTGGCCACTTTGTGTTCACTGCCTCACCTTTCTCTTCTGTAAAATGAGGATTATGATAAATACTGCACAGATGGAGAATTAAATCAGGGATAGAGGATGTAAGCAATTACCTTGAAGTCACATGGTGTCAATTACCTTGAAGTTACAAGATTTGACTTTGAGAGGTGCCATTCAGATACACTACCTACCTCTCCAAAAACTGTTAAATATGTGCATACAGCAAAAATATATTATTTTACTTCTCAGTTTGAAAGAATTTGAGACTTATAAAAATGTTGCCAAACATTTTAGTACAAAGTAATTACCTTTATATAGTACATATACCCTTCACCCAGCTTTCAAAAATGTTAGTATCTTATGTAGCTATTATACAATGATCAAAACTAAGAAAGTAACATGAGTATAATACTATTAGTTATCCTGCAGATTTTCTTCAGGTTTTTGTTCAATTTTTGCACTAATGTCCTTTTTCTGGTCCAGGAGTGCATGCAAGGCTTCACATTGCATTTAGGTGTTGTCTCCCTAACTCCTGCAATTTGAGCCTTTCTTTGTTCTTTATATTCTTGACATTTACAAAGAGCACTAGCAAATTTTTTAGTAGAATGCCCCTCAATTTGGGTTTTCCTGGTGTTTCCTCATTATTAAATTTAGGTTATATGTTTTTTTGCAAGAATGCCAAGGAATTGATATTGTGTCCTCTGCATGTTATCAGGGGGACACATGATTATGTCACTGTGTTTTATTACTGGCGATATTAACCTTGATCAGTTGGCTAAGGCTGTGTCTGCCAGGATTCTCCATTGTAAAGTTACTATTTTTCCTTTGAAATAAAAAAATATTGTGAGGAGACACTTTGACAGTATACAGATGTCCTGTTTTTTATCATATTTTTTTCACCAGCTAATGTTAACAGTCATTGATGGCTTCTTCAAGAACAGTTATTACTGTGATACATGCAAATGGTGATATTCTATTTCTTTCATTTCTTTTACATTGAATAATGGGAGTTCTATGATAAGAAAGAGTTATACCTTCTCCTTTGATTTAGTAGTAATGAATTCATGGATAATCATTTTATTCTATGGGTTATAATTCATTAGTATTAGTATTTTTTGCTATTTCTGCTATTGCTCCAGTTGTCCCCAGATTTGCCCATTGGGAGATCCTTTAACTGTCAATTCCTTTTGACATGGCCCCATCATTTTCTAAATACTTCCTTAATTTTAGGCACCATATGATATTGTTGGGACATTTTGTATTTTCCTTGCCTCAGTCTGGGAATAAGCAATTTCCAAGGAGCCCCCATTCCTTGTATTGGAGAAGGGATTTAGAAAACAAGATCTGGGAGCTTGGCATGCTCATTGCTACTGTGGTGTCAATTCTTAACCCTCTCAAAGAACAGGGCTATTTCCCAGTATATCTATGAATACACAGACATACACATATAACCATCTATACCTATATGTATATACCTTTATGTTTATATATTAAGGACCATGAGTTTATACTGTCACTGATTCCAGTCTAACATCACAGTGTTCATTCTAGCCTTCCCCTGTATTTGTAATTCTTCAACAGTAAAACATCTGTCCCTCATTACCCTCAACATATTTATGAACTCACTCAGCCCTAACTTATATGTGTATGCATGTTTATAGTCCCCAAATTGCTAACTCACATGCCACTTGAAAAGAACATGTATTAACTAGAACACAGTATATGTACACATTTCTTTTTGTCTTTTAAGCCTTCTAGTATGTAGTCAAAATATTGTTTTTCAAAGTTATTTAGATCAGTTCTTTTCTTCTTTTAGCATGTCTGTGTTATGCATTTGCAATAGAGTTGGGCTCATTTGTTACTCTTTAAATTCCATTTTGGGTCTCTGCCCTACTGCCACCACCACTGTCCTGGCTGATTTTAATTAGTTATTACTTTTTGAGTAAGGGAAGCATAGCATAGTTCTAAAAGTCAACATCATACAAAACACATACACAGAGAGGTCCTGCTGTCCACCCCTCCATCTGTGATCCCCCACTCCCATTCTCTCATTCCTTCTTCATTCTCACCCACCCCCTCTAAGTAACCAGCTGCATTCACTTCTGATTCATCTCTCCTGTTTATTTTGCACAAAAGAACAAATGCATGACTATTTTCTTATATCTCCTTCATTCTTACATGAAGGCTAGCATATTATAAAGATATTACTTTGCACTTTGTTTTTTTTCCCCACTGAACAATATGTCCTGGAAATTTCAGTTCATAAAGATCTTTTCCATTCTACACTTTTATTTTTTTCCCACTGAGGTGTAACTTTCATATAATAAAGCACACATATCTTTTTTTAATTAAAAAAAATTTAGAGACTCTAAAAAAAAGCTGTGTCTCCCAGGCTGGAGTGCAGTGGTGCAATCACCATTCTCTGCACCCTTGACCTCCTGGGCTCAAGGCATCCTCTCTCCTCAGCCCCCGTGAGTAGCTGGGACCTCAGGTGCATGCCACCACGCCCAGCTAAATGTTTTTATGTAGAGACAGTGTCTCACCATGTTGACTAGGCTGGTCTTGAACTCCTTGGGGTCAAGCAACCCTCCTGCCTTAGCCTCACAAAGTGCCGAGATTACAGGCATGAGCCACCACGCTCAGCTGAGCACACACATCTTAACTATACAGCTTGATGATTTTTTTTCCATATACTTACATCTGTAAACACCATTCAGTGGATAACTAGAAACACTGCTGGTGTCCTGGAACATTCTCTCATGCTTTTTCTCAGTCACCATCCTCCCCTACAACCAGGGTAACTATTCTGATTTTTATCACCATGAATTAGCATTGTCTGTTTTTGAACCTCGCATGATCAGACTCCTACAGTACATACTGTTCTTATGGTTTTGTTTGTTCCACGTTATGTCTTATCTATATTCATTTAACCTGGTACAGCCCCGGTGGGTAAATCTTGGATCTGAAAGCTTCATCTTCTTCTGTTATCTTGGAACAAGATTGATGTAGGAGGACAGCTTGCAGGTATTATAGCTTTCTGCACCTTGCTTTGCAGGAGATTATATCTTGTTAAAAATAGATATTTTATAAGGTTTTTAAAAAACTGACACTAACTCCAGTGGTCTCTGAGTGTTTGCATTAAAACCAACTGAGGAGACAATTCTGCCAGTTGGTTTGAAATAAATGGTTGTGCACTTGATCTCCATTTATATAAATAACTTTCAGTGGAATAAACATAATTCTACTGAAATATATGTCCCACGAGGCAGAGATGATGCTTCCTTTATTGACTACCGTATAATGACCTAGTACTTGGTTGGCGAATAATTCTAAAGTGAATAATTCTAAAACAATTGTTAAAGAATAAAAAACCGGACAGTTGCCATAATTTATTCATTAATTACAAATTCACTAAACACTAATTATTATGATGATGATGTTATGCATTGGGAATTGGGCTGGATCTAGCTGGGAATGTGTGTGTCCGGCTCTCAAGGATGTTGCCTTATGCCGGTGAATTGGCCTGGTCCTCCTTCCCTTGAATTGACCAATTCTGAGTTCACCAACAACTCAGGGGGCTGCAGAGTTCATGCTAAACGATGATTGAGGCTGATAACACACAGGCAGAGGGTTCTTTATTCTTTCCCAATGGGCTGAAGCTGCCTTGTTCATTCTACTGCTGTCACTGGGTGGGGAGGCAAAGAGAAGTGCTGTTCCTCGAGGAGCAGAAAGAAGCGCTGGTAGATAGTTCTAGATTGAACTTTATCTGAGTAACACGCTAAGTGGCACATTACAGTAGTGAACACACTGCCCTTTCTTTCTTGGTTGGGATCTCAGCATGATATGCAGCTTGACCCACAGGGAAAACATTCCTGCATTCTTAGCATGAGCTGTTTTTGCAAGATAAAAGATGACAGTATAAATGAGAAAGAGATATTTCCACTGGTACCTTGTCCAGGTCACCCTGCTAAATACTTACTTACCCATGCATACAGGATGAATGGCTCTTCATAATCGTAGATGGTTTTATATTTGTGATTCTGCACCCCACTGAGCAGAAACAAGCTGAAGCCTAAAACTCTGCTTTCAATTTCAAACACCTCTCAATTCTAACTGGAATTACCTGCTGAAGGAAATTCCATAGCTCAGTGGTGATAATGTCCTACAGGCATTTTCAACTAATTAGAGGAGAAATGTCCTAATTTACAAGGGGAAAAGACAGTTGTCTTGAGAATAATTAATTTCTGCTATGAAAGATGCATATATTAGTATGGTTACCTTCAAGAATTAATTACCTCATTTTGGACTATTTGTCTTTTCTGGCATGCTGCTTACTTCAAAATGTAATTAAAATATTTAGCACATAACAAATTGAAAATCACTGCTCTGATGTCGAAGCCAGCATGCTAGAAAGCAAATACTGGTTTGTAGAAACGCTGGAGAAAATTTCCATTTAAATTCTTTTGGTCAAGGATAGTGGATATATCTTCTCAGATAATAATATCTGTTGTTATGTTACGATTTCTAATGAGTTTCAGAATGAGCTGCCTTGTACTAATGCTGTGAGTGGATAAAGAAATAATAACTGATTTTTTTCTCATGAGGCTATTTTAATCTCATGATCTGTGGGTGCTAAGGGAACTTTGGGTGGCGGTTACGTCTCTTTTTATGGCTCCACAATTGTCACAAGCACTTGCGTCTTAGAAGATGCAATAGAATGTATCATAGATCATCACTCTGTGAGTTGCCGGAGTGGAGACCATGAATTACTGTAAGCTTTCTGGTCCCACATGTCTCTTCTAGCATCTTGCTATTTCTCATCAGAAGGCAGCGTCTATTTCTTATCTCCTTAAACTTGAGTGAGGCTTCGTGACCATCCCAACAAGTAGAATGTGGCAAATGTGATGCTATGTGACTTCTAGTCTAGGTCATAAAATTCAAAATGGCTTCTACCTCTTCCCTGAACATTGGCTGTTGGGACACAGCCACCATGTTGTGAGGAAGCCCACACTACACAGAGAGGCCATGTATAAGTTGTTCAACCAATAGCCCTAGCAAAGATCTCAGCCAACAGCCAGCCAATATCAACATCTAGACATGTGAGTCTTCAGAGGATTCCAGCCTTGGCCTTCAAATTCCCTCAGCTAAGACGGAGAGGAACAGAAGCAACCTATCTCTGACAAACCCTGTCCAGGTTGCAGATTTGCGAACAAATTTGGGATAATTTGTTACGTACCCTAGTAACTGGAACACAAGACTGACATACTGAAAAGAATACTTTTTGAGGAAAATTCATTTGTGGTGGGTTGTAGAGCAGGCTTTCAATTAATGTTTGTCAAAGAAAATGCTTTGTGAAATCAGGATCAGTTAGACAGTCCATAATTGAGTAATTAGGCTGGTCTTTTTACTTTACTTGAATGAGTTTACACGGCTGCCAACACACACACACACACACACACACACGTATGCATACATATGAATACACATACATCCTTCTATATGTCAACTTTACCATCTCTCTCCTGCTGTAATGCAGTGCTGTTTTGCCTTCTTAGATTATTCATAGCTCTGCTCTAGACCAACTGGAGCATAGGGAAATCTTTATTTCACTTTTATTTCTCACACACATTTTCCTTCAAAGTCCTAAAGAATATTTATAGTTTTCCCCCTTGCCTTGGTTCCAAGGTCTGCCAATGCTAGTTTGCAGAGGCTTGATGGGCCCGCTTGCCCTTCCTCTGGGGCATATAAAATGCTACCTCTGTGACTTGAGTTCTCATAAATCCAAATAATGAGGAGATGAGCCTCAAATGGAAATGTGCTGGCTGGGCGTGGTGGCTCACGCCTGTAATCCTAGCACTTTGGGAGGCTGAGGTGGGTGGATCAGTTGAGGTCAGGAGTTTGAGAGCAGCCTGGCTGACATGCTGAAACCCCATCTCTACTAAAAATACAAACATTAGCCAGGCGTGGTGGCGGGTGCCTGTAATCCTAGCTACTCAGGGGGCTGAGGCAGGAGAATTGCTCGAACCCAGAAGGTGGAGGTTGCAGTGAGCCGAGATTGCACCTCTGCACTCCAGCCTGGGTGACAGAGTGAGACTCCCTGCTCAGTGGTAGCTCCTTTCCCCCATAGCTGGAGATGGCATTGGAGCAACCTTGTGATTTCAAAAATAAAACACACATTAACCCTTTGCACCCTCACATTTTTAAAGAAAATCTGTAACACAAGAAAAGCAACAATTTTCCACTCACCTCCTTCACAGTTGTGTGGAGTGGAATAACGAGAGTGTGTGCTTGTGGAGTGCTTCTCAGCAACGTAGAGGGGCCAGGCTGCGTGGAATGTACCGTCGCGACATCACGTCATTTGGAAGCGCTACCAGAATTGACCACCAAAATTGCTGCATCCCTCTCAGCATCAATTCAGGAAAGTCTGCATGATGAAAAAGCACTCTTCTCTCCTCCAGTACTAAAAATTGTCTTTGGAATGGTTTGAAGCAGTTGGCAGTGCAGTTTTTCTTCTCCATGGGTTCCATCGTTGGTGCTCATGGAAACTCATAATGTGATGTCAGTGGCTCTTCTCACTGACAAGATGTATGTTACTCTGGGGATTGGCCTGTGGCTTTCAGCAGGAAGTTTGCTCTGCCAGTTTTAACACAAACCCTTAAATTTCTTTGTCAGTGATCACCAAGGCATTTTCACAGCATTGAAGGTGATTTGTTTTTCCCTGGTGTGGATTGCTTTTTGGAGATGATGACACTTTTTATTCCGCAAGTCCATGCTGATTGCCATGCCGATTGCAGGAACTCTAGAGATATCGATTGCAGGAATTCTATAGATACGGGACTCTATAAGGCTGCTTTTAGAAAAGAGAGCTGGAAACTTGACAGGGCAGGAAGCATCCATCCTGGCCATGAGGCAGATTTTTAGAAAGCAGAGACATTTGGACATTTGTTAAGATTCTCCTGGATGGAGATTGGAGATGTTCCTTTTCAGTGCACTACCCAAGACCTTCTTGGGTGGGTGCCAAGAGAACATCAAGACAGAAAGCAAAAAATTCCATCGGTCCTTGGAACACTTGGAATAATCTAGTGAGATGACAGGCTGAGCTTTGCACATCTCAGAGGGGCCTCGACAGTGTGTGGCTGTGATTCAACCCAGACACTGAAGTGCAGGCTGAGGAGAATGAGTGTAAACTTGGTTAGCAGGGTTTTTCTTATGTATGTAATTGCCTTTTTTTTTTTTTTTTTTTTTTTGCGGTTTCTGAGATCAGGTGACCAGCATGCTTTTGCAAGTTTTGAAAACTTGAATGTTTTCTGGAGTCAGGCAGTAATGTTGATGTTTCAGGAAGCTCTGGGTATAAAAAAAAAAATTAAGAGTGTGGGGCCTATTGGGAACAGGTAAGCATAGGAACAAATGTCATTCCCAAATTCTTGCATATTTTCAAAAACACTGCATGGTAAAACCAAGCAGGACCAGCTACATCACTTGCAGGTTCCAGAGCAAAATGAAAGGATGAAGCCCTCTTTTCAAAAATTAAGAATTTAAAGATGGCAACAGCAGAGCATTAAATTGAGCGTGGAACCTGTTTTTGGCATTTTCTAATATGTTACATAAGTGGAAGGATACAGTATGAGGGTTTCTTGTCTGGCTTCTTTCACTTAGCATCATGCATTTGACTTGCATGATTCAGTCATTCTTTTCTTTCTATCCCTTGGGAGTATTCAGTTGGATGGATATTTGTTTGTTTCTCTATTTACCTGTTGAATGGTGCTGGGTTGTTTCCAGTTTTTGGTGATTGTGAATAAAGCCATTGTAACATATACATTAAATAAGCATTTCCATTCAGATGCTGGTGTGGATATATGTTTTCACTTTCCTTAGGTAAATACCTAGGAGTGGAATTGTTGGGTCATATGGTTCATGTGTGTTTAACTTTATAAGAACAATTTTGCATTCCTACCAGCAATATATGTGAGTTTCACTTGCTCTGCATTTTCCTTTTTTTTTTTTTTTGTGAGACAGGGTCTCACTGTCTCCCAGCCTGGAGTGCAGTGGTGCGATCACAGCTCACTGCAACCTCCACCTCCTGGGCTCAAGTGATCCTCCCACCTCAGCCTCCTAAGTAGCTGGGATTACAGGCGCAAGCCATCAATGCCTGGCTGATTTTTGTATTTTTTGTGGAGACAAGGTTTTGTCACGTTGCCCAGTCTGGTCTCGAACTCCTGAGCTCAAAGTAATCCTCCCACCTCAGCCTCCCAAAATGCTGGAATCACAGGGGTGAGCCATCACGCCCGGCTTGCATTTTCATTAATACTTGTTACTGTCAGTCTTTTTAACTTTATCAATTCTATTAAATGTATAGGCATTTTCATTTGGATTTTCCTGATGACTAATGGTTTTGAGCATCTTTTTGTAAGTGTATTGACTATTTATATCTTCTCTTTTGAGGTGATTGTTCTTATCTTTTGCTCATTTGAAAAGTTGAGATGCAACACTTGAGGCCAGGAGTTTGAGACCAGCCAGGGCAACACAGCAAGACCCTGTCTTAGTATGAAATAAAAAAAATTAGCTGGCTGTGGTGGTGTATGCTCATAGTCCTAGCTACTTGGGAGGCTGAAGCAGGAGAATAACTTGAACTAAGAAGTTCAAGGTTGCAGGGAGCTGTGACTGTGCCACTGTGCTCCACTCTGTGTGACAGAGTGAGACCTGGTCTTTAAAAGAAAAAATAAATAAAAAATAAAATTGGGTTGGTTTTCTTCTTCTTATTGAGTGTGAGAGTTACCTATATTCTGGATACATGCCTTCTGTCAGATATGTTTTGCAAAATTTCCCCACACTGTGGATTTCCTCTTCATTTTTTCCTAACTGTATCTGTCAGACAGCGAAGGTTTTTAATCTTGATAATGTCTGTTTTATCAATTTTTAAAAATAGTTGTGCCTTTTGTGTCCTGATATAGAAATCCTCACTTGATCTGATTTCCCACAGATTTTTCTCTTAGGTTCACCACTAGAAATTGAAGAGCTTTAGTTCTCTCATATATAATGCGCTTTGAGTCAACCTGGGGGTGTGGTGTGAAACAAGGGTCAAGATTCATTGTTTTCCCCATACAAATATTCAAGTGTCCTGGCACCATCCATTTGCAAAGTTTGAATTTTATTTGGAAAAATGCAGAGTGAGTGCCGTGTTGATCTGACACCTCTGCCGTCATGCTCTCCTCTCTATACACTCCTTTTTATTTATCTTTGATTTGAATCACTTGAGCCTAGAGTACAGTAGGGTTTGTCCCGCTGGAATTAGGGACCATAATTCAACAATGCCATGAGCAAAGGGGAGCTAAGCACTCTCTCAAAATTTCATAAGAGGCCGGGCATGATGGCTCACACCTGTAATCCCAGCACTCTGGGAGGCTGAGGCAGGCAGATCACTTGAGGTCAGGAGTTGGAGACCAGCCTGGCCAACATGATGAAACCCCGTCTGTGCTAAAAATACAAAAATTAGTTGGACATGATGGTACACACCTGTAGTCCCAGCTACTTAGGAGGCTGAGGCACGAGAATTGCTTGAACCTGGGAGGTGGAGGTTGCAGTGAGCTGAGACAGCGCCACTGTACTCCAGCCTGGGGGACAAAGTTAGATTCTGCCTTTAAAAAATTAAAAATTAAAATTACAAAATAAAATGTGGCATTAAACAATCATATGGAATTATATCTTCAAATCTAGATTAAGTGGAAGTGATTCATGGTAGAAGGATTCATGTTTTTATTTAAACAAATTTTTTTTAATTTATTTTTTTGAGGCAGAGTCTTGCTCTGTCACCCAGGCTGGAGTGCAGTGGCACAATCCCGGCTCACTCCTGCCTCAGCCTCCTGAGTAGCTGGGATTAGAGGCGTGTACCACCATGCCTGGCTAATTTTCGTATTTTTAGTAGAGACGGGGTTTTGCCATGTTGGCCAGGTTGGTCTCGAACTCCTGGGCTCAAGTGATCCACCCACCTTGGCGACCCAAAGTGTTGGGGTTACAGGCATGAGCCACCACACCCAGCCAGGATTCACGTTTATGACAGGAACAGTCCTTGCTCCTGCATCTCCTTTCCTCTGTTGGCAAGAGGATGCTCTGGCAGACATTCTGTTCCCATCCAAGGAACATCCCTCATTTTTCAGCAAGTGATAAATCATTGGCAATGAACATAATCACTCTTTGGTGCTTTTTTTCCTTACACTAGTTCACATTTTTTTTATTATTAGATTCTGTGTATCACTATAGAAATACAAAAATAAAATCTTCCAAATTTGGTCCTAACCCAAAACTGTGCAAATAAACACAAAGTCCTACGCCTGCGGCACCAACGGGTATTACCTAGCAGGTTTATTTCTAATAACAGAAACACGAGTTCTGTGAAACTCACTTTTCCATTTCAGAGGAGGATGAAACCCCCCAGAGCTTCCTGCCTCTTGGTTTGTTGGTGATATGTGTACTTCAACTCTCATAGGAATTCAGTCCAGTTCTCTGGATGTGGGGCTACATTACCTCTCAGAGGAAGTCACATCCAAGTGCGTAGATGTCTATACCATCCAGGATCATCACTGAACATTTCCTGAGTCACTGCGGGGCTGCACACACTGTCCTGCTGAGCTCACGATGTCATCTTAAGGGCAGACTATCCACTTGTCTCACGGTGGCAGAGAATGTCAAACTTCTGTGAGTGCCTCCTCGAGGCCCCACAGACTTCTCCACCAGGCTCACGAGGCACAGTGCCCAGGACCCATGAAAATGTTTTAACTTCCTTTAAAAAAGCAGGAGAAAGAGAATGACTTTACCCCAGCATGGATTATAGTCAGTTTTCTACAAAGGGTCATCAAAATAGATAAATTAATGTGTTGAAATTAATAGAAATACTATGTATTTAGAAATATTAAATATATTTTAAAAATATATTTAGACATGTTTCATACATAAACTTATATAGCTACTTTACAGGTTGATATGTAAATTAATATAAATATTTGTGTATAAATTTACATATAATTTACTTATACGTAAACATAAAGACATGATCTATATTGAAATTATATTATTATATAATATAGGTGGTATTTACATATGTATATCATATGATTTTATAACGATATAATTATATATAACTATGTTATGTATATACAAGTAATTATATAAATAATTATATAGTTCTTGAATGTTATATTTCAATAATACAATGTTATATAATTAATGTTTTATAAAATTATTTAATATTACAAATAGTAATTAAAACAATGATTACATAAATATATAAACAAATATTACATATTTATAATAATTTATAAATTTGTATGTATAAAATCTTACATATCAATAAATATATATGTGCGCATATTTATATGTGTTTATGTAGTGACAACAAAGCTCCAAATCAGGTTCCCTCTGGGATGTGAGAGGGAGATGAGTCGCCTGGGGCCTGGGGAAGGCTTAGGTGTGAGTGGGAACTGCTGTCTGCTGGGCCGGGCTGATGCTTGTGCCAGCCGGGCCCCAGCCTGCTCATGGCATCTCCATGGATGCAGTGCGGTGGCCCCTGTGACCCTTAGTTCCCAACTAGGGAAGGGGCCCAGGGCTGCCAGGCACACGAGGATTTCTTTGTTACAACTGAATTCAGAGGCAAATCCAGCTGGGGTGGGGGTGGGGGGGCTGGGTCAGCATCTTTCTAAGTTCTTCTTCCTCATTTGCTCATGGATGTGGAAAGTTCTGGAAGCTCTGCCTTTCCCCTTTGAGACAGGATTGTGTTCACGCTGGGTGTTGTCATTGGAGGGAGAGCACAGTTCATCAGAGAAGTTTGCCTTTTTTTAAAGCATGAAATTTTAATACATCTCTCTCTACAACTGAAAGAATAGTATACAAAAATTCAGAAGCAGAGACTATTTAAACATGTTTGGCATACTTTTCCTAATTGTTGTAATAAAACGCTAAAGCTTAGACTGCAAAATATGCTATTATTTTTAAGTGCACATAGAAAATTGACCAAAATTAGCCACATACTGACTCATAAAGCAAGTTTTAACAAATCTTAAAAAATTAAAATTCCACAGAGTATATTCCTTGGCTGCAATGGAAGTAATCTAGAAATCAGTGATAAAAAGATAACTAGAAAATTCCCATGTTTAGAAATTAAGCAGTATTCTTCTAAATAGTAGAAAAGTGAAAGAAGAAGTTACAACGGAAATTAGAAAATATTTGCAGCTGAATGGAAGTGAAATCATGGCATATCAAAATTTATGGGATTCAGTTAAAACCCTGAAGAGAAGAAAATATTTACTATTAAATACAGGCATGAGAAAAGATGAAATGCCAAAAGTCAAGAATCTCAACATGCATCTCCAGAAGTTAGGGGAAAAAAGCATACTGATCTCAAATAAAGTAGAAGAAAATATTAAAGAACAGAAATTAATAAAGTGGAAAACAAATATAGAACAAGGAAAAATCAAGAAAACCAATGTTCAAAACCAAACATTGCTCTTTGAAAGTACTAATAAAACTTATAATTCCTTGGAAGGACTAATCATAAAAAAAAAGAAAAGAACGAAAAGGCACAAGATGTCAATATCAGGAATGAAAAAGGGGATATAACTACACATCTGCCAGGTATTAAAAAGAAAATAAGTGGAAGCTGTAAAACAAAAAACAAAAAACAAAAAACAAAACCTTTGGCCAATATATTTAAATATTTAGACGAAAAGAGTGAATTTGTAATTAAACACAAAAAGAAATAGGCAATTTGAAATATTCTATGCATTTTCAAGGAATTAAATCCATAGTCAAAAACATTTCCTCAAAGAAAACTCCAGGCCTAGATAGCTACACTGGTAAGTTCTTCTAAATATTACAGGAAGAAAAAATGACAGTCACACTGAAACTGGAGAAGTTTGCCTTTCATGTGTGGAATTACTTCAGAAACACATATATTTTTTCTGTAGTGTTTAAATAATGTTCCCCCAAAATTGATGTCCACCTGGAACCTTAGAATGTAACCTTATTTGGAGAGAGGGTCTTTGCAGATATAATTAGGATAAGGATGGAGATGAGATCATACTGGATGGGGGTGGGTTTACGTTATAAGAGACAGAAAGAGGAGGCTGTGAAGATGGGTGCAGAGATTGGAGATTCCCCAAGAGATTCTCCAAGCCAGGGAACACCAAGGATTGCTGTCAACACCAGAAGCTGGAGAGAGGCATGGGATGGTTTCTTCCTCAGAGCCTCTGGGAGGAACCAAGCCTGCCAACACCTTGATTATAGACTTCTGCCTTCCTGAACTGTGAGATCATAAATCTCTGCTTTATGCCAACCAATTTGTGTGAATATGCTTAACTATGTGCCTGCCACTGTTCTAAGCCCTTTACAAATGTTGACTCACATAAGCCTTGTAGCCAGTCTATGAAGTTGGCATTATTATTGTCTCTACTTATCAATGAGGAAACTGAGGCAGAGAGAGCTAGGAGAGTGCACAGATGGTCTACAGCAGGTGAAGCCTGCCTCAACTCCAGGCTACCTGACTCCTGAATCCAGCTGCTGTGCGGGTGCTGTGATTGTATGTGGGGTGCTTGGGTGCCATAGCAACCAGCTGTGAGCTGTCGTTAGCAGGATCAGATGTGAACGGTATGGTATGTTTGCTAGCATCAGTCTCTTGGATGTGAAACATGATGTTTCCACCTAGAGATAGTGAGGGAAGGGGACTTCTAGTTTTATTCTGCGAAATTTGAATTTGCTGCAGTTTTCATTCATTTAGGGAAAGCTGGGCTGATGTGAGTCTGGGCATCTGTGAACATGGGCAGGGCTGAGCAGTCAGATGGAGTTGAGATTCCCGGAGGCCAGACGATCGTGACTCACTATAGCAGGTCCCTTCTGCTGGAAGGAAAATTTGTATACTCATGGGTCTACCTTTCCATCCAGTTTGAGCCGTCCTGGCCCCATGGTGGTAACTGTGACTAGAAGGAATGAGGAAGGGTGGGGTTATCTCACGGTATTCCTCTTCCAGTGTGGCATCCCAGGTCTAGCTTACACTTAGCAAATACCTAATAGTTGGTGTGGATAGGGAGCCTAACACTGTGTCTCCTCACCATAATCAGTGTGCCATGACCAAATCAACCATGGCCCCGAAAAGATTGGTAGGAAATACATGGAACAAATATGGACTGGTCCCACTTCTAATCACCGGTTTCCTGCTGCGTCCCACTCAGTTGCTGAAGTCACTGCCCCTTCATAGTCTGACAATTTGAACAACATGAATAGAAGCTCCTGCTTTATTTTTCCGTACAAGAATTATACACCAATCTTCCACAGAATGGCCCACAAAAGAAAGTAACCCTACCATTGGAAGTTTCCCCCCCAAATGTGCTTTCCTAAAGTCATTCAAATGAGAAGCTTCTTTGTGGAAGAAAGCCGTGAAGCCTTACATTTTCAAGAAGTGGACTTTGGCGTCACTGCTCTCTGCCCACACAGATGCCAGAGGTGTGCTGGGATTCTTGGCTGCGCGTTCACAGGCCTGCGTAGTGAGGTTGCCAAAAGACAGTGCTCATAAATGCCCCACTGGCGTTCCTCTCACAAGAGACAGTCTGCTGTTGAGCAAACCAGCCTGCCAGGATGTACCTGTCAGAAGCCCGAGAAGACTCGGAGCTTTCAGTAGAGGACTTTGCTGGTAGGGCTTTGGTTAAGTGGCAGCAGGAAGAATTCCCCATTGTGTTCTCTGCAGACGGCTGGATTGAGGCCTTTCTTCCCTTCTCCCTTTATGCCCCTCTCCCTCCCTTGCATCCTCTTCTTATGCAGTTGTCTGCAAGTCTAAAGGGGTTGGTTTAGTATCTCACAGAGAAGATTCACTATTTGTAGACTCTCCTGTGGCCCCTTCAAATGCTTGTATAACCCAAGGCTTTCTCTAAAGGCTCACTGGCAATTTCTGCTTGCTCAGGAACTTTAAGGTGCGTTTTGTGACACCTGGACCCTATATCTTGTTGATCTCATCTCCAAAAACTGCAGTCCATGCTTCTCACCCTTTAGGACGTGGAAGATCCCCTCAGGGAGCTTGTTAAACATGGAAGACTCTGACTCAGCAGGTCTGGGATGGTGTCTGGGAATCCACACGCATGACAAACTCCCCAGGTGATTCTGAGGCAGGTGGCCCCTCCTCACCCAACCTTTCACACACACAGCCCCCAACAGTCCTGATTGTTGATGTTTTGGACCACTTTGTCCAGGCTACTGGGATTGCCTTCTTTAGATTTCCATCTAAATAATTTAAATAAAGAATGCAGGCCAGGCATGGTGGCTCACGCCTGTAATCCCAGCATTTTGCCCTAAAAATACAAAAAATCAGCCCGGCATGGTGGCACACACCTGTAGTCCCAGCTACTTGGGAGGCTGAGCTGGGAGGATTGTTTGAGCCTGGGAGGTCGAGTCTGTAGTGAACCGTGATCACGCCGCTGCACCCCAGCCTGCAGGGGGTGGGGGGAAGAATGCAATTCCTTCCTATCATCTTTTTCTTTTTAAATGAAGACAATTGATTCATCAAGCAAAGGGAAGCAGTGGCTTGACAATATAAAACTGCATGTGTTCATTTGTATTTGACTGCCAAGTACATTTTATACCATGTAGCTAGAGCCATGGGGGGTGGTTCAATTTCGGATAACTCATGGAGGGCAAGGAATTAAAGGTGAGAAAGTGTCCAAGTGTTTGCTTTCTTTTGAATGTTCCCCATTTTCACGTGGGCTATCAAATCCGTATTTTTTAAAAAACCAATGCTTGGCATCTGCTTTGCCGATGTCTGCTCTGATGACTTCTGTGGTTTCCCCCAGATAAGTGAAGTCAGGGAAGAAGCAGCATCCACAAGTCTCTGTCCTGTCCCACAGCTCTTGCTCGTGTATGATCTAGAGTTTGCTTTCAGGGCACTGGCCTTAGTCTTGGACATGTGTCGACAGCAAAGTTTGGCTCTTCCTCCTTTCTGTCCTCCCCGAGCGCTGCTCCAGGGTCGGCAGCGTGCTCTGCATGTAAGAGTTCGGCTCCATTTTCAGCTTAACTGCTGTTGCTAAAAATGCATAATGCTCAGTCATGAAACTGTAGTCTTTCAGGCTATAGACTTTAAAAACTTTCAAAGCCATGCTATACAGGTGAACATCTAAGGGGCTCACAGCCCCTCGACTCTGAGTGTAGGAGGAGCAGCCAATGAACTGCCCAACCAACCAGAGAGAAGTGGATTAACTCAATTAGGTTAATCAGCACCCATCTTGCTCATCCTTGTCCATGCTGAGGGCATTGTGAGTATTTCAAGGGATTTTTACACCAAGTTGGCCAATGATTTTACAGCTAGAACCACCTGGGGTGGTCCAATTCCCCATAGTTCAGAGTGAAAAAGAAGAAAGCGTTTTAGTCCTTTTATTCTTTGATCAAGCTGTGATCAGTACACCAAGGAGGTAGCAGGATGGACATCAAATTTGCCTGAGTAGTTTTCGAAGAAAGCTCCCTCTGGTCATTTATCCCTAGTTTTTGCTTGTATTTAATTCTTTGAATAAAACATTTTTGCCAGGCGCAGTGGCTCAGGAGGCTGAGGTGAGAGGATGGCTTGAGCCCAAGAATTTGAGGCTGCAGTGAGCTATGATGGCACCACTGCACTCCAGCCTGAGTGACAGAGCGAGACCTTGTCTCTAAAAATAAATACGTAAATACAGTTAAACATTTTTAAATATTTAAAAAATTTAATTGACACATAATAATTATACATATGTATAGGGTATATAGTGATGTCATAATATATGTGATGTATAGTGATAAGATCAGGGTAATTAGTATATCCGTCATCACAAACATTTGTCACTTTTTTTGTGTTCGGAACATTGAGTATCCTCCTCCTACAAATATGTAAAATTCATTTATGTTTTGTAAACCAGTTTAACAAAAAGGAAAGTTTCAAGTGAATGCTCTCTCACTTCAGAGGATGGCATATTAAATGTGATTTGGAATATTATTGACTCACAAATGTGATGTTCAGGAAAAATTCATAATAATACAGACAAGTGCTCCTGAATGTAAGACAGATAGGAAGGAGACAGAATTGTTATGATGACGAACAACATAAGCCTATGTGTAGGGAAAAGGTCTGGAGTAAAATACAAAGGTTGGTAGCAATTAAATTTAAATGATTAAGCTGTAGTTTCCTTTTCTTCTGATTTTCTGTGTTTCCCCCCCAGATTTCCTCTCACAAATAAGCTGTATTTTAAAGTAAAAACATTGAAAAATTTGGCATGTTATAGAAATTATTTCAATAATTTCATTACACTTCTCAAATATTCTACCTTTAAATTCTCATACAAATGACTATAGTTTATCTTGAGTTTAATGATAGGGGCCTACTTCCTTTAGACAATATACTAATACGTGATCCCCATCTTCCCCCTCTACCCAAAAGCAGAAAAGATATGTCAGTCACATAAGTAGTTAGGCACTTTATTCTCAAATTCTTTTTTTTTTTTTTTTGTAGAGACAGTCTCCCTATGTTGCCTAGGCTGGTCTTGAACTCCTGAGCTCAAGCAATCCTCTGGCCTTGGCCTCTTAAAGTGCTGGGATTACAGGCGTGAGCCACCATGCCAGGCCTCAAATAATGCTTTGACAATATATTAATTGCAGGTGAATCAACAACCTAACACATGTATGTTAAAAAAAAAAAAGAAAAAAAAAACCCTCCTCTAGGTGTGGCCCAGTGTGGCTTGTAGACAGCAGAGAGGGCAGCTGCTTGGAGCTCATAGGCAATGCAGACCTGCAGATGGAAATTCTGCATTTTAGGGATACCCCCACCCCAGGGATTGGTGTGGGCATGAAGATGCAGCCCTGTTCTGAGCACAGTAGGGCATCTGTGAGTAAGAGCAGTGCCAACACTTAGGAAATGGTTATTGGTCTTGTGTCCAGCATGCATTTGGTTATTGCATGTTATCTAGAATTGTGCTGCCTCGTTTATATTTAGTTGCCTGCGCCACCTCCTTTATGTTTAGTTGCCTGTAAAACATCGAAGGATCAGGCCAGTTTTCTAACAACGTGGTTTTCAACCACATGTAGGGCATGAGGGAGGGAGACAAATGTGTCTCCTCGTCCCCAGAGGATGTTTGGCAATGTCTAGAGACATTGTTGGTTGTTGTTCCTGGGTAGTGCTACTGGCATCTAGCAAGTAGAGGCCAGGGATGCTGCTGAACATCCTACAGTGCACAGGGCAACTCCCCCTGCCCCCGAAGGATTATCTGGACACACATGACAATAGCGCCAAGGTTGAGAAATACTGTCTTACACAATGTCTTCCATTCTGGATCTTTCTGTTTGCTCATAATTGGATTTAAAATTAACATTTCTTGGTAAGAATACTTCCTAGGTGAAATGCATTTCTTAATAAATCATACATCAGGAGGCCTCTGGTATAAGTTGTCCCATTGTTGATGATGCTAAATTTGATCATTGGCTAAAGGCTGAATGCCGGATGCTTGACTTCTAGAATGGCAATACATATCCACTCTATTCATCAGCTAGTGGATAAAGTTTGTAGTCAGAATCTTGGCTTACTCTGGAATAGCACACGCTTGAGCACACACACACACACACACACTGAAATCATCTTTGCAATGGTTGTATATTCAAGACAGTTAAGCTGCTTTCAATAAGAATTATATTTTTTGTTTTTTAAGAGGATATTGGAGGAGAATCATTGCTAATATTTCTCTATAACTAACATGCAACTAGGGCACTTTCTGTTACACAGGGGACCCTATTTTAATTGAAGGATGGCATTTTGAAGCTGAACTGAGCCTGAGAACTACCCACAGCAATCCAGTGGGAGCAGGTCTTTGAAAAGCATTGAAGAGAGATTTTGCAAATGCTTTCCACAAAGCTCACATCCCGTCTTGTTTATACTCTTTCTCTGCACTGTCTCTGGACAAAAGGGAAACATTGGCTTCACTGCTGCCCAAATGGTCAGATTCGTATTTGTGCATTTATTAGCCCTTTGAAGCCCAGTGTTTTATGTATATTTATCCCTCCTAACAAATATAGGGTATAAGGAATATTACTCTTATTAGACAGTTTGGAAAACTGAGACCAAATCCCTTGGCTAGGTGGTGCACACAACCAGAGAGTGGGAGACTGATCTAAACACCCAGGATTCAGCAATCAGTTCAGCAGGCTGGCTTCTTCCCAGTGCCCCGTATTGCTGATGGGACTAATGAGAAGTAAATGAAAACCTTCATTATGATAGCATTCTACTCTACTTGTGAAGGCAATATTGAAATATCTGCCTTCAAGAAAATGTTTATTCAAAGATCATTTATGTGGCTGGGCATGGTGGCTCATGCCTGTAATTCCAGCACATTGGGAGGCCGAGGTGGGCAGATCGCTTGAGGCCAGGAGTTTGAGACCAGCCTGGCCAAAACGGCAAAACCCCATCTCTACTAAAAATACAAAAATTCGCCAGACACGGTGGCTCATGCCTGTAATTCCAGCTAATTGGGAGACTGAAGCATGAGAATTGCTTGAACCTGGGAGGCAGAGGGTGCAGTGCACTCCAACCTGGGCGACAGAGTGAGACTCTGTCTCAAAAACAAACAAACAAACAAAGAGCATTTATGGATATGGATTGTACAATGCTGAAAATAATTTGGAAAAAAATCCTGATGATTGGCATTGTGGGATCTTAAAACAATTATAAACAAATACAACTGTTTCTTTTCCTCTGCACACATGTTCTCACACACGATTGCTTGAGATGCTAGTTTTGCAGTAGTGTGCATTGTAGGGAAGGGAGTGATCTTGAAAGGAAGTCAGGATTCATGTTTCCAAGGTGATGACCACAGGACAGTCAGGCTGGGCACGTCTATCTGAGGCTTGTGTGGTGGCCTAAGGATTGGGTGGCTGCAGCCTCGATTCTGCCAACATCCAGCTCAAATGTTCATGGCCCCTGTTTTGCATGGTGGTAAATGCAGGCATCAGATGTTATCTGTTTGTGTAGTTATTTACATTATTAATAAACTTTGTATTGTGAAGCAAATTTCGGATTTACAACAAATGTGTAGAGACACATTTGTAACAGCTAAGAAAGCAGCATAGGTCCACTACTGTTAACTAAACTCCAGGCTTTATTTGAATTTCATTAGTTTTCTCACAAATGTTCCCTTTCTGTCCCAGGATCCCATCTAGGACCCCACGTTGCATTTAGTCATCATGTTTCCTCAGTCTCCTCTTGGCTGGGACAGTTTTCCGGGTTTTCCTTGTTTTTGATGACCTTGACAGTTTTGAGGAGGACTGATGAGGTATATTATAGAATATCCCTGGATTTGCGTTATTTCTGTATTTCTCATGATTAGCCTGGATTTAAGGGTTTGGGGAAGAACACCACAGGCACGAGGTGCCCTTCTTCTCACATGACTTCAAGGGCGCATGCTATCCATATGACTTATCACTGCTGGTGTTGACCTTGATTGCCCAGTTAGGGGGGTATTTGCCAGGTTCTCCGCTGTGATGTTACTTGTTGTTTTGTCTTTCCATACCCCATTCTTTGGACTTGAGTCACTAAATCCAGCGTGACCATCAATTTTAAGTACCTTTTTTGTCTCCAAGGGCGGTCCTGAGTTTGCACCTACAAATTATAATCCTGTTACAATGTCCTTGGACTTCATAGCTACCACTTTATGAAACAGAGTTCATAAAAGCAAAGAAGCATTTAAGATAGTAAAAGAGTTTTCTTTAACAGTTACAGATAGCATTGAGATTTGCTTTGTGCTGAAATTAAATTCTTATGTATGTTCTATACATTATTACGCAACAGGGAAAAATGTGAATACGTACATTTTTGTTGTCTATGTGCAGCACGTGAGGCAGCTCCCTATGATTATGGCTTAATCTATACTATAAGATATTGCTTCCATTTTGCAGATGAGAAAACTGAGGCTTCTAAAAGTTAAGTAATTTCTGTCACACAGCTGGTGAGCAACACAAGTGGGCTCTCTAACGAGGCCACTCAGCTCCAAAGCCTCAATTCCTTCCATTCTGCCATGCAGCCTTCATGGAAGGAAGAAGGGTAAATGGAATTAGAGGGTTTAAAAATAATCCTTTATTCCCTTTAAATGCATTGAACATCTCAGTTAATACTTGGCATTCCAGGCAGACCAAGTTCTGAAGGGCTCCTCTATTCCTGCCCTCCAGCATTTTCACATACTGGTTCCCCTGTGGTCTGTTATTTATTCGCCAGGATAGCTCTTTTCCTTCTGCAAAACACTGCTGAGGACTCCTCTGTAATCTAATCTTCTTAGACAAGCCCCACCTGACCCCAAACCCAGCCCAATCTCTCCCACAACTGCCAAACTTCACTGGGTCTGCAGAGCTGGGCACTGACCACACACAGACATATGCCCATGTCTGCAAGTCTGTATGTGCAGTGGGTACTTTTTGCAGTTGCTTTGTACAAAGCACCCTATTCAGGTCTGTGGAGAATGCAGAGTTGAATATGGCACAGTCTTCACCTTCAAGGAGCTGCTAGTATCAGGGAGGAAATCTCTCATGAGAGCAAGTAGCTTACAAAAACTAAAATAAAGGTAAAAGCAAAGGGCAAAGAAAAGGAGAGTCAGGGTTGGCTTCTTGGAAGAGGTGGAGTCGGACGTCATCCTTGAAGGCTGAGTACATTTGTCAAGTTGGAGAAGGTCAAAGGCAATGTGGGAAAGCCAATGCAGAAACAATATGGCAGCAGGCAGTTGGAGAAGGCACGCAGAAGAAAAATGATGATAATATAGTTGGGGCCACATGAAAGAAAGCTTAGAATTTTACCCAAATGAATGCAATTTTATTCTGTAGGTAATAAGAGGCTATTGCTGGTTCCTGGAAAGGATTCTGTGGTGCGTTTTAGAAGGCCTCTTTGGCAGTGATGGTAATGGATGAAGAGGATGGGGAGGAGGTAGGATGTCTTTTTGCAGTGCATGTTTTCATGTCATTTATTTGTGCTTTTCTTCCATTTTATGATGCAATTCCTGAGGTCAGGCATTGTGCTTCCCTCTTCTTCTGCCGGCAGCACCCACTGGACATTTCATCCTGTCCTGTAGAGAACGAATGTTCGGTACCTGTTGCCGGCCCAACAGTTGTCAGGGACTAGGACCACAAAGCCTCATAAGTTGTACAGGCAACCTAAAAGGGTTCTGTGAACCACCCAAAGTGCCACAGAATGGATTTACTAGGCGGCTTTCTTGGCTTGCCTGCTAAGTACCAAATTGTAATGACACCCACCCCTGCCCCCTTCAAATGATTGTCTTCAGGTGGTCTCTGACAGTTTTGGTCTTTGGGGTGGGATGCCTTCATACACACCACCCATTGCTCCATCCAAGCACACCTGGAATAGCTTTTTAAGCTCCACTGTTATTATATCGATGAAAAGGTTTCATTTCAACCTGACCTTCCAGCATCTAAGAGAGAGAAAAAAATCCTCCTCCTTTACAGACCTGACTAATTGCATCTCTGCACCATAGAAATCGATATTTTAAGAAGTAAAGCGGCATTCATGAAGCAGAGCAAGTGTATCTGAGCTTCTGTAGAAGTTGCCACAGCAACACAAGTTGGAGCACTTCCCCTACTTTTTAGCCTTCCCTAAAATCTGCTTCAACAAATTGCCCTAGAAAAAGACAGAGCAGGGAAATGGTATCTTTCATTTGCTGAAAATGTCATTATCTTTGATCAGTGTTAAGTGCAGCCCCCAAATGAGATGTAAAGAGCATTGCTTTTAAGAAATCATGTTGCAGGGAGAATAAAAAATGATCAAAGTGGAGTTATCCAGCCAAACAGGGCTCTGAAACCCAAAGCAAAGTCTCTCAGATGGAAATGAAGCTGAACTTTGGCTGACCCTGGGAATGCATTTGCTAGAGGCCGTGATACCCAAGCCAAGTGTTGTTGAGCACCATGCTTGTTTCCTCTACGTTTGGCTCTGATATGAAACAAAGTGGGAACATCGATCATTTGCTGCTATTTACTTGTATAAGAGTCTTTGCAGAACGTGTGCATCTCACCAAACAAGGCTATTTCCAAGGAAGTCAAAAGAGGTGATGCAGGATGCTTGCCTACACACAAAGGTGAATATCCAAGGAACAGTCAAGGAGTCACCCTATTACACTGGGACACACTGATTAATGGAAAGTGTCAGAATTCTGGTGTTGGGAAGCCACTTGAGAAATTTGAAGCTACCTCTGTATTCCAAGAGAGATGCATTCAACACAGTGTTGAGTGAATTGAGTTGAATTTTGTGTTCAACTTTTGTGGGATGAATTTTGAATGTTGAGTGAGTAGAAGTGAATTGAGTTGCATTTTGGATCTGATCTTACCTACTCTGTTCCATGCAGATGGAAATATAGGCTATGTGGTAAAGAATTCTAGGACCTTGGAATCTCAGAATTGGAGAGGACCATAAAATTTATCTTTCCTGAGTCCTTTGTTTTACTGATAAGAAAATGGGCCCAAGAGAAATTGTGTGTTTGGCAATGTCAGCAAATGTACTAGACACAAAGGATAGAGATGTTCTGGCCTTCTCCAGAAGGCATTTATTTATTTTTATTTTTTATTTATATACCTATTTTTAGAGACAGGGTCTCTCTCTGTCACTCAGGCTGGAGTGCAAGGGTACGATCATGACTGCAGTGTCAACCTCCTGAGCTAAGGTGAGCCTCCTGCCTCAGTCTCTCAAGTAGCTAAGACTTCAGGCATGCGCCATCACATCTGGCTAATTTTTAAATTTTTTGTAGAGATGGAGTCTCACTTTGTTGCCAAGGCTAGTCTTGAACACCTGGCTTCCAGCAATCCTCTGGCCTTGTCTCCCAAAGTATTGGGATTACAGGCATAGGCCACCATGCCCGGCCTGCAAAAGACATTTCTGAGTTTAGTTGCCTTCATTTCAGGAAATTCTTGTTCTGAAATTCTTCATGTGGTACCCAAAGCTCACTTACTTGTGGGTTAGAGTTGAAGACTTAGAAGCACAAAATGTCAAAAGCTGTTCTTTACTTGCCCCCACAAGTAACAGTGAAATGATCAAAGCAATGGTTATCATGGACTCATTATAGTCCCCTAAACATTTTTTACAAGGAGCAATAGCAGAGATTGGAGACGAAGCTCAATCCTGGCTTCTGTTCCAACCATTACAGGTCGTTTCCTATTTTTCTGGTCTGCAGGTAAGAATATAACTCTTCTGAAGAATGATGAAGAAATTGTTCACCCCCTTTCTGCCCTGGTCCTGGTGGTCCCCTCTAATTTGCATGCCTGGTTTACCTTCCACTACCATCTGCTGGAACTCTGGCTGTGCACCTGGGACACACTCCTGCCTTTAGAGTTGCTCTTCATTGAACTCCTCTCCCCGGCTGCCCTTCACATCCTCACCAAGCTGCCCACTTTTCCAATCATCCTTAATGCCTCCTAATCTTAGTCATGTTCTTCAGTGTTTTTAAAAAAATGTTTGTCATGTCTTAGACTCTTTCTGACTCATAAGTTTTCTTTGAAGTGGAGATGTTTGTTCTTCGTGGCTTTTGTTTAGAAATGAATGTTGGAGATCTATGCATTGGTACTAGTGTTTGCTACCTCGTGGCCAAACAGAATCAAGACAGTTGCAAGGGACGCCATGCTTCCAGCAAAGAAGGGTGCTGTGTTGTTTGTGTTTTTCCATTTGTACCACAGGTGGGAAGAAAGTGTTAGTTCTGATTCACAAACACAGTCATGATGGTGTTTGCCACCAGTTGGCAATCAATATTGCCAATTATTGAGCAAAACAATAATTTGGTAAGAAACTGAACATCCAAGATGGATTTTATAGGAAAAGAGAGCATGTAAAATTAACTTTTGATTTTTGTTTTGGATAAATTAATAGGTAGCATGTTTTACAGAATGTTTGGTTCTTTCAAATTATGTAACAGTTAACCGTTCAATGAAGAACACGTGGAAAATAAAGGCAAAAAGAGGGAAATGTAAAGCATCAACATCTTGTTACTCTGAGATAGCCACTGACAACATTATGCTCATAGTTTTTTGAACAGCACAATATGTGCACATGTATTTATATCATTCTAAATACTGGTTAGTTTATTTATCACCATGTCCTCGGCACTTTCCTGTGTCATTATATAGTCTTCAAAAATATATTTAAGGATGACATGCGATTCCATTTTAAGGATATACTATGTTTTAATTAACTACAACTCTGTTGCCTGCCATTTAGGTAATTTCTGATTTTAGCTAATGCATCTTAAGAACTTTAAAAGAACATTGAATTTGCTAAATGACTACTTAAGCAAAACTTGGGGATAGTAGTTCTTTTACTTACTTTTGACAGATTTCCAGTTTCAGAAATCACTCAGACTAACAATCCAATCCATATCATTCACATGGGTGTGTGGGCTGGGTGATAAAATTCTAACTTCAGCAAATATCTGGCTGGAGAGATGGGTTGAGTGGGTTTATAGTATCCATGAATATTGGCTTATTTGTGCATGGCACAGCCAAGGGACAGATTGGGAAGCAATTCTTTGTACTTGAATCCTTCAAACAGACCCATGCATACCCAAGTCCATTGTGGGCTTAAAGGGCTTTGATCATCTAAGGCTATGACTCTTACTGGGCAGGTTGGAGACACGATGATTTTGGCTCATTCTTTCCCTGAGGACATTTGGCCATGTCTGGAGACACTTTTGATTGTCAAGTGTGGGGAATGGCTACTGGCATCTCATGGGCAGAGGCCAGGGATGCTACTGAAGACTCTTTCATGCACAGGATACCCCTGCCACAAAGGAGTATCTGGCTCCAAATGTCAATAGTAGTACTGAGGTTGAGAAATCCTGATCTTTCAGGGCGAGCTAATTAGGACAGAATTGAATGCCTCTAATTTCATTTGAGAAAGGTTGTCAGTCTGTCTTACTGTCTGATACCCGTATGCAGCTGTCCTTTTGGCAGATGCATAAAACCAACTTGTGTACTTCTACAGGGAGCTGGTTTTCATTTACCCTTCCTTTCTAGGGACTAAAACTTACCACCTTGGTCATTCTAGATCCGGAGCTTTAAGAAGACTTGCTCATACATAGGGCATGGAAGGAATATCTGCATACAAATTGGCTCACTTGTTGAACACAAATGCTTCCAGGCGATGACACCTTTCCCTTTTCCATTCATGGGTCTATAATCTTGATTTTCTTTCCTTTATATCATTTGCTTTCTGATAGCATTGGGAAAATAAAGCCTGTTCCGTCTATGCCAGGGGATATTGTAATTATATGACATAAGTAGTCCTCAACTTTCATACATTTAATATTTTTAAACATCATGTACTTTTGCAAACTATACTTCAACACTCCTAACTTGCCTTTAAGATACTGCAGTCTGACATGCACATGTATGTTTATTGCGGCACTATTCACAATAGCAAAGACTTGGAACCAACCCAAATGTCCATCAATGATAGACTGGATTAAGAAAATGTGGCACATATACACCATGGAATACTATGCAGCCATAAAAAAGGATGAGTTCATGTCCTTTGTAGGGACATGGATGAAGCTGGAAACCATCATTCTCAGCAAACTATCGCAAGGACAGAAAACCAAACACCGCATGTTCTCACTCATAGGTGGGAATTGAACAATGAGAACAGTTGGACACAGGGCGGGGAACATCACACACCGGGGCCTGCCGTGGGGTGGGGGGATGGGGGAGGGATAGCATTAGGAGAAATATCTAATGTAAATGATGAGTTAGTGGGTGCAGCAAACCAACACGGCGCATGTATACATATGTAACAAACCTGGAAGTTGTGCACATGTACCCTAGAACTGAAAGTATAATTATATATATATATATATATATATATATATATATATATATATAATAAAAAAAAACAAAAAAAAGATACTGCAGTCTGTGTGTGTCAGCTGAGGAGTGGACGTTTCTAGCTGTGACTTAGAGATGCCAGTTGCTGCTCATAGTTCCCTTTCAGTAGATTGGCTGTCTTGGTATAGATGCATATGTCTTGGCGTATTTGTTTTACTATTATATTGTATTCTTCTGGTTTTCTTCTATAAATATGGATGAAAAAAACCAAGGACATTCTAGTAATATAGTAGAAAGTGTAGCTTTTATAAATATAACACAATGGCAATCAAAATGAAAGCAACAGATGTATCAGAAGTAGCAAACCTTCAACCCTTGTCTAATGTTCATTGGCTCTTAGCTGGTGGAATGAATATATGATCAATTATGAATAAAAATAAACTTAATGAACATGTATAACATAATGAAAGTATATTGCTGAAGGTTGTGTCTGAAGGACAATGTGTAACTCAGTGTTTTATCTGTTTGCCTCAAAAGAAAAGAGGTCCTCTTATGTACACTGGGTATGACTATTGTTCAGTTGCTTACTTTTGTCATACTGACCTTTGGCATACATTTTCAGGACTGTGTTGTGTGTAAAAACAGAGGCCAACTTATGGTGCCCAGGAAAGACTTTGCAATCCCTCAAGGCTAAAGATCACTACGGTGTGGGAAGCAAGGATGGATGATTAAGAAATACAGTATTTCTGCATTGATTCCCAAAATGAATTGCTTTTTTTTTTTAAAGAGTCTGCCTGAATTTCAAATATTAATGACCATTAGATGAAATTATATGTTTTAATATTTTACCAGTAGGGATGAATTACATGTATTTCATTTCACAACACATATGTACTTCCATACTTCCATTTAACCAATTATTAGAAATTCAGATATTATTTAAACACATGCTTCACCTTGAGAATAAAATCTCAGAGACCTCAAATGCAAGAGTGTAGCTGCCCTGCAATGGATACAAGCACACATTTGATGATATTTTTCTCTATACTCCACTTTCCTTGCTTATGTATGTTTGTTTATTTATTTTGAAACTGACCATAATGGTTCTTTAAAGGGTTGCCTTAATTCCTTTTGGGAATAAGAACAAGAGTGGGACAGGAAAGTTGGCAGTTTACTCTTATACTGAGGCTGTAGATTGTGGAATGTGATTAAAGTGAGTATTCACTTGGCTTCTGCAATTTATCAGCAATCCATGTGGCTTAGGGAACATTGTTTAATTTCTTTGAGCATGAATTTTCTCAACTGAAACATGGGAATAGTAATGTGTGTAAGTTACAGGGTTGTACGAGGGATGAATGAGACGATTTATGCAATGTACTGAGCATGGTGTCTGGCTGGATAAATCAGTGGTCACTGACATAATCCTTATCCTTGCCCAAGACCTTTCTGCCACCTAGGTGTGTTGGATTCCATGCTGCTGCCCTTCTCAGAGGAGATACATTCCTTTGCTTTTGCAGATGAGAAAATTGACTTTTGTGAGTGCTTGTTGGCTTCTCCCTAGTCCCCAGGAATATTCTGCCCACTTTTCCAGAGAAACTGCCTAGACCATTTGAAATAAATTTTCAGAATATGCATTGTCACTGTTCACCCTGCCCAGAATAAAACAGTGAAAAATATCTTTGAGTGAAGCCACCGATTGACTATTTAGCCACTTGCTCTACATTCGCAGGAACTGCGAAAATGGGTTCCCATTGCTGTTTTCTCCATAGTTACAAAAACATTGATCACTGCCTGATTTGTGGTGGTTTTGATGGTAACAGATTTCACCCAGTATCCACATTTGCTCTTTGGAGATGACTGTGCTAGTAAATTAGTCATAAGGATTTATGTGACATGATAAAAGAGCTATTTGCTTTCTCTGATCCGTCATGTTATTGGCAGCAAAATTAAAAAAAAAAAAAAAAAGAGCCTCCCATAACTTCCCAAGCTTCCAGACTTGACTGCACTGTGAGGACCATGTGCTGCCCAGAAATCCCTTCTGCACAGAGAAGTTGAGTCAGTGCGTTTTAGGCCATGTTTGTCCAAAATCGTCCTTCTTCCTATTCTGTTCAAATGGAACAACGTAGATAATGCTAAGAAGCCGGCCAATTCAATAACAAAGTCTGGCAAATTTTCTTTCTACATTTTGTAGACTCAACAACACTTGAAAGGCAAAAAAAAAAACCAAAAAAAACAAAAAAACAAAAAAACAAGTCAATTCTGGTCCGTGTTAGACACAACAAGCTGCAGCCTTCCTGAGAGCAGAAAGCTCAGTGCCGATATTTTTATTGAAAAAGAGGCCGCAACATTTAAGGTTTAGGGACATCTTCAGATTAGACGTTGGATAATTTCTTTGCACTTCAAAGTGCAAAGAATCTATAGGTTATAATCTTATAATCTATATATGAAAATGGAGCTCTTTGCTGAATTTTGTCAGTTGACGTATCAGGGTGACAGAACTGAGCTATCGGGTATGTTCAATTTTAATCTCCACAGCAGTTCCTGTTTCACTCCCACGATCCTAGTTATGGGGCCCTGGCGTCCTCTCCCACTGGAGACTGGACTCTAGCTTTGTGATGTGGGATGCTCTGCTGCTTTTGCATTGGCAATTGATAGCAGCCACATTTTGCAGGACTGAAATTAGAAGAAATAGAGAAAGCTGGACAGGCCTTGTGGGCAGATGTGTTGGCGTGAATCAACAAACTCTGGCTCAAAATCCAGATCTGAGATCTGCTTGATTTTGCAAGGCATCCTCTCACCTCCCTGTGACTCAGTTCCCTCTTCAGTACAATGAGAATGGGTAAGAAAAGGTGGTCTCAGGGACCTTTTTCAGAGAGAGCATTTTGGTATTCTGGAAGGCTGGGAAGGATCCAGGAATTCTTTAGAGGAATGTGTTGTCAAGGGTTTCCTGTAGTTCAGTGGTTCTCAAAGTGTGTTCCGTGAAACAAAAGCATGAGCACCACCTGGGGATGTTTTAGAAGTGCAAACCCTCAGGCTCTGCTCCACATCTATTGACTCAGAAGCTTAGGGATAGGGCCCAGCCACCTGTGTTTTAAAGGGCCCTCCACCAGCCTGGGCAACATGGTGAGACCTCATTTCTACTAAAAATACAAAAAAATTATCTGGGTGTGATGGTACGTGCCTGTGGTCTTAGCTACTTGGGCGGCTGAGATGGGAGGATTGCTTGAGCCCAGGAGGTTGAGGCTGCAGTGAGCCATGATCACACCACTGGATTCTAGCCTGGGTGACAACAGTGAGACCCTGTCTCAAAAATAAATAAATAAATAAATAAATAAAGTCTTGATTTTTTTCCACTGAGAGAAAGTTTTTGTTTGTTTTTCTATTCAGTCGACTGAATTATTTCCCCAGTCTGTCTTCTTGCCATTCTCAATGCCCACATGAGAGGACCTAAAGTAATTTCTAGCAGCCTGGGACTCTTTGGGAAAAACAGAAAAGGTGCCACAGGCCCTGTTTTGGAAAAAACCTCTGTTTTCCTCCTGGAACCCCAAGAGCTATAAGCTGACAGGTCCCTCTCAAAATCTAAGGTTCTGCTCTGTTTTGCATTGCATTGCCTGATGTTTTTGACTTTTGGGGGTATCAGAAATTACTTTGCATTATGAAAGAGCTAAGTAAGAAATATACTTTTGAGGATGGTTAACAGCAGTTATGGAGGGATGCTTAACTCTTTGCATTTTTGGGTCAGAGAAGCATGCTTTTGGCCACCTGGAAGGTATGGAAATGTCCCCACCCCCCACTGAGAAATAAGATTTCCATGGGAGATGGGCTGATTCCCTCTTGTTGAGATCCAGGAACTGGTATAAAAATAAGGCCCTTAATTTTTGGGGATCTGTTTTGCTTTCCAGATGTGCCTGCTTATTAGGCCCTAGAAACTACATGTTTCCTGGTCTTGGTCCTTGAAGGGCTCCACCCTGAAGCTAGTATTCCAATTAAGAAACTTAAAAACTGGAAAATGAAAAATCTTACAACTACTGGGTCTTCTGTCTGTCTGTGTATTTATGTGTGTTGTGTGTGAGATGTTTATATGAAAACACTCTGGTTTTTCATAGAAGTTTCAAATAAGTTCCCTTTTACAGAATCTGGGTACACATATCTTTTAGAGGACATGATGTCTGTGAAGGAGAAAGGCATGGGGGGCAGCAGAAGGTGGGAGAGCTGGCAGTGATGCAGGGTCAGCACATGTCAAAAGAGAGCAGAAAGTAAGGAAGACTTTGTAGGAAGAACTTCAGGCTACAGTGTAGATTGGACAACATTTTAGCTAGGCTGCTGGGGAGTCCTCAAGTCGAGATGGCCAATTAGAACACACGGTCTCAGCCTAGGGCAATTCTGCTCCCAGGGACACTTTGCAGTCTGGAGATACTTTTGGTTGTTATACCTTGCAGGAAACGATGCTCTCAGCATCGAGTGGGTAGAGCCCAGGGATGCTGCTAGACATCCCGCAATGCACAGGACAGCCCCTGAAACAAAAAGTTACCTAGCTTCCAATGTCAGTAGAACTGAGGCTGGGAACCCTGCATTAGAGGAATGGCCAGTTCTAGTGCTGCTGCTGAAGTCTGTCATTGGTTGGAGTAGCCCCGGGGAAGCTTGGGCTTGGCAAGAACATTGTTGTGGAATCAAGGTGCAATATCTGAGCAATGCGATCCAACCGCGCACCCCACAGCAGGTGGGAAAGACCCGAGCCACGCAACTCTGGCTGCCACAGCCCTCAAGACAATTATTATGTCCACCAGGAATCTAAATGCTAGAACCACTGCTGAAGTTCTGTGTCTCGGAGCTTGGTGCTAAGAGAGATCGACTTGGAGAAGCATCAAAGAATGCGTTTTCCTCTTGAAGATCCTAAGTACACTTCAGTGTACTTAATACTCGAGAAAGTCTTCAGTGGAAACACCCGCTTAATTTTGTTTGTGTGTGCCAAAATTATGTGACCACAGTTTCTTTTATTCTGTGCAACACCCGTTTTCATCCTACCGAACACATGGGTCCTGAGAATTACTGCCACATATCAAAGAATAAACCAGATTGCTTGAAACTTGGGCTAATGAACTACTAACGAAGGTGGCCACCTAGGTAGCATCTTTTGGAGGACTACAAAAGCCTTCGCTGATTCAGAAATGCTTCCTCTGCCTACTGGTCAATGTCTCTCCATTAGGGTTTCATTGTCTTGGCTTTGAGGCTTTCATCTCTGCTAAAATATGAATACTCCTGGGAGAGGGAATTTTGTCCTAATTCCACGAATGTTTTCTGAGGAGTTTTCTCAGTACACAAAAGTCGACCGGGCTCTGAAAAGATCTCATTGCTTTAATATAGAAGATGGATGCATATGCAACAAGCTCCTAGAAATATTTACATTAATGAACTTTTAGAGCTTCGTATGAATGGATTTTTCAAATTCTTCTTTGGGATGAGACTTCCATCCGGGAAAGAGGAAAGCCTGAAGGCTTGGAGTCTGGAGGGCAATTGAGAGGCAGGTCCCAGGAAAGAGTGAAGGGTAATGAAAAAGAAGCAGAAAAAGAAATTCTCCGTACATCTCAGATATGCACACGTTTATATGTAGAACTAATTGTTCACCTATTGACCATAAGGGATGGTGTTTTGAGTCTCCATTAAACAAAATCCCTGTTTTCTTCATCTATTACCTACACTAAATTGTGACTTCATAGGGTCATTGTGGATTCATGCAGAGGGTGAGGTGGGGCATGAATGCATGAATTGCCTATAATGAAGTCTTTTTTTTTTTTTTTTTTTGAGACGGAGTCTCGCTCTGTTGCCCATGTTGGAGTACAGTGGCGCGATCTCGGCTCACTGAAAGCTCTGCCTCCTGGGTTCATGCCATTCTCCTGCCTCAGCCTCCCGAGTAGCTGGGACTACAGGTGCCTGCCACCACACCCGGCTAATTTTTTGTATTTTTAGTAGAGATGGGGTTTCACCATGTTAGCCAGGATGGTCTTGATCTCCTGACCTTATGATCTGCTCGCCTCGGCCTCCCAAAGTGCTGGGATTATAGGCGTGAGCCACCGTGCCCGGCCTAATGAAGTCATTTAAAAAAAAAATTTAACTTGTGTAATTGAAGCCTTCTTATGGAGTGTGCGGAGTGTTCACAAATAACCTGAATTCAGAAATACTTCCTCTGCCTTGAACTTAACAGTATTTTAACAAGTGTTAATAGAAAAGGGGACCTAAGTACATCACACACAAACACACACCCTGTTAGCAACACTAGTGGTGTTTAAGGGATGTCAGAACACACACACACACCCACACACACACACGCTCTGAGCACCGTGTGGTGCCATGAACACTCATCAAGCTGTACTAGAGAACTATGGGCTGAGATGGGCCAAGAGCAGCTCTTGCTGCCATACAGAGACGTGATTAGCTGGGCAAGGCTGACCAGCATGCACCTTGGGGAGGGATCTGCAGCACTGTCACCCTGCACATTTAGAGGGTAATGGGAGAAAGTGACTGATGATGGGAGCCCTCTGGCTGAGGCAGTGCTGTTAGGAAGCACAGGCATCCACCGCCTCAGCTTCCCTTCTGTGCAGGTTCCTGCTCGGCCACTAAAAGTGGAGAGGGACCCACTTTTTCTGCTCACCCTCTAAAAGTGGGGAGGGCCCATGTCCTCTAGTGGATCTTTTTCTCAGCAGGTTTCTGAGGGTTTTTGCTGGCGACAAGATTCTGAATCGCCTGAAGCACATAGCCTTCCACGACCAACTCCGGTTTTGGGTTTTATGCAGGGCAGTGTCCTTTCACAGCCCCCTGGCTAAACGCCCAAGTGTTTGTTTGAATCTATCAGGGGCATGGAGCGAGGCTTTCTGGTTTCTGTGTCAGTCAGCATCTGCAGCTCACTCCAGGAGCACTTACCTGACAGAACTACAGCCAGTGACTCAGCAGCTGGTGGGAAACAGTCCCTTCTTGCCACAGCCAAGGACGTTCCAGTTTTGTTGATAATGGCTACAAATTGGAACTGAATTTTATTGATGAAAGCACCAGGCACCTTGCAAAAATTCCTGAATGTACGGATTTTTGTTATTGTTCATGTGAAAATTAACAAAAAACTTATCAGAAAGAAATACTTATTTGCTCCAAGTTTCAGAGGGAAGAGAAGCCAAAGAGGCAGAAAAATAGATTGAGGCAGGATCTCAGAATTGACCTTTTCTGGGATATGATTCAAGTGTCGCTCTTAGTGTGTGTCCTGATGAAGACCCTGAGATGGGCTTTCAAGAGTGTGTGGGGGTGGGAGGGAGAGGATGACTCACAGACAGGACCCACACCCACACTGATGGCTGAGCACCTTCCCCTCTGCCCTTCCTGCGGCTCTCTATTGCTATGTTTATATGCAACAAGAAGCAGGTTGGCTGGGCCTTTATCCACTGCTTTCGGTTTTTATAAATGGACAGCATGAATAAATCAGATCAAAGCTGGCTTCTTTTTCCAGTTTACATTATTTAAGCAGTACTTGGAACAGAAAGACAAACGGCTGCAAGAGGCGGCCCATGAGAGGCCAAGTCACAACGGCTTTATTCCTTGTTTTAAAACAATTAATCCTTGTGATAAAGATCAAGCAATACAGAGACATACAAATAATAAAATAAAATAAAATAAAAACCAGCTGGAATTCCCACCCACGAGGAATAAATGTCATCAGTGCTGGATGACCCTTGTCCTGAGCACCTTCCAAAGTATGTGTCCGGGATGAAGGATGGAAGTAAAGATGGACAGATAGTTCTACAAAACCATGTTTTTATTTTAGTAGTTTGTTATTCATCCAGTTTTATGAAAGTATTATCATTATCTTTACTTCGTTAATTTTACTTTACTTCAGAAAGAAATGAAACTGATATGGAACTGAGAGAATCACTAAACTTCATGTAGATTTTTTTTCTGTAAGAGATATTAATTAGCTCCTAAAAGATTGCTTCTAAGGTTAAAGGAAGAGATGATTAGTAACATTAAGAAGTTGGAGACATTACATATCTTTGAATTACAGTTTCAATTTTAGATAATATTGATTGACTCCCTGCTATGAAATGTGAGGATGTTAGTAATTTCATACTTCTCTCCATTTTCCCTTGTGATTTTCCTCATTCTTATATTATTTTCACACTGTGATAGTTTACATAACGGTTATGTTATGCTTGGTAACCATAATTCTGACAATTGCTTAATATCAGTCCTATGTAAAAGGATTCTCTGCTCCTTCTCCATTGTTTGACCAAAGATTCTCCATTCTTGAGGTTTTAGTTCTGTAGAGTCCTATTTGTCTGGATTTCATTCCAAGCGGTTTTTAACAAGAGGGCTCATGGGTGCTGGTTTTTCTGAACCATTTCATACTTCCTCTGCCACCTCTTTGCTGGCATGATATCTTGAATGGATTTCATGTGAGTCTCACATTCTTTCCTTTAGAATATTGTACTCATTGCTCCATTACTGTCTGGCTTTCAGTGTCACTGCAGAGATGTGTAACCCTATTTTGTAGGTTACTTGTCTTTTCTTCCTGAGTGTCTGCATTATGTTTTCTTTATCCTTGAAGTATTGATGACAAGTCTTGTGGAACTCTTGAAGAAAAATCCAGTGTTATTCTATTGATCCCATAGAGAAGGTGTGCATCAGTATATATGACTTGGGAACCTACTATTTGTTTTTCACTGTGAAACCTACAGAAAAATCACAAGAGCTGCCATTTATTGCCTCTTCTGTGCCTAACTCAGTACCATTCTAGGTGTTCTAGGAACATTATCTCAATTCTCCCGCAAACCTCTGGAGTAGGGGTTATTATCCCCATTTTATGGATGAGAAAACTGAGCTTCAGTAATAATAGGTAACTCACCAAGGATTGCATAGCTACTAAGTAAAGCTCAGGTAAAAAGATATATATTTCACTTTTGCTTTATTCGTGTCCTGGTTTTGGTATTGTACCCTAGTTATATAAAATGTCATCACTGGCAACAGGTGGCTGAGATGTACACAAGACTCTATGAACTATTTCACAACTACCTGTGATTATACGATTATGTCAAAATAAAAACTTAAAAGAAAAAAACAGAACAAAGCATTCACCGACTGATACCTGAGACTGATCTAGAATGATATTGAGAGCCATGGTGGAAACAGACGGAAAGCACATAGGTAAAATGAGACACAAATTATACATAATGACACCCCCTGCATTGGGGACTAGCAGAGAGATGCAACATAGGGAAGAGCAAAGGGTTTAGCATTTGGCAGGTAGGGGCCCAATGTCTCAGAGAGTAGTTGTTAAAGTGACTTTATCCAGTATATCAGTCAGTTAGTGCCACAGTAATACTATGTAACAAATTTCCCTGAAACTCAGGGGCTTAAGACAAAATTATTCTAACACTTATGAGTTTCAAGACCAGCTATAGTTCTCCTGAACGAAATTGGACTCTATGCTCTGGGTTCCAGCTTCCAGGCTGCAAATTGGGTTAAGCTGTGTTGCGTGTGTCTTATTTGGGGCCCAGACTAGACAGGTATGTGTTTCTCCTGGCAGAAGTTCATAGCTTCCAAAGGGAATGCATGATACCCCTTAAGTCCAAGGTTCAGAATCATTTGTACACTGTCACCTCTGTCCACTTGCATGGTTTAAAGAAAGTCACATAGCTATGATCTGGGGAAGTACACTCCGCCATGGAGGTTTGGGTGGTGGGCTGTGGTGAGGCAGGGAAAAGAATGAATATTTGCTGAACAGTGATCGAATCAACCAGCCCTAAGATTCATAAACTTGTGGTATAAGGAGACTTTCCAGTTAAAAATAATATTTAAGGATTTTTACCATTTTTTGGAAAGCTTATTTTGAGCCAAGTATCATGTTATGCAATTTGCAAACACAGTCTCATTTAATTCTCCTAGAGACCCAATATGATGACATTATTATTATTTCATTTTCCAAGTTGAAAACCCTGAAGCTCAGACAAGTCTTGACCAAGGTCATAGAGTAAGCCAGTAAGTGGTAGGGCCCTAATTCAGATCAAGACTGGGGCTTGTTATCAACCAGCAACAGAAAACAACCAGACCTTTAATATTTATATTTAATATTTATTAGATTACTTTTTGCCTGTAAATTACCTGAATCCTTATACCAGAGAATACAATTTTGAACTTATGACTACTTAGTCTTCATCAAAATATCTTATTAGATTACTTTGTACAGGAAATTAAAAAATATATATCTTATGTGTATAAATTACCTGAATCCTTATACCAGGAAATACAGTTTCGAATTTACGGCTACTTAGTCTTCATGGAAACATCTGTTGAAAGAAATGGTTTTTAGGGAGAATTACATGAAGAACATGCCAGCTCTCTGTTCTTTCAAATATTCTGAAATCAGTGAGGTCAAATCAGATCCAGGGTGAGCTAGGCTGTAGATCTGATTTTTCTGACTATTCCAAGAATTGCTCATGTCACGTTGAACTTTGGTGGGTGCCATTGGTTTAGATTAAGGTTAGTTCTATCAAGTGGTCTACAGAAATTCATTGTAGTGTTTACTGTGAAGCTGTTCTGGAAAATGCTGTTGCTTCCATTACCCATGGTGTGCTGGGGAGAACTTTTTGTAAGGTCTTAGTACTAAGAATAGTACTTTTCCTACTGTTTCCTACTATTGCACTAAAAGTACAATTGAATTAGTTTTATTTTTAGCCTGTGGATGTTGTGAACTTTGTTGTGACGTAGGTTCTGTTGAGTAACCTCCGTAAGGTTATACAGGCTTAAAAGTGGCAGAACTGGGATTTGAACTCAGGCAGTCTAGCTCCAGGGTCTGTATTCTTAAACACCAGGCCATTAAAGTGAATATGTAGGTTATTTTATGTACCCAAACCATGGTGGGCAGACTTCTAAGACGGCCCTCAGTGATTCCCACCTCCTGATATTTATGCCCTTGTGTAACCTGCCCCACCTCCCCACCAAACCTTGAGTGTGGATTGACTTAGTGACTTGCTTTTTACCAATAGAATATGATAAAAGTGGTGAGATGTCATCCTGTTGATTAGGATGCAAAGGGCTGTAATATTTATCTGGCTAGCAGACTTTGCCACTATTGATGACTTTGAGACTCAGTCTTATTGCCTGCGAGGAACTGAGTCCTGCTAATGATCACACAAACTCAGAAGCAGGTCATTCCTCAGTCAAGTCTTCATATGGGATCACAAATCTTGGGCTGATGCTTAGTGAGATAATAAGTGTGCATTGTTTTAAGTTGCTAACTTTTGGGGTAACTTGTTACACAGCAATAGCTAACCGACATATCCAACTTTAGTCTTATTCCTACTTTTACTTTTTGATCCTAATGGTGCTTTTCTTCCTTCTTGTCGTGGGTTGTGTTCCACTCTTCATGCAGTGGCCTCTTCTGGGAAAGTGGCAAGTATAGATAGGCAAACAAGAAGTGGATTTTGAATTAGGACCCAGGACTCTCTGACTCCCAAGTCCATGCTAGTTTCATAGAGGCTAATTGAAGAATAATGACTAATTCTTGAGATCATATCTGTGCTACATTGCGGCATAGGTGGAGTGGTGAGAATTAAAGTAGGCTCCAATTTATAGAAAATGAAGGGAAGTTTGGACTTAATATGTTGAAAATAGAAATTTGTTAATGAGTTTTAATGCAGTAGATAAGAGACACATTTCAGGAAGTTCCTAATGAGAATGAAGAAAACACTTCTATTAGTTATCTACTACTGTGGAACAAATCACCCCAAACCTAGTGGCTTAAAGCTACAGTAATCTATTATCATTTTTCAAGGTTTCTATTGGTCAGGAATTCAGTAGTAGCTCAATGTGACAGTTCTGGCTTGTGGTTGCTCCTAAGTTGTCAGTCAGGTGTCATCTGGGGCTGCAATCATATAAAGGCTTGACTGGGGCCGAGGAATACATTTCTAAGATGGCACCCTCACAACTTGGTGTTGGCAATCTGGTTCCTTTCTTTGTGGGCTCTCCACATGGATGCCTGAGTGTCCTCATGACATGGTGCCTGGCTACCCTCAGAGCAAGCTTTGGAATCCCTGTAAGGGATTTATGTAACTCCTTAGAGAGAAATCCATACGTTAAATTGGCCATGTTTAACTAGAAGTTAAATCCTATTTTAAAAATCTCCTTATATCACATCCATATAATGCAGATACTTTATTTAATCAGTGAAGAAATTTGTTGAAACATATTATATTCTTGCTGTGAAGTAGAGAAAACAATTTAAGTTGTGGTTTTTCATTGTATATGTATTATCTGGTAGAGATATTCACTGTTTATTGGTCTTTACACTGCTTTTGTGATGCTAATAGAGTAAACACTACAATTTTTATGAGAAATTGAAATAATAAGCAGCAGGTGTGCATCATAAGAGATTTTTTTTTTCCCCTCCCCGCACCCCCCTCCCCCACCACACACACAAATTTCTCTAGAGGTATGAGATGAGGTATGAAATCAAACCAAAGAGGTATTATGCGTCTGGTGAAATAAAACTTAACAACACTACAGCAGAACTCTTATGTAATTATATTTTCCTCTTGGGGATTTTAGGATTTCCCTGAATACTTTAAATGATCATTATCATTATATTGTTCTGCATGCATAGTGTTTTTCTGAAATTATTTGATGAGGAATAAAAATGATTACCAGGCTGGCCACATAAAAATTCTATGAAGAAAAATCACGACAAATTCCATTAGGAACAGCATTGTTAGGATGAAAAAGTAAAAGTAGGAATGAGACTAAAGTTGGATATGTCAGGAAAATAATTATTATGCAAAGATTTAGCATCTTCTTGACAAGGTATGGTTATCTTTTCAAAGACTTCATTAACCTCAAATTGGACCGCTCTCCCTAGCCTTTCAAAATGTCTCTAGTATACAGGTGGCCATTTGTTCTCTGAAAAGCAACACCTCAGTGATGATTGCTTCTGGGTTTAGCCTGATTTAGCTCCAGAGATACCCAAGGCATCTCTTCAGGGAACGCAGCTCAGATGCTGCCTCTGAAGAGATGGTGTGCAAATATTTCAGAGCTAAGATGGCATATGAATTGCTCCCCAGAAAGCAGAGACCATCAGTGAGTCCTGAAAAGGCTTCCTTGGTCATTTTCCTCTCTCTGAACCTGGAGGTTCATGTGAATGCATTGTTATCCTCAGTCCACGACAGTGAAGGAATATGTAATTCCCATTTCATTTTTAAAGACAGGAACATATAATAATCATTTTATTATTGCTTGATTATTAATTTACAAAGGCATTGTTTTATAGCCTCTATCTACAATGCTCTATTAAAAACATTTTAATTGTGGTTTAATACTTATAATATGAAATTTACCATATTAACCATTTTTAAGTGTGCAGTTCTGTGGCATGAGTTACAGTCACATTGTTGTGCAGCCATCATCGCCATCCATCTCAGAGTTCTTCCAGCCTCCAAACTGAAACTCTGTCCCATTAAACAATAAATTCTCATTCCTCTGTCCCCTGAGCCCCTGACAACCACCATTCTACTTTTCACCTCTATGAATTTGTCTACTTTAAGTACCTCACATGAGTAGAAACATACAATATGTGTCATTTTGTGTCTGGTCAATTTCACTTAGCATAATGTCTTTAAGTTGCATCCACGTTGTAGCATGTGCCAGCATTTCCTTCATTTGAAAAGCGAAATAGTCCACTGTATGTCTATATCACATTTTGTTTATCCATTCATCCCTTCATGGACACTTGGGTTGCTTCTATTTTTTAGCTGTTTTGTGAATAAAGCTGTTATCAACATGAGAATACAAATGTCTGTTCAAGTTCCTGCTTTCCATTCTTTTGGGCATGTAACCAGAAGTAGAATTTCTGGATCATATGGTAATTCTATGTTTAATTTTTTGAAGGACCACCGTATAGTTTTTCACAGTGGCTGCACCATTTTACATTTCTCCACATCTCATTATTTTGTTTTGATAACTTGTATGTATTTTCTATGTGTCAGGGACACTGACAAGGTCAATCTATGTGGATTTTTCTACTTTAAAAAATTGACATAAAAGTTACACACCATAAATTCAATGTCTAAAACAATGGTTTTTAGTATATCTACAAAGTCTTGCTATAATCAATCTAATTCCAGAATATTTCCCTTAGCAGTGACTCACATTCTCCTCTTCTCCCAGCCCCTGGCAACCCTAATCTTTTTGTCTCTATAGATTTGCCTATTCCGGACATTTCATACAAATGGAATCATACAATATATGTTTTCTTGTGACTGACTTTCTTCATGTAGAGTAATGTTCGTGAGGTTTATTTATGTTGTAGCAAGTATCAATACTTTATTCCTTTTTGTGGGTGAATTATATTCCATTGTATGAATAGAACTCATTTTGTCTATCCATTCATCAGCTGATGGATATTTGGTTTGTTTCATGTTTTGGCTATGATAAATAATGTTTCTGTGAATGAATATCCATATATGGGTTTTGTATAGACATGTGTTTCCAATTCTCTTGGATATATATGAATCATATGGTGATTCTGTGTTGCTGTGGACTGAATGGGTCTCGCTAAAATTAATATTTTGAAGCTCCAACCCCCAGTGAGATAGTAATTGGAGGTGGAG